>NC_142825.1:17010909-17332500 GCF_057945365.1 Rhopilema esculentum | reverse complement strand
TCATTTCTAAAGAAATAAATTAGAAATTGCAAATTTTATCAATAGCTAGATCGTCAACAAAAAGGTTTTTTGAGTTACATAAACAATTTTGCATGGTTATGTAGTGTACCTAACCACCTCAGCATTATTATGATTATGGTCACAAAGCCTCTGCTTAATTTTGCAAAAAAAAGCCATTTCCAAATCGTTTGCTTTGATTTTGTGAGCTATTTTGTTTAACACTCCCTCTTTTCATAACAGTAGAAGATCACATTAATAAATGCGCCTGAGCCAAGTTTCAAAATGCAAATAGTTATGAGAAACGCGTTGACAGATTGTTCCGCAAATCACGTGTCATTTCAGCGTTTGGAGGCTGCGTTTTGAGAAAAATTTTCTAAGTGTCACGGTCTGGGTTGTACGAAATTCGTACTGCCGGAAATTGGATAACAATCAAGAGAAAAAACAAAAGGGACATTTGCATAAAACACAGGCGCAACAACGATTGACAAAGGCATTTACACCTCCCGCAGACTAACGACAATAGACAATGGTTCAAACCCTAACCCTAACCCTAACCCTAACCCTAACCCAAACCCAAACCCTAACCCTAACCCAAACCCTAACCCTAACCCTAACCCTAACCCCAACCCAACCCCAACATCAACCCTAACCCTAACTATTGCTGCAAAACTAGCCCCTATTTTTTTCGCCTAGAGAATTCTAACTCAACTCAACTATTCCAACTCAATTCAAACAAGTTCATAGGTTTCTTGTGAACTCATCCTCCTGTTTGGGACCATCTAGAGAAGAAATTGCACTTTGCTTAGGCAAAAGGGTATTTGAGAAGAGGCAAGAGAGCAACAAGCAATTGTTGCTACTTCTGGCTGCAATATGTGCATATGGGCTGTTCCGGGACCTCAGTCTCAAGGCAATCTTTTCTCTCAGATAGACTTATGTGAACGCTTCATCAACATAAGGTATGCGAATACGTGCTTCCGCTTTTGCAGCGCATGCTTAGGTTGGTGGAGAGACTTAAACTTACCCCTGATGAGCTGCGCTTTTTTAATGTTACTTTACCTATAGGATTTTTTGCGATAACAGTGGAGGACTGCCTACAGCAGTGGAGGACTGCCTTAATAACAAGTACATACCTGAAACATCATGTTTTTACAACCACTCTGGTACTGAACTTATTCGTTCATTATATTATCGTTATTTGGATGAAGTACTACCAGCAACATACATATTTGACTTGTTCAAGTTAAAATTGATAGGCCTACCTGATAGATACCGAAACTTATTATTTTATAGAAAATTATATATCAAAAGAGAATTATACAACATAAAAGTCACGGCCTTCTTTATTCTCCAGCTCCTTATGACCCGCCAATGGATTAATATTTTCTTGCTATTGCTTTGAAGTCTATCAAAAATAAAATTTTAATGGATTACTACTAGGGTTTGATGGATAACAAAACGGAATCTTACAAAAGAATCCCACCAACCAAATGATAGAACATAATCACAACAACAAACAGCATACAGCTGCGCACCCCAAGGCGTTTCTTTTCTCTTAATAGAGTTGGATAAAATAAGAATTCTAAATGACAGTAATCATTAGAAAATTTTATTAAAAACGTTTAAGAATGATGATCCGCAAAAAAATAATGTTGTTAGAATATGTTTGTATATGAGATTCTACTAACTATTGCTGCAAAACTAGCCCCTATTTTTTCGCCTAGAGAATTCTAACTCAACCAAGGTTAGATCACTATATAATATAAACTTTTCGTACGATTAATAATTTCAATTCAGATAATGGAGGCAATGTTTCAGTCTACTCGAAAGAAAATGTTTATAATAGATATCTCATGCTGAAGCTAAATATATATCTTTCAGCTATTTAAAAACTACTTTTCAAAATACTTGTTCATTTGTATCTAAAGAGGGCCCATAGCTGAAGCTCTATTGATAAATTTGCTTTTTGAATGTATTTGATTTGTTTTTTCTTCTATTTTAGTTTTGGCCAGGTCCTGAAAGGAAGAAGAAGCGTGTAGCAGCATCTGCTACACTAGGTGAGTATAGGGCCCTCTATGAACAAGGTGAGTCATTCACTTCCATAAAGGGTCCTAGTAATGCTGAAGATGTAGCTACTTTGGGTGAAATTTCTCTTGATTTTCATTTGCAGGAGGAGCTCCAAGTCACACAGACTGAGGGCCTCATTAATAGTTTTACTCTTGATGAGAGCAGTCAGAATGTTGGATCAGAGCAACTGCTTGCAAATCTGCAGATTTAGGGATACATTCAAAGTGCTCCATCTGAAGCTTCATTTCCAGGAATGCAATCAGGCTGCAAGGAGGCGCACTCAACTTTCATTGGGCATCATTCCAGCAACCAATCTGGGTATTAGGATATGTTGATTCATTCAGCATTTCCTGATGGTGATTGCAAGCACGTGCAAACATTTGTTGGCAATAATAGTTCATATTACTGCCTCCTCCTTCTTCTAAGGACAATATTTTCCAATTAGACCTAACATACTATGGGTGTGCGGATGTTGTCCTGAGTGCGGAAGGGATTGACCTCTCCAATCACTAATGGGATGAAGAAAACAACGCCAAGTTGGACGTGCTCAAAGCTGTGTTGAACTATAGCCATGCTGTCCGAAATAGGATCTTTGGCAAGTGGGTAGGTTTCTTGTGCACTCATCCTCCTGTTTGGGACCGTCTAGAGAAGAAATTGCACTTTGCTTAGGCAAAAGAGTGTTTCAGAAGAGGCAAGAGAGTAACGAGCAATTGTTGCTACCTCTGGCTGCAATATGTGCATATGGGTTGTTCCGGCACCTCAGTCTCAAGGCAATCTTTTCTGTCAGATAGACTTATGTGCACGCTTCATCAGCGTAAGGTATGCCAATACGAGCATCCGCTTTTGCAGCGCATGCTTAGGTTGGTGGAGAGACTTGAACTTACCCCTGATGTGCTGCGCTTTTTAATGTTACTTTACCTATAGGATTTTTTGCGATAACAGTGGAGGACTACCTCCCTAATCAGTGGAAGACTATAGAAGATGTCAGTAACTGTATATTTTCCTATGATGGGACGTTTAATTTTGAGACAACCATGGACATTCCAGCACACACTAGCGAAGAGCTGTTTGCTTCCTACGGAATTTCAAGCAACTAGATTCCAGAGGTTCAGGCAGCTCTTGCTCAAGAGCCACCGTTTGCAAACGAATCCCTTCGCCACCTTGGTTCTAATTTATAAAATCGCAGGGGTCTAAATCATTTTTTAGAAAGACCAGCTAAATCTGAGAATATTTCTCTTTTAAACAGACATTGCAACACAATAATTCACTTATGTAGTTTTCCCTACACTGATGCAGCAGTAGTTTAATTACTGCAACTTGTTACAAGAAAACTGGTTGCCTCTTGGAACCAGATACAAATAGTATGGGCTGCCTACCACATCACTCCTAAAAGATTGACATTTTAGGGTCATGAAGATAATTATACTACTGAAAAGACTTTGTTCATAGATTTGAAAAAGAGTTTTAAGTTTATTAGCAGAAGATTCAAAGCAAACAAACAAACATCTGAATATACTAACTTAAATCAAACAATTTTTAGTGGCTGATTTGGTCTTTGTTGAATAGAATTGATATAAATTAAATAGTGAGTCTTTGCGAGAGGTGGATCTTTTAAAAAAACTGACACAATAGATGTATCTGCTATCTAGCATATATAGCAAGTATTGTGTAGGAGCAGAAAGCTAGAACTGTCGTTAGAAAAAAACAGAAGCATTACCATTCGCTGGTAAGCTAGTTAAGTACAATCCCTGCCAAAATTACTTGGAAATGTGTGCTGTGATTTTCCGTTTTTCAGTTGTTTTCCAAAATACTATTGCTTTTGTCACCCTCCCCCTCCCGCAAAAAAAAGTTTAAAATAGAGCAAAATGTCAAACAAGCCAGAAGAGAAAACATACCCAAAAGCCCCCTTCATTTTTCTATTGTATATCAAAAATTTTCCTAGGGGGAGAAGGGATGGCTGAATTTGCCTTTAAAAACCTAAGTTGGTTTTCCAAGACATTTGGCAGTGATTGTAAGTATAGACCTTTTCACTGTGACGTCAACCACCATGATTACCTTAGCAACGGAAATCGGTGGTTGAAAACAAATGCGGCCTGAGCCTTAGATACGTTGTAGTTCGCGTATATACATCTCGTTTTTCTTCGTTTTCTTGGTTAAAAATCTCGTTCACATCGATTCAAATATTGGCGATGGCTCATGAATACATCAGCGACTTGAATGCGCCTGGTAAGAAAAATTATCTCATAAATACGCCTGGTAAGAAAACATATTGATAATATTTCTTATATTCGACTCCACTCCCACGAATCTGTGCTACATAGTCTTTGTTATGACAATCTGTAATATCCATAGGCCTAAGGTGATTATTTGTTCTTTCTTACCTAAGGGGTGTACTTGAAAGAGGCGATGAAGTCCAGGAAAGTCTTGGAAGCTTTTAATCAATTTAATTCTGGGTGGGTCCAGACAGTTTATATCTATAAATTAAAGTCTACAACTGTTTTGTCAGCGGAAGTGATGCATTCGCAAAGGATAAACGAAGAATTTCTGAGACCTTGGATGGCAGCTTCGGACGATGGAACCATACTCTGTGCACACTGCAACTGCATGGCAAGGTGAGTAAAATCAATGATAAATACTATTTTACAGTCATTATTTTTCCTAGTAAACATTATTTTTCTTGAAAGTAATTTTCAATTATATAGAAACGTTAACAAATTGGTTAGGCCTAGCCAAAGCTAGCCCTTTTTCAAAGTTCTAAGCATACAGTCCTTACTAAATTCATAACACTCTTTTATGGCTTAATATATTGACTGGTTGCAAGCTACTTTAACAAGAGGCCAGAATATTCGTTTTCATTGCCCATACCTTCAAAGAAACTTCCAGTAAGCCCTGGCCAAAGCTTTCTAAAATCTATAAATATTTTTATATCATATGCCCTTTTTATCATCTGCTACTTTATAAGATCTGGGGAATTTACATGCACATTGATTTGATTTTTCTTATTAGGCTTGGAGAATCGTGCTCGCACATTGGTGCACTTCTGTTTAAAGTTGAAGCAGCTGTGCGCCTGGGATATACCTCTTTAGCCTGCGCCTCAAAGCCATGTGAATGGAACAATGACTTTGTTAAAGCGATAGAAGGAGTACCTATAGAGGAGATAACTTTTTTTAAAAAAAAGGACAACACTGCCTCAGTTTAACAAGCCCCCTCAAATGCTCCTTTCACAGTAGATGAACAGAAGGATTTTTTACAAAGACTGTACAACCTCGAACCAAAGGAGCAACCTGTTGCACTAAGTATTTTTGAAAACTTTTCTACAACATTTCACCATAAAGCTAATGTTAGAGAAAGATCAATTTTGCCAAAATCACTAAGGAGCTTCTTTACCGAAGATGAGCTTAAATATGAGGAGAAAAGGGCAGAGCTTTATGCCCAGAAACTTAGCAAGGCAGATATTCACTATATTGAGTCTGCTACAAGAAGCCAAAGCAAGTCACTGGTTTGGCATGAAATCAGGGTGGGAAGGATAACTGCATCTTTGGCGCATGACGTCCTGCATTCGATAATAGATAAGCCAGCAAAGTCTTTGGTATTGAAGATATGTGGCAAATCCAAGCCCCTTAATGTTCCTTCAGTACTTTGGGGACAGGAGAGTGAATCAAAGGCCCTCAAGAAGTATCAAGAACAGTTAAAAACACTTCACACAAATGTAATGGTATCAAGGTGTGGATTGATGCTGGATCAAGAGCATCCTTTTCTGGGGGCCTCAGCTGATGCCATTGGTCACTGTGACTGCCATGGTGATTTTTTAATTGAGGTCAATTGCCCATACACACACCGAGATAAAACTAATATCACACAGTGTCTTGGTGACAAAAATTTTTGTCTGGACAATGATTTAGAATTGAAAAGTAGCCATAGATACTACACTCAAGTCCAAATGCAAATGCAAATCTATGGGTTCAAGGTTTGTCACTTTGTTGTTTGGGGTCCTCATTTTTGCAAAGGACTTACAATTCCTTACAAGGAAGACTTCAAAAACTCTATGAAGTTTTTGATCGAATACAACAAAAAAGTAGTTTCGCATGAACTAGTTTCGCGCAAACTAGAAAAAAGTGAAACATTCATGGAAGGGCAGCAAGAATTAGAAAAAGAGGTTTTTTGCTATTGCCAGCAACCAGAGAGTGATGAAAGCATTATTGGATATGATAATCCACAATGTAAATTCAAATGGATAGACTTCAAATGTATCAAGCCAAATCTTAAGCGACCACCAAAAGGTGCATGGTACTGTAAAGACTGCAAGAAAAAGAAATAACTATTTAAGAATATGAAAACTTCTATATTTTTTCATTATGTTTCTTTGTATACAATACCAGGTGATAGATTAATTAAACTTGAACAGACTGTCACTAATTTCTCAATGTGTGGTACTCCTCCTGAAACTTCCTCTTTTTTTGATTTTACGAGGTTTAACGGCAGTGGTCCTTGGGACAGAATCCCATATCGATTCTTCAGGAGACCTATAACCCGCTCTACCTGGATCCTGACATTGGCAATCTTTCTTGTTATTTCAACTGACATTGGCAATCTTGCATCTAGCTGTTTCTTTCCCTTTGTGAACTGTGGAATGATAAGTTCCGCACTGCATGCCACAGCAAAGTCATCAACAAGGGTGAATCCCCTGTCTGCTAAAATTTGGTCACCTAGAAAATCAATAAAGTATTTTGAATAAGACAAATATTGTGTTGGTATGTGATACATGCATTGATTGGAAAATGAAAGCTACTTCAAGGGTGACATGATAAAATCTTAATTTGCCTCTTGCCAACTTCAATATTAAGCAATTAAGTTTTATGCCTATCTCTACACAGAGTTTTAAAAATTGAGACAATTCTACCACTAAGAAAAACCTAAGCAATAAACATTATGTTACCAAACTGGCTTATCATAGAACTTTTTCAATAAAATTCAAAGCCTACTAAATTTTTAAAAAAATATATTGGTTGCACCTGGAAAATGATATTTTGGGCTGATAAATCCAGATGACCTAACTATTTGTACATCTGAGGCCCTTCCTCCCCATGCCTTTGAGAGAAATGTCACCACACCAAGAGGGCTACAGCACAACAGGAATTTTACAGTGCTGTGCTTTTTGTAGTTTGAATATACTTGTGCCCTTGCTTTGAGTTTGCTTGGGCGCTCTATAAAAATCTCAAAACAATCGATTATGGATGTCAGCCTCGGAAAATTCTCTTTAAATACTGGTGGCAAAGTCTCACGGATGTGTGATCTGTCAGGCCATTGCACTAAACATTTTAACTTCAGATACATCAAATTTATGATGTTCTTAAATGTTTTATTCAAACTGCCAATTGAGAAGCCAGTTTGAAATCTAATGTAGCAGAATGGCAAATTCAGTTGCAGACGGACTAGCGCCACGAACAGCTGACTTTCAGGGGGCAGGTTCTTTCTTGGCATCTTGATATGGGGCACCAAGGAATCAGCTAAAACCCTATACACGTTCCAGAAAAGACCAGTCAAATAGCATGTTGCATCATCATTTTCTTTCATGACATCAGGATTGTATCTTGATAATAATAACTAGAAGAAAGAAAAATATCTTACTCATAAATTAGTCACAGCTAAGGAAAGGTCTTATATTTTTGCAGAAACATCAACTTTCAAGACCAGCCTATTTGTGTGAAAAAACCATAAGGTTTAGAAGAATGGTGTTTGACCATTAATTAGAATGTTGCAATATTCAAATATGTCCCCTAAAAGGTAATTAATAGTGAATTATAAACTATAGGTTTTCTTTGATTTTTGTAAGGAAATAATTTCTTTTAGGAATTATTTATTGAACAAATATTCTTATTTGTTGTTCCAAACAACTAATCTTTGTGAGCAATGCTTCTTTTTCTGACCTCAAAAAATCCACCTCCTGTGACGACTCTGGAAATTGGGGGTTTTGTGCACTTTCAGCTGAGATGTCTTGAAATGGAATATCCAGCTGGATATCATCACCAACTCTACAACAGCTTCCTTCACTTTCATCACCTTCAGCACTAGCACTTTCTTCTGTATTCATATCTTTTACCATCTTTGCCCTTTTTCTTGCGCTTTCATACCTTCTCAACTGACTTTCTTTCTTTGCTTCAATAGTGGGCTTATGTTTGAATACTGTCGGAATAAAATCTGGATGTTTTGGATCCTTCGATGGCCCACCTTGTGGGTGAAGAATTTTTTTTCAAATTATATGCACAATTTCGATTAAACTTTTGGATTAAAATGTTAATTTTGTGTCTAATAAAATAACAAAGCCTAATAAAATTAATAACAGTTTGAACCAAATGCAGATTAATAATCTCTATCGGTGCGATTATTATTCCCAATTATGAGCCTCCAAGGAAGAGGGTAAACTCTGTGTTCATTCTAGAAACCAAGTAAAAACGGGCCTACCGCTTTCCGAATCTATAACAACTATGAACAAAAGTAAAAACTGAAAAGATATAAAATGTATTTACCAGAGATGAAATGCTCTGAACACAAGAAAACATTGATTCCTTTAGGCATTAATGGGCTTCCATCTTCGTTGATTCTTTTGACAGCATTAACCCACTTTTGCCATTTATTCTTGTTTTTCACTTGGTTTGGGAACCGATGGAAGCTAAAATCCAGGCTTCCCCATCGTATTGTGGTTTGAACAACCTACAGCTACACAGCTTTTTGGCATTTTTTTGATGATCGAAAGAGAAAGGCGACGCAACTGTAGTTATTTTGACTAAGTTTGGCCTAAGTGCCTACTACGGATGCGCATTTGTTTTCATCCACCTCTTGTTGCCAGGCGCTGTTGCGAAGGCGTAAAGAAAAGGTCTATTGACTTTGCAACCGAATTCATACCCTCGGTTTCCAATCAAACAGACTTTTTTCCACAATTTTCAATTGTAATGTCCTCAACTTACAAATTTCTCTCATTCGGTTAGAAAATAGAGTAAGTTTCAATTGTTTCTTACATAAAATCACATTTAATATTTCTATAAGATCAGTTTATATTTATTATTGAAGTGAACTGTAACTACAAAAATGACTAATTTTGCTAAAATATGGTAAAATGTCTCCTTAACCTAGCAATCACATGCTTATATATCAGTTTCTAGTGTATTAGCAGTAAAAAGAAAAGATTCGCTGATATACTTGCTCAAAGGAACGGATATTGTTGAAAAAAATGTCAAACAAAAAGTTAGAAGACCACCTTCAGTTGGTATTGAAGTAGAATGGTTGTTTGAATAAAGCTTTTCCAAATGGAAAGTTAAACATTTGATCAACACTGCTGAAAACTACTTTCTCAAAACCGCCATATTCCTCAAGGCTTATTTATCAGCATGTCAATAATGAATTAGATATAAGATATGCTTTGAAGAGATTACAGCATTGATTATGCTGTTTCTTTATCTAGGCATAACGCATTTAAGCTTATTGTATGAATTTCCCCTGGTTATTGTGCTCTTTTTATTACTGATTGCTCTCTTGCTTCTTTAACAGAGGGAGAATGAAAAGAAAAAAAAGAGAGAGGACACTAATATAAACTATTTTTTGGGACGAGCCATGAAGAAATTGAAAGGGAATTATGTACTTGAAAACTTCAATGGCCTGAAAATTAAAAGGAACAATCATATCGTCATTTCTTTCCTTTTAATGTTTGCCACTGTTAATCAGAAAATGAACACTGGCACCATTGCCAAGGCCTTTGTTGCACAGCCAGAGATGTCAAAGACCAAAAACTATACTTTGGAAACTACAAGCAAAATTTAATAAGGTGTAAGGCGCTTGGCAGAAAATCAAGGCAGCTGATTAGGGAAATGTGTATTATTGTCTCCTTGCAATTACTCTGTTCAAGTTCAAATTGTTGCTTTTATAACAAAAGATTCAACTTTGGATTTTTGAGAAATTTTAGTAGGGAAGCTTTTTGGTGTGTACTATGACAAGGAAACAGTTTTTATGGCCAATAGAAGGTTGAGTTGCTGTAGTTCACCCTATTGATTCTTTATACACTATTAAATAATGATACACAATTTTTTAGTGGCTGATTTGGTCCTTGTTGAATAGAATTGATATAAATTAAATTGTGAGTCTTTGCGAGAGGTGGGTCTTTTAAAAAAACTGACACAATAGATGTATCTGCTATCTAGCAGCCAGAACTGTCGTTAGAAAAAAACAGAAGCATTACCATTCCCTGGTAAGCTAGTTAAGTACAATCCCTGCCAAAATTACTTGGAAATGTGTGCTGTGATTTTCCGTTTTTCAGTTGTTTTCCAAAATACTATTGCTTACGTCACCCTCCCCCTCCCGCAAAAAAAAGTTTAAAATAGAGCAAAATGTCAAACAAGCCAGAAGAAAAAGCATACCCAATAGCCCCCTTCATTTTTCTATTGTAAATCAAAAATTTTCCTAGGGGGAGAAGGGATGGCTGAATTTGCCTTTGAAACCTAAACTGGTTTTCTAACAGATTTGGCACTGATTGTAAGTATTGACTTTGCAACCAAATATATACCCTCGGTTTCCAATCAAACAGACTTTCTAGCACAATTTTCAATTGTAATATCCTCAACTTACAAATTTTTCTCATTCGGTTAGAAAATAGAGTAAGTTTCAATTGTTTCTTACATAAAATCACATTTAATATTTCTATAAGATCAGTTTATATTTATTATTGAAGTGAACTGTAACTACAAAAATGACTAATTTTGCTAAAATATGGTAAAATGTCTCCTTAACCTAGAAATCACATGCTTATATATCAGTTTCTAGTGTATTAGCAGTAAAAAGAAAAGATTCGCTGATATACATGCTCAAAGGAACCGATATTGTTGAAAAAAATGTCAAACAAAAAGTTAGAAGACCACCTTCAGTTGGTATTGAAGTAGAATGGTTGTTTGAATAAAGCTTTTCCAAATGGAAAGTTAAACATTTGATCAACACTGCTGAAAACTACTTTCTCAAAACCGCCATATTCCTCAAGGCTTATTTATCAGCATGTCAATAATGAATTAGATATAAGATATGCTTTGAAGAGATTACAGCATTGATTATGCTGTTTTTTTATCTAGGCATAACGCATTTAAGCTTATTGTATGAATTTCCCCTGGTGATGGTGCTCTTTTTATTACTGATTGCTCTCTTGCTTCTTTAACAGGGGGAGAATGAAAAGAAAAAAAAGAGAGAGGACACTAATATAAACTATTTTTTGGGACGAGCCATGAAGCAATTGAAAGGGAATTATGTACTTGAAAACTTCAATGGCCTGAAAATTAAAAGGAACAATCATATCGTCATTTCTTTCCTTTTAATGTTTGCCACTGTTAATCAGAAAATGAACACTGGCACCATTGCCAAGGCCTTTGTTGCACAGCCAGAGATGTCAAAGACCAAAAACTATACTTTGGAAACTACAAGCAAAATTTAATAAGGTGTAAGGCGCTTGGCAGAAAATCAAGGAAGCTGATTAGGGAAATGTGTATTATTGTCTCCTTGCAATTACTCTGTTCAAGTTCAAATTGTTGCTTTTATAACAAAAGATTCAACTTTGGATTTTTGAGAAATTTTAGTAGGGAAGCTTTTTGGTGTGTACTATGACAAGGAAACAGTTTTTATGGCCAATAGAAGGTTGAGTTGCTGTAGTTCACCCTATTGATTCTTTATACACTATTAAATAATGATACACAATTTTTTAGTGGCTGATTTGGTCCTTGTTGAATAGAATTGATATAAATTAAATAGTGAGTCTTTGCGAGAGGTGGGTCTTTTAAAAAAACTGACACAATAGATGTATCTGCTATCTAGCAGCCAGAACTGTCGTTAGAAAAAAACAGAAGCATTACCATTCCCTGGTAAGCTAGTTAAGTACAATCCCTGCCAAAATTACTTGGAAATGTGTGCTGTGATTTTCCGTTTTTCAGTTGTTTTCCAAAATACTATTGCTTACGTCACCCTCCCCCTCCCGCAAAAAAAGTTTAAAATAGAGCAAAATGTCAAACAAGCCAGAAGAAAAAGCATACCCAATAGCCCCCTTCATTTTTCTATTGTAAATCAAAAATTTTCCTAGGGGGAGAAGGGATGGCTGAATTTGCCTTTGAAACCTAAACTGGTTTGCTAACAGATTTGGCACTGATTGTAAGTATTGACTTTGCAACCAAATATATACCCTCGGTTTCCAATCAAACAGACTTTCTAGCACAATTTTCAATTGTAATGTCCTCAACTTACAAATTTCTCTCATTCGGTTAGAAAATAGAGTAAGTTTCAATTGTTTCTTACATAAAATCACATTTAATATTTCTATAAGATCAGTTTATATTTATTATTGAAGTGAACTGTAACTACAAAAATGACTAATTTTGCTAAAATATGGTAAAATGTCTCCTTAACCTAGCAATCACATGCTTATATATCAGTTTCTAGTGTATTAGCAGTAAAAAGAAAAGATTCGCTGATATACTTGCTCAAAGGAACGGATATTGTTGAAAAAAATGTCAAACAAAAAGTTAGAAGACCACCTTCAGTTGGTATTGAAGTAGAATGGTTGTTTGAATAAAGCTTTTCCAAATGGAAAGTTAAACATTTGATCAACACTGCTGAAAACTACTTTCTCAAAACCGCCATATTCCTCAAGGCTTATTTATCAGCATGTCAATAATGAATTAGATATAAGATATGCTTTGAAGAGATTACAGCATTGATTATGCTGTTTCTTTATCTAGGCATAACGCATTTAAGCTTATTGTATGAATTTCCCCTGGTGATGGTGCTCTTTTTATTACTGATTGCTCTCTTGCTTCTTTAACAGAAGGAGAATGAAAAGAAAAAAAAGAGAGAGGACACTAATATAAACTATTTTTTGGGACGAGCCATGAAGCAATTGAAAGGGAATTATGTACTTGAAAACTTCAATGGCCTGAAAATTAAAAGGAACAATCATATCGTCATTTCTTTCCTTTTAATGTTTGCCACTGTTAATCAGAAAATGAACACTGGCACCATTGCCAAGGCCTTTGTTGCACAGCCAGAGATGTCAAAGACCAAAAACTATACTTTGGAAACTACAAGCAAAATTTAATAAGGTGTAAGGCGCTTGGCAGAAAATCAAGGAAGCTGATTAGGGAAATGTGTATTATTGTCTCCTTGCAATTACTCTGTTCAAGTTCAAATTGTTGCTTTTATAACAAAAGATTCAACTTTGGATTTTTGAGAAATTTTAGTAGGGAAGCTTTTTGGTGTGTACTATGACAAGGAAACAGTTTCTATGGCCAATAGAAGGTTGAGTTGCTGTAGTTCACCCTATTGATTCTTTATACACTATTAAATAATGATACACAATTTTTTAGTGGCTGATTTGGTCCTTGTTGAATAGAATTGATATAAATTAAATAGTGAGTCTTTGCGAGAGGTGGGTCTTTTAAAAAAACTGACACAATAGATGTATCTGCTATCTAGCAGCCAGAACTGTCGTTAGAAAAAAACAGAAGCATTACCATTCCCTGGTAAGCTAGTTAAGTACAATCCCTGCCAAAATTACTTGGAAATGTGTGCTGTGATTTTCCGTTTTTCAGTTGTTTTCCAAAATACTATTGCTTACGTCACCCTCCCCCTCCCGCAAAAAAAGTTTAAAATAGAGCAAAATGTCAAACAAGCCAGAAGAAAAAGCATACCCAATAGCCCCCTTCATTTTTCTATTGTAAATCAAAAATTTTCCTAGGGGGAGAAGGGATGGCTGAATTTGCCTTTGAAACCTAAACTGGTTTGCTAACAGATTTGGCACTGATTGTAAGTATTGACTTTGCAACCAAATATATACCCTCGGTTTCCAATCAAACAGACTTTCTAGCACAATTTTCAATTGTAATGTCCTCAACTTACAAATTTTTCACATTCGGTTAGAAAATAGAGTAAGTTTCAATTGTTTCTTACATAAAATCACATTTAATATTTCTATAAGATCAGTTTATATTTATTATTGAAGTGAACTGTAACTACAAAAATGACTAATTTTGCTAAAATATGGTAAAATGTCTCCTTAACCTAGAAATCACATGCTTATATATCAGTTTCTAGTGTATTAGCAGTAAAAAGAAAAGATTCGCTGATATACATGCTCAAAGGAACCGATATTGTTGAAAAAAATGTCAAACAAAAAGTTAGAAGACCACCTTCAGTTGGTATTGAAGTAGAATGGTTGTTTGAATAAAGCTTTTCCAAATGGAAAGTTAAACATTTGATCAACACTGCTGAAAACTACTTTCTCAAAACCGCCATATTCCTCAAGGCTTATTTATCAGCATGTCAATAATGAATTAGATATAAGATATGCTTTGAAGAGATTACAGCATTGATTATGCTGTTTCTTTATCTAGGCATAACGCATTTAAGCTTATTGTATGAATTTCCCCTGGTGATGGTGCTCTTTTTATTACTGATTGCTCTCTTGCTTCTTTAACAGAGGGAGAATGAAAAGAAAAAAAAGAGAGAGGACACTAATATAAACTATTTTTTGGGACGAGCCATGAAGCAATTGAAAGGGAATTATGTACTTGAAAACTTCAATGGCCTGAAAATTAAAAGGAACAATCATATCGTCATTTCTTTCCTTTTAATGTTTGCCACTGTTAATCAGAAAATGAACACTGGCACCATTGCCAAGGCCTTTGTTGCACAGCCAGAGATGTCAAAGACCAAAAACTATACTTTGGAAACTACAAGCAAAATTTAATAAGGTGTAAGGCGCTTGGCAGAAAATCAAGGCAGCTGATTAGGGAAATGTGTATTATTGTCTCCTTGCAATTACTCTGTTCAAGTTCAAATTGTTGCTTTTATAACAAAAGATTCAACTTTGGATTTTTGAGAAATTTTAGTAGGGAAGCTTTTTGGTGTGTACTATGACAAGGAAACAGTTTTTATGGCCAATAGAAGGTTGAGTTGCTGTAGTTCACCCTATTGATTCTTTATACACTATTAAATAATGATACACAATTTTTTAGTGGCTGATTTGGTCCTTGTTGAATAGAATTGATATAAATTAAATAGTGAGTCTTTGCGAGAGGTGGGTCTTTTAAAAAAACTGACACAATAGATGTATCTGCTATCTAGCAGCCAGAACTGTCGTTAGAAAAAAACAGAAGCATTACCATTCCCTGGTAAGCTAGTTAAGTACAATCCCTGCCAAAATTACTTGGAAATGTGTGCTGTGATTTTCCGTTTTTCAGTTGTTTTCCAAAATACTATTGCTTACGTCACCCTCCCCCTCCCGCAAAAAAAGTTTAAAATAGAGCAAAATGTCAAACAAGCCAGAAGAAAAAGCATACCCAATAGCCCCCTTCATTTTTCTATTGTAAATCAAAAATTTTCCTAGGGGGAGAAGGGATGGCTGAATTTGCCTTTGAAACCTAAACTGGTTTGCTAACAGATTTGGCACTGATTGTAAGTATTGACTTTGCAACCAAATATATACCCTCGGTTTCCAATCAAACAGACTTTCTAGCACAATTTTCAATTGTAATGTCCTCAACTTACAAATTTTTCACATTCGGTTAGAAAATAGAGTAAGTTTCAATTGTTTCTTACATAAAATCACATTTAATATTTCTATAAGATCAGTTTATATTTATTATTGAAGTGAACTGTAACTACAAAAATGACTAATTTTGCTAAAATATGGTAAAATGTCTCCTTAACCTAGAAATCACATGCTTATATATCAGTTTCTAGTGTATTAGCAGTAAAAAGAAAAGATTCGCTGATATACATGCTCAAAGGAACCGATATTGTTGAAAAAAATGTCAAACAAAAAGTTAGAAGACCACCTTCAGTTGGTATTGAAGTAGAATGGTTGTTTGAATAAAGCTTTTCCAAATGGAAAGTTAAACATTTGATCAACACTGCTGAAAACTACTTTCTCAAAACCGCCATATTCCTCAAGGCTTATTTATCAGCATGTCAATAATGAATTAGATATAAGATATGCTTTGAAGAGATTACAGCATTGATTATGCTGTTTCTTTATCTAGGCATAACGCATTTAAGCTTATTGTATGAATTTCCCCTGGTGATGGTGCTCTTTTTATTACTGATTGCTCTCTTGCTTCTTTAACAGAAGGAGAATGAAAAGAAAAAAAAGAGAGAGGACACTAATATAAACTATTTTTTGGGACGAGCCATGAAGCAATTGAAAGGGAATTATGTACCTGGAAACGTCAATGGCCTGAAAATTAAAAGGAACAATCATATCGTCATTTCTTTCCTTTTAATGTTTGCCACTGTTAATCAGAAAATGAACACTGGCACCATTGCCAAGGCCTTTGTTGCACAGCCAGAGATGTCAAAGAACAAAAACTATACTTTGGAAACTACAAGCAAAATTTAATAAGGTGTAAGGCGCTTGGCAGAAAATCAAGGAAGCTGATTAGGGAAATGTGTATTATTGTCTCCTTGCAATTACTCTGTTCAAGTTCAAATTGTTGCTTTTATAACAAAAGATTCAACTTTGGATTTTTGAGAAATTTTAGTAGGGAAGCTTTTTGGTGTGTACTATGACAAGGAAACAGTTTTTATGGCCAATAGAAGGTTGAGTTGCTGTAGTTCACCCTATTGATTCTTTATACACTATTAAATAATGATACACAATTTTTTAGTGGCTGATTTGGTCCTTGTTGAATAGAATTGATATAAATTAAATAGTGAGTCTTTGCGAGAGGTGGGTCTTTTAAAAAAACTGACACAATAGATGTATCTGCTATCTAGCAGCCAGAACTGTCGTTAGAAAAAAACAGAAGCATTACCATTCCCTGGTAAGCTAGTTAAGTACAATCCCTGCCAAAATTACTTGGAAATGTGTGCTGTGATTTTCCGTTTTTCAGTTGTTTTCCAAAATACTATTGCTTACGTCACCCTCCCCCTCCCGCAAAAAAAGTTTAAAATAGAGCAAAATGTCAAACAAGCCAGAAGAAAAAGCATACCCAATAGCCCCCTTCATTTTTCTATTGTAAATCAAAAATTTTCCTAGGGGGAGAAGGGATGGCTGAATTTGCCTTTGAAACCTAAACTGGTTTGCTAACAGATTTGGCACTGATTGTAAGTATTGACTTTGCAACCAAATATATACCCTCGGTTTCCAATCAAACAGACTTTCTAGCACAATTTTCAATTGTAATGTCCTCAACTTACAAATTTTTCACATTCGGTTAGAAAATAGAGTAAGTTTCAATTGTTTCTTACATAAAATCACATTTAATATTTCTATAAGATCAGTTTATATTTATTATTGAAGTGAACTGTAACTACAAAAATGACTAATTTTGCTAAAATATGGTAAAATGTCTCCTTAACCTAGAAATCACATGCTTATATATCAGTTTCTAGTGTATTAGCAGTAAAAAGAAAAGATTCGCTGATATACATGCTCAAAGGAACCGATATTGTTGAAAAAAATGTCAAACAAAAAGTTAGAAGACCACCTTCAGTTGGTATTGAAGTAGAATGGTTGTTTGAATAAAGCTTTTCCAAATGGAAAGTTAAACATTTGATCAACACTGCTGAAAACTACTTTCTCAAAACCGCCATATTCCTCAAGGCTTATTTATCAGCATGTCAATAATGAATTAGATATAAGATATGCTTTGAAGAGATTACAGCATTGATTATGCTGTTTCTTTATCTAGGCATAACGCATTTAAGCTTATTGTATGAATTTCCCCTGGTGATGGTGCTCTTTTTATTACTGATTGCTCTCTTGCTTCTTTAACAGAAGGAGAATGAAAAGAAAAAAAAGAGAGAGGACACTAATATAAACTATTTTTTGGGACGAGCCATGAAGCAATTGAAAGGGAATTATGTACTTGAAAACTTCAATGGCCTGAAAATTAAAAGGAACAATCATATCGTCATTTCTTTCCTTTTAATGTTTGCCACTGTTAATCAGAAAATGAACACTGGCACCATTGCCAAGGCCTTTGTTGCACAGCCAGAGATGTCAAAGACCAAAAACTATACTTTGGAAACTACAAGCAAAATTTAATAAGGTGTAAGGCGCTTGGCAGAAAATCAAGGAAGTTGATTAGGGAAATGTGTATTATTGTCTCCTTGCAATTACTCTGTTCAAGTTCAAATTGTTGCTTTTATAACAAAAGATTCAACTTTGGATTTTTGAGAAATTTTAGTAGGGAAGCTTTTTGGTGTGTACTATGACAAGGAAACAGTTTTTATGGCCAATAGAAGGTTGAGTTGCTGTAGTTCACCCTATTGATTCTTTATACACTATTAAATAATGATACACAATTTTTTAGTGGCTGATTTGGTCCTTGTTGAATAGAATTGATATAAATTAAATAGTGAGTCTTTGCGAGAGGTGGGTCTTTTAAAAAAACTGACACAATAGATGTATCTGCTATCTAGCAGCCAGAACTGTCGTTAGAAAAAAACAGAAGCATTACCATTCCCTGGTAAGCTAGTTAAGTACAATCCCTGCCAAAATTACTTGGAAATGTGTGCTGTGATTTTCCGTTTTTCAGTTGTTTTCCAAAATACTATTGCTTACGTCACCCTCCCCCTCCCGCAAAAAAAAGTTTAAAATAGAGCAAAATGTCAAACAAGCCAGAAGAAAAAGCATACCCAATAGCCCCCTTCATTTTTCTATTGTAAATCAAAAATTTTCCTAGGGGGAGAAGGGATGGCTGAATTTGCCTTTGAAACCTAAACTGGTTTTCTAACAGATTTGGCACTGATTGTAAGTATTGACTTTGCAACCAAATATATACCCTCGGTTTCCAATCAAACAGACTTTCTAGCACAATTTTCAATTAGAATGTCCTCAACTTACAAATTTTTCTCATTCGGTTAGAAAATAGAGTAAGTTTCAATTGTTTCTTACATAAAATCACATTTAATATTTCTATAAGATCAGTTTATATTTATTATTGAAGTGAACTGTAACTACAAAAATGACTAATTTTGCTAAAATATGGTAAAATGTCTCCTTAACCTAGCAATCACATGCTTATATATCAGTTTCTAGTGTATTAGCAGTAAAAAGAAAAGATTCGCTGATATACATGCTCAAAGGAACGGATATTGTTGAAAAAAATGTCAAACAAAAAGTTAGAAGACCACCTTCAGTTGGTATTGAAGTAGAATGGTTGTTTGAATAAAGCTTTTCCAAATGGAAAGTTAAACATTTGATCAACACTGCTGAAAACTACTTTCTCAAAACCGCCATATTCCTCAAGGCTTATTTATCAGCATGTCAATAATGAATTAGATATAAGATATGCTTTGAAGAGATTACAGCATTGATTATGCTGTTTCTTTATCTAGGCATAACGCATTTAAGCTTATTGTATGAATTTCCCCTGGTGATGGTGCTCTTTTTATTACTGATTGCTCTCTTGCTTCTTTAACAGAGGGAGAATGAAAAGAAAAAAAAGAGAGAGGACACTAATATAAACTATTTTTTGGGACGAGCCATGAAGCAATTGAAAGGGAATTATGTACTTGAAAACTTCAATGGCCTGAAAATTAAAAGGAACAATCATATCGTCATTTCTTTCCTTTTAATGTTTGCCACTGTTAATCAGAAAATGAACACTGGCACCATTGCCAAGGCCTTTGTTGCACAGCCAGAGATGTCAAAGACCAAAAACTATACTTTGGAAACTACAAGCAAAATTTAATAAGGTGTAAGGCGCTTGGCAGAAAATCAAGGAAGCTGATTAGGGAAATGTGTATTATTGTCTCCTTGCAATTACTCTGTTCAAGTTCAAATTGTTGCTTTTATAACAAAAGATTCAACTTTGGATTTTTGAGAAATTTTAGTAGGGAAGCTTTTTGGTGTGTACTATGACAAGGAAACAGTTTTTATGGCCAATAGAAGGTTGAGTTGCTGTAGTTCACCCTATTGATTCTTTATACACTATTAAATAATGATACACAATTTTTTAGTGGCTGATTTGGTCCTTGTTGAATAGAATTGATATAAATTAAATAGTGAGTCTTTGCGAGAGGTGGGTCTTTTAAAAAAACTGACACAATCGATGTATCTGCTATCTAGCAGCCAGAACTGTCGTTAGAAAAAAACAGAAGCATTACCATTCCCTGGTAAGCTAGTTAAGTACAATCCCTGCCAAAATTACTTGGAAATGTGTGCTGTGATTTTCCGTTTTACAGTTGTTTTCCAAAATACTATTGCTTACGTCACCCTCCCCCTCCCGCAAAAAAAAGTTTAAAATAGAGCAAAATGTCAAACAAGCCAGAAGAAAAAGCATACCCAATAGCCCCCTTCATTTTTCTATTGTAAATCAAAAATTTTCCTAGGGGAAGAAGGGATGGCTGAATTTGCCTTTGAAACCTAAACTGGTTTTCTAACAGATTTGGCACTGATTGTAAGTATTGACTTTGCAACCAAATATATACCCTCGGTTTCCAATCAAACAGACTTTCTAGCACAATTTTCAATTGTAATGTCCTCAACTTACAAATTTTTCTCATTCGGTTAGAAAATAGAGTAAGTTTCAATTGTTTCTTACATAAAATCACATTTAATATTTCTATAAGATCAGTTTATATTTATTATTGAAGTGAACTGTAACTACAAAAATGACTAATTTTGCTAAAATATGGTAAAATGTCTCCTTAACCCAGCAATCACATGCTTATATATCAGTTTCTAGTGTATTAGCAGTAAAAAGAAAAGATTCGCTGATATACATGCTCAAAGGAACGGATATTGTTGAAAAAAATGTCAAACAAAAAGTTAGAAGACCACCTTCAGTTGGTATTGAAGTAGAATGGTTGTTTGAATAAAGCTTTTCCAAATGGAAAGTTAAACATTTGATCAACACTGCTGAAAACTACTTTCTCAAAACCGCCATATTCCTCAAGGCTTATTTATCAGCATGTCAATAATGAATTAGATATAAGATATGCTTTGAAGAGATTACAGCATTGATTATGCTGTTTTTTTATCTAGGCATAACGCATTTAAGCTTATTGTATGAATTTCCCCTGGTGATGGTGCTCTTTTTATTACTGATTGCTCTCTTGCTTCTTTAACAGGGGGAGAATGAAAAGAAAAAAAAGAGAGAGGACACTAATATAAACTATTTTTTGGGACGAGCCATGAAGCAATTGAAAGGGAATTATGTACTTGAAAACTTCAATGGCCTGAAAATTAAAAGGAACAATCATATCGTCATTTCTTTCCTTTTAATGTTTGCCACTGTTAATCAGAAAATGAACACTGGCACCATTGCCAAGGCCTTTGTTGCACAGCCAGAGATGTCAAAGACCAAAAACTATACTTTGGAAACTACAAGCAAAATTTAATAAGGTGTAAGGCGCTTGGCAGAAAATCAAGGAAGCTGATTAGGGAAATGTGTATTATTGTCTCCTTGCAATTACTCTGTTCAAGTTCAAATTGTTGCTTTTATAACAAAAGATTCAACTTTGGATTTTTGAGAAATTTTAGTAGGGAAGCTTTTTGGTGTGTACTATGACAAGGAAACAGTTTTTATGGCCAATAGAAGGTTGAGTTGCTGTAGTTCACCCTATTGATTCTTTATACACTATTAAATAATGATACACAATTTTTTAGTGGCTGATTTGGTCCTTGTTGAATAGAATTGATATAAATTAAATAGTGAGTCTTTGCGAGAGGTGGGTCTTTTAAAAAAACTGACACAGTAGATGTATCTGCTATCTAGCAGCCAGAACTGTCGTTAGAAAAAAACAGAAGCATTACCATTCCCTGGTAAGCTAGTTAAGTACAATCCCTGCCAAAATTACTTGGAAATGTGTGCTGTGATTTTCCGTTTTTCAGTTGTTTTCCAAAATACTATTGCTTACGTCACCCTCCCCCTCCCGCAAAAAAAGTTTAAAATAGAGCAAAATGTCAAACAAGCCAGAAGAAAAAGCATACCCAATAGCCCCCTTCATTTTTCTATTGTAAATCAAAAATTTTCCTAGGGGGAGAAGGGATGGCTGAATTTGCCTTTGAAACCTAAACTGGTTTTCTAACAGATTTGGCACTGATTGTAAGTATTGACTTTGCAACCAAATATATACCCTCGGTTTCCAATCAAACAGACTTTCTAGCACAATTTTCAATTGTAATGTCCTCAACTTACAAATTTTTCACATTCGGTTAGAAAATAGAGTAAGTTTCAATTGTTTCTTACATAAAATCACATTTAATATTTCTATAAGATCAGTTTATATTTATTATTGAAGTGAACTGTAACTACAAAAATGACTAATTTTGCTAAAATATGGTAAAATGTCTCCTTAACCTAGCAATCACATGCTTATATATCAGTTTCTAGTGTATTAGCAGTAAAAAGAAAAGATTCGCTGATATACATGCTCAAAGGAACGGATATTGTTGAAAAAAATGTCAAACAAAAAGTTAGAAGACCACCTTCAGTTGGTATTGAAGTAGAATGGTTGTTTGAATAAAGCTTTTCCAAATGGAAAGTTAAACATTTGATCAACACTGCTGAAAACTACTTTCTCAAAACCGCCATATTCCTCAAGGCTTATTTATCAGCATGTCAATAATGAATTAGATATAAGATATGCTTTGAAGAGATTACAGCATTGATTGTGCTGTTTCTTTATCTAGGCATAACGCATTTAAGGTTATTGTATGAATTTCCCCTGGTGATGGTGCTCTTTTTATTACTGATTGCTCTCTTCCTTCTTTAACAGAGGGAGTATGAAAAGAAAAAAAGAGAGAGAACACTAATATAAACTATTTGTTGGTGTTATGACCTGTAGTAAGAACTAGTAATTCCAGTGTATGTAGGCCATCTTTTAATCACTAAAAAACTACAAAAGTCCCGGATGTGGGGAACTGGGTCTAGTAAATAATTTTGCTTAGAATTATAGGATATGACATCTCCTTTTCCTACAGATTACAAAATCCAGATTACAATTATTTTGTTTTTTTAAATAAGTTAATAGTAACAACAATAACAACAACATGATGTGTACTATTGTTCCTAGTCGTAAGTCTGTTTATAATGGAAGGTAGTCTTGTAAATATGCTGGTCTTTTTCTGTGACTTTTGGGTTTCTCTTTACTTAGTTGGGAACAACTTGGTGGTGGTCTGCAGTCTGTCTTGGTTGGTGTCTCTGTGTGTGAATTCTGTTGGTTGGTTTCTGTAGGTTTCTGTAGGACTTCAGTCTGATCACTGTAGCTTGTTGGCTCTACTTCTTCTGTAGTGGTGTTATTTTATAGTTCTTCTCTCCAATCAATGTCTGGTACACTATACTGGGTCTTTTCTTCCTGTCACTTTGCATCACAGCATTCGCAAGTTTTAAGTGGTTTGCGTCTCTCATCAGTTCTCGTCCATCTTGTAGACGTTTTACTGTAACTCTAGATTCTTGAATATTGGTAATCACATAAAATGTGGTTTCATATGGTGTGGACCACTTGTTGGTTTTCCTCTGTTTCAGGAGTACATAATGACCTTGTATGAAACTGTGAGCCTTTGCTGATGAACTGTTGTCCATCCTAGCCTTGTACCGTTCATCTCGTTCATTGATTAGCTGATCCTGTCTGTTTGGTTCATCTTTGATAGGTGGTGTATAGTCTAGCTTAGTCCCTATTGTTCGGTGACAATCTTCACCAAACATTGGTTTGCTGTTCGCTGTTCGCTGTTCATAGCTTTGTAAGGTGACAATCTTTCTGGGACTCCATGGTGTGCAAATATCTTCTTGAGTTTCTCTTTGGTAGTTTTATATCCAGTGGAGTAGAGTGGTTCCACTTCTGGATATCTTGTTCGCTTGTCTATTGCACCTAAATATTAATGACCATCTGGGTATGGTCCAATGAAGTCAACTGATATCACTTCTCATGGTTTTGCTGGGATAACTGATGGTTTTATTGGTTCCTTTTCCGCTTGTCTGCTTGTCACTTTACATTCATAGCACTGTCCTGTGGTATGTTCAACCATAGAGTTGAGGTATGGAAACCAGTACTTTGCTATCGGCATGCTTTTTGTCTTGGTTGCGCCGAGATGTCCTGAATTGTGTGCGATGTCAATCACCTTTTAATGTAGCTTTACTGGTAACACGATCTTGTCCAATCTGAAGATGAGGTCTTCTGCTACGCAGAACTCATTCTTGATTGAGTAAAACGGTGCACTGTCTGTATCTCGTCTGTGGTTTTCCTAGTCGCCTTTTGTGATGATGGTTCTGAGCTTTAAGAGTGTTTCATCTTTTCTGGTTTCTTCTTTTATTTTGCTTAGGAGTACTGCTGGTCTATCATTGATGATAGCTTTCACTGTATGTTCTGTGTCTTCATCATCTGTGATTGGTAAAGGATGATGTGACAAAGAGTCCAGAAGGTCTTGTTCATCTTTTCCGGGCTGGTACTTCATCTCAAAATCAACGTCTTCCATAGCCATTACCCATTTCTCTATGCGGGGTGGTTAGCTGTTGCTTTGTTAAAAAGTGTTAACAGTGGTTTGTGTGCTGTGATGATAGTGAAACGTGGTGCTCCAAGTAGGTAGATGCTGAATCTTTCTATGGCCCACTTTACGCAAAGTGCATCTATCTCTGCCTGGCCGTATTTCTTCTCAGTCTCTGTCAGCATTCTACTTATAAAGTGAACTGGTTGCCATCCCTTCTCGGTCTTCTGGAATAGCCTTGCTGATAGTCCTTCATTGTAACTGGCTTCTGTTCTGACCATAATTGGTAGCTTTGGATTGAAGAACGCAATCACATCCTTGCTGGATATGCTGTCTTTAAGCTTCTGAAAAGCTTCTTCTTCGTCTTCATTCCAATGAAATTGTGTTTCTTTTAATGTCAAGTCTTTCAGTGGCTTTCTCAATGATGCATATTGAGGGATAAACTTTGATCCGATAGTATCTGATCGCACCGAGGAAACTTGTTACCTCTGTCTTCGATTATGGTCTTTTGCATACCTTCAAAGCTTCAACTTTCTCTTCTGTGGGCTTTAGACCTTGTGAACAGAATTTATATCCATAGAATTCAATCTCACTTCTTCCAAACTGGCACTTTTCACGGTTTAGAGATATACCAAAGTTGTAGTGTCTGGTTGTGTTCTTTCCAGCCTTTTGCTCCAATGAGTATATCATCCCTTTGGTTTAAGCAGCATGGGATGTCGCCAAATATTTTCTGCATAGCATCATCAAAAGGTCTTGCGACACTTTCACTCCGAATACCAGTCTTTTGGGTCTGTGATTACCCCATGGTGTGCTGAAGGTTGCTATGGTTCTGGATTCGGGATCAAGTACAAGCTGGTGATATCCTTGGCGAAAGTCTAGCTTTGACCATATGGTGAAATCATGGAACTTGTGTACAAAGTCTTCTACTATTGGTGGTTGTGTTATTCTGCTACGCTCAATGTAACTGTTAGGTACCCGTAAATCTACACTGGCACATATCATTTGTGGTTGCAGGTGTTCTTTTTCAGTGTTTATGAAGCTTGGTTTAAGTTGTACGAAAACAGGTGAAAACCATGTGATGGATTCATTCTCTGGGACTTTCTCAAACAGGTCTTCTTGTACACCCTGGTCTAGCCATTGTTTGAAAGGTTCTTGCAAGCAGTAGGGTAATTGTCTTGGCTTCTGTGCTATCGGTGCAGCTTCAGGTTTCATGTTGAGCTTTCCATACATCTCTTTTTCATTTCTTTTGTCATGGATTTTTCCAATACCTTCAAACACGTGATTGTATTGTTCAACTATGTTCAACATCTCCTGCATTTCTGTGTTTTGTTTTGCTACTTTGACATGTCTGTTGTTAGGTTGTGCAAGTCCTTTATCTGCTTGAATCTTCATCATACTAAGCTCTTAAGTGTAGCTTTACTCATCAGAGGTGGTGAATTGATGCGTCCGTAGACAACTACAAATCTTACACTTTTTCCACATGTCGGATACTTGATTTTGTTGCCTCTTGTTCTGCTAGTGGTTGGTTTTGCACCTACTTTTGCTACTCTGGTGCCTTCATCATAATATGTCTTCATTTCTTGGACTTGTCGGTTGACATCTTCAAGTTGGCTAATTTCTTGTAGAAATTCCGTTAAATTTCTTATTAATGGTCTTTTGAATCACTGCTTTGTCATCGATAGTTTGTTTGATATGTTCTAGGACTCTTCTCTTGCCACAAAATCTGGTCTTGGGAAACCTTGCCCAGACTTGTCCACTGACACACTCATTCTGATTTTGTGTCATGCCGGCATGACATCTCTGAAGGAGAACTCTATCAGAAAGTCTTGTAAAAATGGGCTTTAATTCATCATGAAACACCTCTGGTAGTCTGCCTTCTTCAGAATATGATTTTGTATTATGAATTTTATCTTTCACAAATTTGCACCAAGTGTCGCTGGCTCGGGGACAATAACAATGTTGTTGCTCAAGGCTTTCATTTGAGTTGGCAATAGTGTGGCAAAATATTGCCCAAACAGCTCTATGCATTCCTTCCAAATTATTTTTGTTGCTCCTGATTGCCTTTCCATAATACCCTTGAATTTTATCAATTACAAGATCTGTGAGCCTTGCTTTACCACCAACAGTTTTTCCATCAGAAAATTTCATTCCTTTCTTCCCTTTCTTGTAACTTCTAAGAGCTGTTCCCATCCTTTTTTGTATGTGGCCCACACAGTCCTCTTTTACAATTGGATATCTGTCTCCATACTTGTCTTGTATGGCAGCTTTCACTTTACCAAATGAATTTGAATCACCATCACCTACATATGTGGTATACTTGAGATGTCTTTTTTCGATTGATCTGGAGAATATATCAACTGCTGCAGATGATTCCATAGCATCGGAGGTTCCCTTATGATTTATGTTACAAAATGGTTTATGTGTCTCCTGCCATTGATTTATCTCATCTGTATCATTTCCAAGTTTCTTAGTGGCTTTGCTGCATTGGTGACACACCAATGACTTAACTTCATAGTCTAATATATCTCCAGTTCTAGCAGACATGACAAAAACTATGCCAATCTTTGATGCATGTCCTCTTCGTTGCCATGTGCCATCCACTGTCACACTACATGGTAGTGCTCCATCAGAGTCTTCATCGATGAGTTCTGGATTCTCAGAAGAGATCAAATCTCTAAGACGTTGTGCAGCAGCACGCATCACTTCCTCTGCATGTGTCACTGATGCAGACTCTCTAAACTTCACTTGGGCAGCAAATGCTGGTTGAGAAATTGGAGCAGGAAGGTTCATTTGTGTGCAAAAGTTCTGTAGGCTTGACCGTCCTCCCCCACTGGACATTGTGGCTATCACTGACCTTCTGTTTACTTCATATGATCCACCTCCTTTTCCACCAATCTGTTTGCTTGTTTCAAGGTTGTAAGAAAAGTTGCAATTTTTATAAGTAACAACACATTTTTCAGCAAGTCCATCTCTTTGACTATTTATTTGTTTTATAACAAGCTCAGACTTTGATTTACGACATTTTCTACAAACTGTTGCTTCGTTCAAAAATTGCTGCAGCAGTGTGAAGTCCTGTAATTTATAGCCATGGGCGTCCTCAAATGTTGGGGGTTTCAGTCCAAGATTTACCCGAGCACTTCTTGTAAGCTGTGGTATACTGTTTCCAAATTCCAAAAATGATGAATTGTCAAGTTTATGTTGGCTTCTGCTCGTTTTTTTGTCATCTGGGGTGCTATGATGGTGAAGTGCTAGCTCTATTTCACTTCGTTGATGGCTAGGCCCCGGCCGTGGCTCACCCGCTGCTTCATCCTCAGCCAACGAACTGCTAATGGTGAAACTTTCCAACTCTAGCTGTGAATTTAAATTATTTTTTGATTCTTTATTTCCTTTTCCATAAAAAACTTTCTTTCTTTTCTTTCGAGTTACAGATCTAAACTTTTTCCTCGCCATGTAGGACTGTTGGAATAGCTTCGGCTTTTTCTTCCGTTCTTTCAATTGAATTGAATTGAACTGAATTGTGGGAAGAAACGGACTGGACCTTTGGAATACTGGAGAGTGGATTTTTTCCGAAATACCTTGTGGGGTGCCTGAGAAACTTCCAAAATTGTCACCCTAGCAACCAAATTTTTCGGTTGCTAAGCACACTAACTAATTGTTTGGGGCTTTTTTCACCCTTTATGTTTAGGATAATTTGAAAAAATTCTTTTCATACAAATTTTGAAGCATTAAAGTACTACTTGACATAAAAATCCCAGATTAGCAGTTTCTCACCAAGACCAGTATTTTTTACTGTTAATGACCACCTTAAGCCCCAAACACTCCCATAATTACTGGTACTTCCTGTCTTGTTTATTTTAATCATTTTTACCCAAAGTAGCCTCCCATCAAGGGGCTGGTTTACCAGGGAGCCTATTATACAAAAATAGAAAATAAAGTTTCTACTACCACATCTAATAGAATCTGAATGTAAGTTAAACATATTCACATGAAACAAAAGCAAAAGGAAAATCATTAAGTCTAAAAAGTAAAGTTTTTACTCAAGGACCATATTTTGAATTGGTACACCACAAAAAGTTTATTAATTGAAAAAATGCTTCTTTACGTGACATTGAAAAACCTGACATTTAAGAGTTTTTTCCTTTTACTTGATTCTTGTTACAAATGGCAAAAAGCTGTGTCAAAGAGAAAGTTTTGAAAAGAATTGAAAATCTAAACTACACTAAACATTATTGACTTTTTCCTACTTTTCAGTCAATTTTTTCAGCAAATCAAGTATATGCAGATTTTGCTGAGAAATTTGATTGAAAAGTAATTGCTGCTGCTGAAGCAAATTCATCAATTTTGTTTCACGCTCTACAATGCACTCTATCTTTTTTCTCCTGTCTTCTCCTTCCCTTTCTTTAAGTTCCAACTCTTGCTTTTTTAATTCATAATTTTGTTGATGGGCTGTTTCCCTAAAACGCAATTCCCTCTCTTTAAGCTCTAACTCCAGTTTCTTTATATCAATCTCCTCATCATGCCTTCCTTTCAAATAATCCATTGCTTTCCATTCCAGTTTATTTTCCATTCTTTTTTTCTTAACACCACCTTCAGATACATCCCTTCCTCTGCTCTCTCTGACAGTCTCCATTGCTCTCTTCCTGATATTCTCTGCAGCTTCTCTCTCTCTCTCAACTTCCTTACTTCTTTTCCTATCAGTCTGGACAATTTCCTCTTCAGCTCTCTCCATCCTCCCAATTATTGTCTCTACAGCCTCATCTAATTCAGACATTTCTGTAGCAATGCCACTAGCCCTTTGCTCCTTTGCCATCTTCCTCTCAAAGTCTCTAATTAGTTTGAGAAAGTGGTCTCGAACAGCCCTCTTATCCACCATGAAGAATGGATGTGCAAGACCATTTAAATTTTTAGCCACTGTGTCCCAACAATGACCACGCTCACGAGAACCCAACTTAAATTTGTATGGTTCCACCACCAACACTTCTCTACGCAACATTATGCTGTGCTCCTCAGTCCAAATCATTTTTTGCCTCTACAGTGAATAATTTTTCAAGTCAAAGCAATGCAGTGCTTGTGTAAGCACACTGATGAGGCATGAAGAAAGCCACTATGAAATTTTCAACTTTTCTATGGATGGTTTAACGAAACAAATTTACTTCAGAGACACATCTTGAATGCAGTATATATTGCTGCAGGGCTATATCAAAATATTTAAAAGATCTCCATCCAAGCATTCATTTGTTTTACATAAGCCAAATAGATGCTTAATGTGCACAGGATTTTCAGATGTTAATTTGATAGCTTAATGTTGCTGCATGGTTGTAGCCTGCACTTTTCATTGCGTATAATAAGAAATGCTAAATGAAAACACTTTGGCAAGCTCAAATTAGTGATGAGTAATATGTCAAATAGTTTAATGAGAATTCACACGAGGATCAAGAATTATATTTTCCATCATAAATTTTATTTGAGATCTCACAGGCGGGTTTTCCATATGCTACAAAAATGGCATATGGTGTTTTTACATGCGCTTCAATGATATTAGCATAAAATACGTATTCTTGAACTAAAACAAAATGTTACATTGTGTGTGCAAATCTACTTATGATATTCAATGTTTTAGGGTTACGAACGTCTGATGTTGTTTCTCAGCATTTACTTGCTCGCAGGCCATTTTGTACGGTGGATGATTCTTCTGTAAATAAAACAAAATAAACGATAATTCAAGCGAAATCCTATCAGAACGAAAGATCGAAAATCAATCGAGAAGCCTTGAGCTTATTTTAGTCTTTGGAATATAATTTAATGGGTTCTTACCTCAAAGTTCTCTTGGATAAAACTGGACATCGATTATGCTGTTTTCGCGTTCAGTTAACGATGAAGACGCTCTTGCTGCCAAGGGGGATGTCGCGACCGCGCTAGTTTCTAGACCCCTTAGGCGCGTCTTCATGTGGCGCGTCCAGAAGCATAAACACTCTATTATACTACAGAAACCACAGTCCTCTTAAACTAATTGAAAACATTTGAGACAAGAATATTGTCAAAGCCCAATTACCCCAAAACATGTTATGCAATGAGTCTGCATTAAGATGAGTAACATTTACAAAGGATCATGAATCAATGTAATGAATCAATGCCACAAGCATTGTTCTTAAATGTGGTGGTTTGCTGTCCAAGCAATATTGAATTAATGGTATGTGCATATTAGTGAGGGGAAAAGCCAGAACAATTGTGCATTTAATGAAGAAAGCATTAACATTGGCATACCTATAGACTTTGACATGCTAAAAACAATGAGATCAGGACTCCAACTGTAATATACCACAAAGTAATATTTTCGTTTCTCTTTTTCTGCTTTGGTTTTTTCGATATATAACATTTTTCTTTGATATCGCATTGCCATTGTACATCGTTTCTCATTTGTATAGATTTTATGGAAAAACCCTTTGTCAACATTTTTCAACAGCTTTCCGCATTTCGCAATATAATAATTTTTGTTATCGCATTGCCATTGTCCATCGCTTCCCATTTATCGAAATGCTATGGGAGAATTGCTCTGACGCAAGGTGTAAAGTACGGAGGGGTTGGCAAGGGTAATCAAATAAAGACTCATGAGAAAAATTCTGCACAAAAAACTCTTTACTTTTGCGAAAAGCATGGCCGCATTTTCGCCCATCCCCACATGTAACCAAGTATATGGTTAGAAAACTTGAACATTTGATTCTGAATTCTGTATAAATAGGAGAATAAAAATACTAATAATGATATAAAAGAACTTTTGAGAGTAAAACATGGAAATGTGTTCAAAATGTAGGGCTTACAGAAAAATGATGCTGTCAGGCTTCGAAGTAAAATTCAGAATAACAAACGGAGCTTTTAGATGCCTGAAAAATATAAAACGAGCCCCACAAGGGCTAAAAGAAATGTAATGATAAAAAACTCAATCATTGAAATCAGAAAAAACAGGAGAGCTTAAGGGGGTAACCCATGAAAATACGTAAACGAGAACCACGAATAGACCGGGGCTTGCAAAATGTATTGAAGCAAGTTTCAATCTTGCCTCGATATTGCAACCGTAATACATTAAATCTTTATGCACATTTCAGTGAATGGGAGGCTAGCTCCCCTATGAAGCCCACTACGCAGGCACTCGATAGCTGCAATAAGTGATAGAATTCTCGAATCAGCCTCCCCCCCCTCGAATAAGCCCCCACTGCTACCGTTAATTCTAGAATTTGACCCCTCAATTTGATGAATTTTTGCCATCTGAGGTTTCCTTTGGCATTTCATTGAATTACCACAAAAATTCATACTTTTGGTAATAATTAATTAAATGCTCATAAAGAAATTCCTACTAAAATAAACGAGATCTTTTAATAATGTCTTCTTAATGTCTACAATAATTTTAAAAGCCCTTCCCCTCGTATAAGCCCATCTCTCTCGAATAAGCCGCCATTCAAAAATACCAAAAATAAATAAGCCCCTAGGATGCTAATTCAAGGGGGCTTATACGAGTGGGGCTTACTTAGGTGGTAAAACCTTAAAATATTTAAACGAAAAACACGAATAGACCTTTGCAAATGTTTTGAAGATATTGACACCATCATCACCAGGAGTCAGAACATCATCAGAACATCTGCTCTCACTTTTTTCACTGGGATTGAGATTTTTCTTTAGCGATACTAGCAATGGGTACTGACCAAGATACGGAAAATGACATGGACAAAATCTTTAATATTATTGCAGCTATTCGTGGCAAAAAGAATTGTCCTGATAGAGATTTTATCTGCTGCGAAGCTGAGTCCTTGCATGGCCTAAATAAAGAAATGGTTTCAGATGCTCTAGATGAAATTGTTCGTGCTGATTTGTTATATATCAAAGAATCCTATTTTACGAATGAAACTGAAGCTGACAATGAACCAGTTAGAGCGGGAAAAATGCCATCGCCTCATGCTGGAAAACATTGATCTTTAATCAAAGCTTCGCCATGATGGAAATCTTCAAGATCGATCACATGATACCTCGGACAATCAAGCTGACAATAGAAATGGTCCAACTGTTGTGTACGAGAATACAAAACAACAACAAATGACAATAGAAGTCCAAACAACAATAGAAATACCCCTAAAGCAAAAAATAGGAGACAAAGACAAATGAAATCAAGCGTATTAAATTCTGCAACAAGTTCATGCGAACAGGTAAACAATTCTGTGAATTCTGTGAATCCTGAAGTGCAAATTGAAATGAATTACAATGAGGAAGCCTCAACTTCACCGGTCAGTGCCCCAAATGTCAGCGTTTGCGATGTCAGTGGTATTGTCAACGCTGCTGAAGCATCACATGTCCCTGAAGTCACAACGATCAGCTCCATCAGGAAAAGATGCGATCAAAATGTAAACAAAGATGCAGTCGAGGATGCAGTATCTACAATACCTCCTGATTCTGCTACACCAAGTTCCTCTTCAAATGCCTTAAACGAGCAGCTGCCGTCAGGGAATGACACAGGGGACGTTAAACACTGCTACAAAACGCAAAATCTTTCGCAATCAAGAAGTAAACGCACTGCAGTCATTATGGGTGACTCTCTTGTAAAAAATGTTAATTGCTGGGAACTAAAGGAAAAGTGTGGAAATCAAGGGATGAATATTTTTGTCAAGAATTTCAATGGTGCTACAACCAGAGACATGCATAGTTATGCCCAGCCTTCAATTGAAAGAGAGCCTAACCTAATCCTACTGCACAGTGGCGCAAATGACCTTTCTCTGAAAATTGATGGAAAACAAAAAACAGAGGTGCAAATTGATGAGGAAATTATCGATCTGGCTAAGTCAATTAACGATAAAGGTATTGAAGTTGTTATTTCCGGTCTTATAACACGTGGTGACAGATATGAATCAAAGAGAAAGAGAGTAAACTTTGTTCTCCAGGACTTGTGCTCTCAGAATGATTTTGCCTTTTTGGAACACAACAACATACATGCCAACCAACATCTTAACAGAAGTCTGATCCATCTCAACAAATATGGTGATAACATTCTTTCTAACAATTTACTTCGTGCATTAAATTTTTGACTAAATAAGATTGAGGTAAAAGATAAAGAGGGTGATTGCTCTGTATGTAAAATGGTGGAGGTGTAGCTTTGTATGTAAAAGAGGCATCTTTTGATAAAGTCACTGTCAGGACGGACCTTCCTCTATCCAATTTAGAAGGTATATGTATTGAGATTAAACCTGTGAAGGCTGCACTGTTTCTTGTTATGTCGTGGTGCCGTCCTCCTGATGCGTCAGTTGAAATATTTCGTCAACTGGAAGAGTGTTTACAGGTTCTCGTCAAGGAGAAAAGGGATATAATCCTCCTTGGCGACACAAACTGTGATTTTTTACCAATAGTTTCTGGGGCTGAGAATACTTGTATCCCCGATAACCTTCCACCACATTCGAAGAACTTACTTGGCATTTATGATCGTTTCAGTCTAAGATAGTTTATCAAAAGAAGTACAAGGGAAACTCTTACAACTGCCACTCTGATTGATCATATTTCCACAACTAATAAAGCTTTTATAGTAGAATCTGGTGTTTATGAGACAACTTTAAGTGATCACTATTTGGTCTACTGTGTTAAAAGATTTAGAGATACTGCTATAAAACAGCACAAAAACATTAACATCAACTATATCAATATCATTATCTATATTATTATCATCATTATCATAAAAATCATCCAAGGAAGAATAACACCAAGAGTTGAGGAAGTGCTGAGCGAGATGCAGGCTGGCTTCAGAAAGGACCGAAGCACCACGGACCAAATCACCAATCTTCGGCTCTTATGCGAGAAAACAAGGAACCATCAAAGAGTAATATGTCACAACTTCATCGACTTTAAAAAAGCGTTTGATCGGGTGTGGCATGAAGCGCTGTGGCACTCGATGAGGAAGTTCAATATCGGTGAACAAATCACGAAGACAATCATGAGTCTGTACGAGCAAGCAACGACCAAAGTGTTGACCGGAGAAGAATTCGGCGAATGGTTCAGAGCGACTGTCGGAGTACGACAAGGGTGTATCCTGTCATCGACGTTGTTCAATCTGTTCCTTGAACGAATCATGGTAGAAGCGATCGAAGAGCTAGACGATACTGGAGTGAGCTGTGGACGACTGAAAGTAACCAATCTTCGCTTCGCAGACGACATCAACCTGATTGGAAAGAATGAAGAAAAACTGCAGGATCTAACCAACAGACTGCATGACACCTCACAAAGATTTGGAATGGAAATTAGCAAGGAGAAGAGCAAGACAATGGTCACAGGGAATGGAGAAGATAACATCCAACTGGAAATAGTCATCGGTGATGGGAAACTTGAACAGGTCAAGAGTTTCAAGTACTTGGGAGCAACCATCACGGAAAATGGAAACTCGGACCAAGAAATCAGGAATAGAATTGGAGCTGCAACAAGTGCTATGGCTAGGCTGAACTCAATGTGGGGACTACAAGGCATTAGCCTGAAAAATCGCATGAAAATCACAATGGCAATTGCTTGGGCGACACTCTTATACGAATGTGAAAGCTGGACAATGAACAAGAAGAGCATGGAAAAGCTGAAGGCCTTCGAGATGAAATCTTACCGAAGGATGATGAAAATAAGCTGGCAGGAGAGGAAAACGAATGAATTTGTCTGGAATAAAGTGACGGAGACGTTGGGCAGCAGGCCGGAATCAATTACAGAGACAGTCAAAAAGAGGAAGCTGAAGTACTTTGGACACCAGATGAGGAAACCAACAGCGATGACAAAGACATTGATCCAAGGGATAGTTGAGGGCGCAAGGGAAAGAGGCAGACCAAGAAGGCAATGGGAAGACGACATCAAGGAGTGGACTGGGGAGGGATTGCGAGAACTATCAAGAATGGCGATGGATAGGGAGAAGTGGCGGAGCTCTGTGCATGGTTGGGCGCACCCGCGGCCTACATAGGCTTAGGCGCAGAAGAAGAAGATATCATTATCTAGACAAAAATAAACTTCTGTATTCTGGTCAATCAGGTTTTAGAGCTCTGCATTCCACAGTAACTTGCTTGCTCTCTGGCACTAATGACTGGCACATTAATATCGAGCGTGGAAAATTTACAGGAAATATTTTCATTGATTTGAAAAAGGCTTTTGATACTGTTGATCATGCCATACTTATTCAAAAGCTATCTAAGTACGGAATTCAGGGTCTTGAGCTTCAATGGTTCAAATCATATCTTAGCAGTAGGCAGCAATTCACTAAGGTTAATGGAGTGGAATCTGACATCGGAAGCATCAACTGTGGTGTTCCACAAGGTTCTTGTTTAGGTCCACTACTCTTCCTAATCTATATAAATGATCTGCCAGTCGCCTTGAAAAACTGCAAAGTTACCATGTATGACGACAATACTAGCATATCCTATTCCTCTAAGAGCATTGAGGATCTAACTGAAACGCTCAACAACAAATTGAAATGTTTGAAAGAATGGCTTCAGGGCAATAAATTGTCTTTGAATGTAATCAACACTCAGGCAATGGTAATCGGATCTAGACCAAATCTGAAAAAGATTGGTGAAAACACTGTGGGCTCACATGCATTCATTATCGATGATTCCGCTGTAGAACTCGTCAACAGTATTAAGTATCTTGGTGTCCAACTTGACCAATACCTCGTGTGGGACGAGCAAATTAAATCTGTTCAAGCCAAATTCTCCCGCTTGTTAGGTTTTTTAAAATATGCAAAGAAATTTTTGCCAAAAAATGTACTTTGCAAATTATATAGAGGTACTAGCTCCCATACGAAGCCCGCTACGCAGGCTTGCCAGCGGTCCTATGGTTGAATATTAAGATTAGCCTTGGAAAGACAAGAGTGCCATAAACCTCGATTTCAAAATGAGGAGAGGTCACGTGATAAAAAAATTTCTTTTGTGACTATCGCTAGGAAGGGGGGAGCATAAATTGGGTTGAGGCTCCCCCTTCCTAGCGATAGTCACAAAAGTGCGAATTTAATTCGCACAGGAGTGCAAGCAATTTTTTATCACGTGACCTCTCGTGACTTATCAAGATAGAAAACAGCAAAAGTTTCGTGCATCAGAAAGGATTCTTACTCAAACAACAAATTAGCAAAATACAATTCATGGACAACAACTAATCTTCATAGATTTAGTAATTTTCTCCGCAGTCGTGGTTTTTTCTTGTTTCTTTGTTCGATTTAACGCCAGCATAAATGCCATAAATTTCCTTTCGAAGGTCCGAGAATCATGTCTGCGTCATAATTATTGCTTGAAACGCTCTTTGGTCTAGATGAAGAACAAAAAAATAATGAAGATGTTATTCCATGGTTAATGAAAGCACGTTCTAAGGAAATCGATGGTCATAATGCTTTGTAAAATTTCAGGAAAAAAAAGTTCGTCGCGAGAGCTTAGCCACCCCTTTAGCGACTGGTTTTTAGTATAATTTCATCAAATTAAGCATAAAATCATTTGAAATTGTTCTTGTTAAGCGAGCAATATAGCAAATCCATTTTCCTTTAAGGACAAAACTACGAAGAGGTCAAAATTTAAGAGAAACACGTTCGTGGCGGGTCTAGCGACTCCTATAAGCATAAAGTCATTTGAAATGATTTCTAGAATGATTCACTTACAATTGCGAAATTGCTGTCAAAGCTATAAATAATTCTAACATAAATAATCCTATTTGTCTCGGTGGGAAAATCTTTTAATCGAAAAATAACTCACTTTTTGTACTCAAAAGTCAGCAAATCCGATCGTTCATCTACAAAAAAGGAAGGAAGGCGGTTAGGAAAAGTTGCTACAAAGGATTCTCATTAGGCATAAAAAGTTGGGGGCTGGCATTACATAATTTGCATAACAACGGGTTTCCTATGAAAATCAAATTTCCTTGCATCAAGAATAAACAGCAGTTGATTGCAATAAAGCCAATCCTTTTAGCACAAAACCTCGAGAAGAAGTAAAAATTTTTCGTTCGCGGCGTGGGTCTAGCGGCCGCTTTTAGTGAAATTTCCTCGAAATGAGCACGAAACCATTTGAAATAAGGAATATCGAAAACACGTAAGAACAACAACGCTTACCTGTATTCGGTTGCCGTCGATTCTGATGCCAGTGAAGAAGGGGAACAGCCAGCAGCCATCGCAGAACCAAAAAAACGGGCAGCAGTGTGTGTACCGTACGTACGTAGCTACTAAAACGAAAAGGAAGATTGTCAAAAGCACGAATTACATGGCTCTTGCAAACGAAATAAGAAACGGGGTTCAATCGTCAATCAATGAAAAACCAGTTGATAAAGAAAGCCAAGGAGACTCACCAGAGATCGAGAGCAACTACTAATGACTGAAGCCTCAAGCTGTAGCACAGACCACGACCGTCGAGGATCGCTTCGAGTTCGAAAAGGAATGCCAAGCAGCAGTGCACGTAGATTTATTATTAGCTATCCTCTCCTCTAACTACGAAAAATCCAATGGATCCTTTGTGGAAAGCGAAACGAATTTGAAAAGCCTCCGTTCAAATTGAAGGGTTGCTGGAGGAAAAAGTTTTGAAATCTTTTGTAGAGAGCAAGAGAAAAGAGAGAGAAAGGACCTTCAGAAACGCGGGACAAAGACCACGGAGAGCACTAATGGTGATCGAGATGATGCCTCAGAAAACGCCAAATATCTCGAGAAATTAGGAAGGAAAAAAACTTTATACCTTTATGATAGCAAATCAATTATCTAGCTTCGATTTGAGACCTTGCTGGGGAAGATCTGCTCTGCCCTTCGGGGAGATAAAGGGGTTGAACCGCCGTGCGGTGTGGATCTTTTGTTCGGGGCTCATTTGTATATCCGCATATTAGTATTAGTAGATTGTAGAGCCACATTTTCGGTACTGCTGTTCTGTGTGGGAGAGCTGTGCAGAGTTCCGACTGGTTAAGCTCCAAAAATTGCAGCATCGAGCCGCTAGAATTATTACAAATAGCAGCTACGATGCTTCTGCTGAAGCTTTGATTACAGAGTTAAAATGGCCAACTGTGAGGGATATGATCAGAAGTGAGACTGCAACAACTGTATATAAATCTGTTAATAGTCTCGGGCCTGATTATCTCTCGCATTTATTTGTTAGAAATTCTGAACGCAATATTATCCACCTTAGAAATGGCGAAACTGACTTGCTAGTGCTATTCATGAAAACTAGTAATGGACAGAAAGCGTTCGCATTTCGTGGAGCAAAAATCTGGAATGATTAACAAATTAAAAGAAACTTTCAATTAACGGAAGACTAGCTACCCTACGAAGCTCCTACGACTATTGCTAGGAAAGGGGAGCCTTAAATAGAAAGGGGGTAAAGGCTCCTCCCTTCCTAGCGATAGTCACAGGAGTGCGAATTTAATGCGCACAAGAGTGCAAGCAAATTTTATTTTTAGATGGGGTTCTTGATCCATGAGCTCCAAGAAAGGTGCTGATTATTTTTTTGTCGTACTTGGCAGCAAAATACGAAAATTACTATTATTTTAGAGATACAGCTCCTCATAATGATAAAAGCAATCCCTTTTATAAATTGCCCCATGACCTATTTTTCGAAAGGCGTACTTGGATCCAGGCCTCTACAAATGTTTCAATTTTTTATGAAGCACACAAATTTCATTTTCCCAGAGGAGTTAAATTCAAATCATTAATTCAGTAATGACAGTCGCTATAGGTCTATCTTTTTTATGAAAATTGTACTAATTAGTGCACAGTCCGCTAAATAGACAGGACATATAGAATGACAATCTGACATTCAAGCTAATGTTTAATTTCTCGATGGATTCTTGTAGTAGGGATTCCAGGCTTTCATATTCTGCCAGGTGACTTTTTAGAAAATGCCTGGATGTCACGAGACTGATGACGTCATTAAACGGTAAAAAACCAGACAAAATCATTGCTAGCTCTCTACTGGAGTGTTATTTTTTGACGCAAATTACGTACTTTAACTCCTCTTCTTGCAAGCTTTCAATTGATGTATATTTGAGCATCATTTGCCGAAATCAGTATTTTAATTATGACGTTTTCAAAAATTTTGCATGACGTCATCAAAGATCTTATTGCCATAAAAATTATACGTTGGCATAACTTTGTTTTATTATGACGCTGGATGTCAGCAAAGGATATCTTTTATAATTTTTTCATCCAAATAATTAGTATTCAGATCATTTAAATTAAATTTATGCGAACTGAAATAGCCAAGGAAGTTCGAATAAGGTAGTCACTACCTGACGAGTGGGTCATTTCTTCCTCGGAAGGCATTATTGTCTGGTTCAGAGTCATGGTCCAACTCTGAACCGGACAATAAGTTCTCTGCATCTGGATTTGACTTTTGCTCTGAGTTGGAAGAATGCCTTCGCACTATTATAGGCTGTCCAAGATGTCTTCTTACTATAGGTCTTTAGCGCTGGGTATGAAGGTGCATGATTTTCTTCATGGGTAAATTCATCTTCTGGGTCATCTTCATATCATTGTGCTGTAAAGGAAGTTCTTTTCACACCTTGGATGTCTTTTTGACTTTTTTAGATGGGGAAGCAGCTTTCCAGTGGATCCTTTAGACTTTAAACGATGAAGTATGTCGTCCGAATTTCAACTGCAGGCTTTTGGGACATGTCTTGAAGTCATCTAAACACTGTAGTCAAAAATCCTTGTTAAGTTGACACAATTTAATTCTTCTCTGATTGAATGATTGTTGATCTGTGGAACTGCTGCAGATTATTTTGTTTTGAGATCTAATAAATATGAATCCTTGTCCCTAAGCCGCTTTAATATAGTGTTCCACTATGTTCTACAGTTTAGTGAAAGTCTTTGCGTCTGCGATAACTCTTTCTGAGAGTCACAGCCCATAATTCCATGGATCTGTGGGAGAACACAGCAAATTTTGGAACCAAAAGTTTCAGCGATGCTTCAAATCTCCACGATTAGCTAGATGTTTATGCACATAAACCACTCATTTGTGGGTTTGCACTTCTGCATTGCATGAACAAACAGGACAAATACATCAGTATCCTTCGCAACAACAACTATTTTTGCATCTTTCGAATTAGCATGCAAAATCATTCTGGTTTCAGCCTTTTTTTATCTTGGAAGGACTTTTACCTGCTTTTTTAAGTCTTCAATGCTTCCTCCTCGTAAGTTATAACCAATGGAATTTTCTGGAGCCTGCAACCCTCAGTGCTTCGAAATAATTTGGGAGCAAGTTTTATTAGATTATATTTGTTTGCATCATTGTAAAAAGCCTTTATCATTTGCTCTAAACTGTTTTTATGCACTTTTCTTCATGACTCGCCTCTACTTGGTCGTGCGCACAGAAATCCAAGAAAACATTGAAAGCAGTCTCAATAATGAACGGAGACCAACAAGGTTTCGAGACTGGCAAGGCTGTCTCTTTTGAAAAGACAGTTGCACACCTCATAAAAACCATGACTCTAGTCTTGCAACCCCTGAAGGTGTACTGTGACAAGGAAATGAAGTTGTTCTTCTTAATTTCATGTGCAAGGAGTCAAATCCATATGTAAATCTACCACCAGAAAACGCCAGATGGAGTATTGATGAGATGATCATATTTCGAAGCAGAAGATAGTCTTGTTAAAGAAAGTCATGTACCTTCAGCCCAGCGCGAGAGCATCTTTGATAGCCTATAGTTCCAAGACACTCTTCCGACTTAGTACAACAGTCAAATGCAGATGCAAAGAACTTATTGTCCGGTTCAGAGTGCGAGCAAGACTTTGCAACTATGGAGGAAGAAGTGACTGATTCGTCAGAACTCCTAATCCACCACTTGAACTTGATGGTTGCAATGCAACAGCATTTTTTCGAGCAAATTCCATTGCAACAGTTATTCTTTGTGCCTTGTCAAAGGTAAGGTCAATTTCTGTTAAAAGCTTCCTCTGAATAGTCTCTGAACACAAACCACAAACAAGCATTTCCCGCAAAGCAATTGAAAAAAAATCCCAAAAGTCAAAAGTACTTGCAAGTTTCTTCAACTCAACATTATAATCTGAAATAGACTCATTTTCCATGTTGATTTCTCTTGTAAAAACGAAAACGCTCTGCAATCACTAACGTCTTTGGTTTAAAATGAGCAGTTAATGTAGCTTTCAGCTCATCATGCGACTTACTTGACGGTATATCTGGGGTCATCCAATTCTCAACACAGAATATGTTGAAGGTCCGATTCCACTCAAAAGCACAGCCCTTTTCTTTGATGCTTCAGTAATATCATTTGCGATGAAAAACTGTTCCAGCCTTTCCACATAACAAGCCCAGTCCTCCTTCCCTTCACAGGAAAGACCAACCTGTCCTAGCACCTGTGCCATGCTAATGCCACGTCACAATTCAAGCAAACAAAATGGGCCTAAGAAGTCAGAGCTCGTCTTTACTACTCAACTCGTTTAGCTGGCCTACTTGAGTTTTCCGTTTCAACCAAAAACTTATTTTGTTGGAACGGAATTTGACTTATGACTTATTTGAGAGACTTATATTAATTTTTTTTCATTGACTGATCTGCTGGCTATTGATGTCACAAACATTTTTCATTCAAATTCATATAGCTGAATGAACCAAGTTATCTTGTCCAACTGATCTTATGGTTAAAACATATTGCTTGGCTGCGAAGTAGAATTGCTGCTTTGTTCAGATCATACCCAATATTTAGGGCAAAACTTGGTTTCGAAAACGCAGAATATTTGTCTCTATTTCCTGGTGACTACCCAGAAAGCATTTTCGCCGCTTGCACTATCAAATCAAATTTTCTGTGCTCAGTGCAGTCTGCCAGCGATTGTATACTACATTACAGATAAATAACATTGATAATGTTCGCATATGCTGAGAAACATAGGGCACTTTGGAAGAGCCTTCCCTTTCAAGAAGAGACGTTCCGAACATTAAGATAAGTTTAGCAGCCTTTACAACATTGCTGATGTGATCTTTCCTCATGGTTCTTAGTACCTGTGAAGCAAGAGCTTTGTTGCATCCTTCATGATACTCTTTCTATGATAAGAGTAATTCACTGTCATATTTCCGTGGACCTTTGGCCCATCGTCTTCTTAAATTTTTTTCTGGTCATTAAAAGGTCACTGCCTCACATGCCTCCACAAATTATGTTTCCGAACAATTGCAAGAGTGTGTGCATGGCGCAAAAGAAGAGGGAGATAAATTCTCACCAGCGCAAGGTCGTCGAAAAACAATCAGTTCACCTACAAAACAAGCAATTTTGAAATTTGAAAGAAATTTTTGAGGGTCGAAACTTGACTGCAAAAACTAATCATATATAAGAAAAGATCTTCCAGTATCTAGAGGTAACGAGCAGATCTATGGATGTATGGATTTGTACCATATACATCTTTTGATAAAGGTTTAACAAATAAATCATGAAAAATCATTTATTTAGTAAATTTGCTCGAAAAAATATTATTATTTAACTAAAAAAACACATCATATGTTACATTTGGACTATAAAGCATGGCAGGTATTGAAAGAATGCAAAGTAGCTTTCCCTCTTCGAAAATGCACATAAACTACCCATGAGCTACTACATTAAATAATTTGAATATGGAGTTTTTAAAAATGTAAATAACTACCTCCGCATAGGTCTTTAGTTGGTAAGTTCAGGTTTTAATTTGCGCCTGTGTATTGGTGTCACATTCACAAATTTCAATTTCTCTAAAAAAATTTCTTTTTCAAATGTTGGAATAGCTATCAAGGAGAAAGGCAATGAAATTTTTACCTCACTAGTTTTATGAGTTTTACAGGCAAGTCGTATTAGTCATTAGCTTTAGTATTGAAAATGAAGCTGCAAAAAGATTATTTTTGTTTCAAGATTCGCTACTTGAACTCTATTGTGCTAATTCGATCAATCCTGAAGGAGTACTATGTTTAACAGTAATTTCCTGTAAATATAAGATATTTGTTGTTGAAACGATTTCTTGTAAAAAAAATTTCTTGTAATTACCTCCACTAGTTTTTCATTGTATTAGGATTACTATAATTGTTTTATAACAATTCAATATTAACTGGGCCCTTGTTGATAACAGTACTTTCTAGTGCTGATAAGGTATTTTACCCTGTATAAATATGTATATTATGCAAATCTTCACAGAACTCCTAACGCAAATTGATTCTTTACCTCTCCATCCAAAGAATAAGCTGCTTCTTTATAACAGCTATCTTCTCTCACAAGTTTCGTGGCACCTCACAGTAGCCATTCTATCAAAAACCTGGATCGTCGAAAACCTTGATAATCAAGTTTCTGCATTTTTCCGCTGTTGGCTCGATTTACCCATAAGTGCTACTTTAAGTGTCATTTTTCTGTCAAAAAACCAGTTCTGTCTTAACTTGATTTTTCCTTCTGTTGAATTCATGCAGTGTCAAACTGTTTATCGTTATGCACTGAAATCCTCTCCCAACAAAAACATCCAATCTTTGTGGAAAATTACCAGCCAGAGCATGAACATCCAATATGTTGTTTACAGGAATACTAGAGAAGTATTGAAGGCTGTTAGATCAGAACATAAAGAGCGCCTTCAAATCCATCTTGTATCTCAAGGTACCGTTCTTTCCTTCATCTTTGACCACTCTCTTTATATAGCCTCTAAAATATGGACCAATTTTACTATCAAATATCTTAGCAACTCCCTTGCCACATGAAAGAACCTATCTAAATGGAACATTACTCAGTCGTCCGATTGCTCTTTTTGCCATATGCCAGAAACGTTACTTCACATTGTTGCAAGCTGCAAAACATACCTCGAAGTAGGTCGTAACTCTGCATTGAACTTCCTAGCACAGTCTTTAAAAGCTATACCTAATTGCTCTCTTTACGCAGACATTTCAGGTTATCTCTCACCCTCTATCATAACAGGAGACTCTTTCCGTCCTGATCTACTTCTAGTCACTTTTGACCATCGGCTATTCATACTCGAGCTTACAGTAGGATACAAAACTAACTTGGATGTTAATGCTAACCGCAAAAGAGAGAAATACTCGAATCTCATTCACAGCCTAAGCTCAGCCTTTTCTTCTATAATGTTTGTTAATCTTTCTATCAGTTCCCTAGGTATCTTTGGTCTCTCCTGCTCCTCTTTCATCGACATGTGCAACGCTCTAGATATCAGCGAGAATCATCTCCGCTTCATGATCTCCAAACTATCCAACTTAACTATCCGTAGTATCTACTACATTTTCTGCCTGTTCGATGTGTGATTTGGTTAGTCACGTAAAGTCTCTATTTAAATCTTGTCCTCAATTCTTTTCTTTTCAAATTAGCATTGCTGCTATCCTCTGCAGTCTAATACGCTGCTCGCAAGACAAAGACGCCTGCAGCACAGCAAAACTAGAAAGATTCGTATCCAACAGCTTTAACATAGGCAGGACGAAATTCTACCAGCTTTGCAATGTTGGCGAGATAACCAGGATGGCCCCGCAGTTAAAAGATGTGAATCGTTCCAAACATAACACGTGTTTTTGGGAGGTCTTTTTAAACTTGGGAGCTGTGATAAAAAGACTTGTCGATCCTCAAGGTAAACAGTTTGTGATGTTGTATTGGAAGATTCGGGTGCTTGCCGTGTGTAAACTGTTAAACTATCCGCGAGATATCCTGAAGCAGTGGCTTCTGAAGACAAAGTCTGACTCCCAAGAACTGGAAAAGATTTTCCAAGAGAAGAAGCTCTTTACTGACAGCCAAGTGGAAAGCTGGAAAAAGGAGAACGTTATTTTGTAAATACTCTTCAAACATGACATTTTATCAAACAGAACTAATGGTCGTCAGCATCACTTAAGCTAGAGTAAATGAACCTAGTGTTTCAGAACCTTCTTGCAGAAATTTGCCTTTTCAATTCTGCAAACTTTACAGTTCTGTTAAGCGAAGCAATCTCGTGTAATCTCTTTTGTAAGCGAAGCAGTAAGATCTTTTTTGTGGGACTTAACTAATTAATTAAGATGTATTTTTTCCAAAAAACCAAAAAGGAGACAGAAAATTGAAATGTTAAAATAGAACTATGTTTAATATTTGTTATATAGTAAGTTAACTATCAGCTGTTATTATGAAACAGTTCTTGTCATAATTTGTGTGTCAAGCAGTGGTTGATTACTACAAATTTATACATTAGAGGTATTAATTTAGTGTTCCTTGATCTAGAAAATACAGGTTATGTTTGAAATCATGTTTACCATATTTATATTAAACTGAAATTAGAGGAAAATACCTATAAAGCATCTGTGAATTGAACAAAGAAGGCTGTGTACAAGTAACTTCACTATGTTCAGTAGCTCAGGACAGTAAAATAGATGACAATCGTCATGGTATCGGGGCACAATATTAGTTGCCCCAATATGTGCAAATCACATTGATAAAAGAATGAAACCCATAATTAAAATTAGAATGGGAATACAATATAGAAGGATGGTTATCCCACCCCTATTGTATTAAGATAATATTATGTTTGCTATATCTATATCTATAGAGAAAATGCAGCAATTTATTAATATAGTTTAAGAATCTCAAAAACAAACTCTTCTAAACTTAATCCTTGATAACAGTGAAAGAAGAAAATGATTTCTAAAAACAAACATGGTTAGGACTAAAGTACCCAACAAAATCTAAACAGGGCAACCCCAAGAAAGGTAAGCAAATGTAAATACTTAGGAGATATAGAAAATAATAGAAGAACAGTAGAGGAATGCATAAACAATACACAAGTGAATAGAAACAAATTTAAAGATAGAAACAAATCTTACCACAATATCGGTTGACCATACATCTAAATTAGGCACACAGCAACAGCTAGGTAAATTGAGATTTAGTCTGTGTCTACAATTTCAAACAAGTCTTTTTTGTGTGGTGAACTGCTGCTTCCCAACAACAAAGATGGCCGTTGACATGAAAGGGAGGTCCCTAGCTTTTCTGAAAGGGAGGTTGCTAAAGTTCTCTACCTCTAGCTGCATCTAATGAAGTGCTAAAGGCACTGTCGATTGCCCCTTTGTCTAATCATTGTTCAGCTTGAAATTTAAAGTCCAAATGCAAACAGAGCTTTTTGCTTTTTCAATCAAGAATATGCTGAAAAGTTTTTTATTCGATATTAAAAGTTAGAAACACAACTATCTAAAACTTTACTGAATGTAAACTGCTATACTACATAAGTATAGCAGACCTCCTAGCAGAAACAACAATGTTAAAAAACAATTGGAGATTTAAAGATTTTTGTTCCTGCATTATTCGAACCCTGGGAGGCCTAGATGTTCAAGGCCATAGTGGATCACTTTTAACAAACCATGAGGCAACAATATTGCATGTACACTGTTGAGAAGATCACGTCTTTTTACATCATAAGTATGGCAGCGCAGAAAATAGTGCTTGGATTTGTTTGGCATAAAGGGTTCAAAGTATCCCTAAAATTATGTTTGAATTGATGAACATTTAGCTTACTGAGTCCGACCCCTAGCTGTGTTAGGATGGATAAGCCTTTTGGATCATGAAAAGGATAGACTGGCCTTAGTTGTGGGCAGATAATTGCCAGTAAAACTTTCTTGAAAATATAAACAGAGCTGGTTAGTCTATTTTCAGAGTCGAGCCTTTCCTATTCTGATAAGCAGTTTTGGTAGAAGCGTAATTTGAAACATAGGGTTCTTTTTTCATTAGATTAGGTAATACAACATCATCACACAAATAATTTCAAGATGCTTATCTCCTATCTTACTAGTACTGGGAAATCGGGCTTTCTCAAAAAGCAGCTCCTACTCAATGTGTTTTGCTCCTTGGGATGCTGTCAAAAAGCCGCCCGACTATTAAAATTTTTCAACACCTTGCCAGTTTCCTACCAATCGCTTTGCCTTAGTCTAGAGGGAATAATCTATACCTTTCTTGAAGTTTGATGTTGAATGGTACAGATGTCCTATTCAAGTGAAATGTTCCATCCAACACAGGTGTTTAATTCCGGAAATATTAATGGTGGATATAGATATGTCTTATGGGAAAGTATGAAAAGAAAAGACTTACTTTGATTTACCAGCTCTATTCTCTATATAACCATTCTCGGTAACTGAAAAAAATCAGTTGGCATCAGTCGTTACATGCTAGATTAGAGATGAAGATCTTCTGACAGACGTAAGTAAGGTTTTTGCTCCAATCGGCTCCAATTATACATATATTCATCATTTTAGTCTCAGGTAACAAGGCTTTATCTAAAGGTCTATTATCTTGTTCTAGGTTCCAGTGGGGGTATGGTTCATGGAGAAAAATTGGAGACAGAGCAACCCGAGAATACTGTAAAACAGCAACTTGTTGATGTTGAAGGTAAAATAATATCGTCTACTGTTATTACTAAGACACAGTTCCTGTGTTCTGTCGAAACTAATATTGAATGAAATGAGAAACCGTAGCAAAGCAGATCGATTTTTGGTATGATAATATTAATTATCTGTATGCTGTTCCTGTCAATCTTTTGCTGTAAAAATTTAGGACAAACAATTTTCTTGTTACACGTTATCCAGGCGTTGCTATTTATTAGATCAGATTATCTTTCTTTTTGAAGCATTCGTAATTATTACACTATTACTAGGCGTAGCTTAATAACTTCAAAGGGTGATTCCTTAATTCTTTGGTAATGTCTCTTAAAATGTTTCAACTAAATTGTTAAGGTCTTTAGCATCAATTGACAGAGTCTACGACATATGAAAACTGTGAATCTCCTTAAAAGGCTCACAAAGCATTGCATTGGAGTTAGACATTCTGTGACTCTGTACTTCAAGCTGTCTGCGGCTATTTTTGTTTCGTAAATTCTAAACGTTAATGAATATTACCTCTAAACCGAAGGCTAAGAGAAAAGATGGTTGGCATTTGAATCAAATGGAACATTGTGGATAAGCATGGAACAAGTGAAGGCCGAGTTCACAAAAAATCTACAAAGCTCGACTCTCCGCAGCAGAATGCACAGATTGAAGATAAATTGCAAGAAACCTGAGGGGATCCTGCGCTTGAAGCCCGAAGAGAAATTTGGACCACGTTAACGTGGGCATTACGTCATCCATTAGACAGTCATTACTTGCTGCTACAGAAGCAGAGTGTGCTACAACTACCACAAGCAGCAGTTGACAAGAAACATGACTTGGAGAGATAAACTGTGAATGATTCCAAATTTTCAAATGGCTATCTATTTTTAAGCATAAAAAGAAAGTCTTGTTTCTTCTCTTCAAGGAGTATCCTCCTTTCTTGATCTGCAAATGTTCCCAAATGGCGCTCTAAATAATCAACGCTTGAGCCCAACATCCCATTGCACCCATTAGTCGAAGAAGTTTTACAGAATGTTTCCAATTCTTATTTCATTTTCTTTAATAGTTCCATGGCTTGGCCCCAATGATAGTTTTCTTCTGTTCATGTTTGTGTTTTTACTTCTTCTCTCCTTTTCCTACTCTCTCTGTTAAAAGTAAAGTGAATGCAATCAGCAACAATAACAACACCATCAAGAAGGAAAATGCCTTCCAAGTGTATAATACATAGAAGTAACCGACAGCACAACCCAAGCTTTAATCTTTTCAAAGCATATCTTATATCAAATTTGCTATTGGATGCCATATCGATTAATAAGCTATAATAGACTTTCATTGAACAACCTATTTACTTGAATATCAATAAAATGGGTTCCATTGACATTGGGTCGTACATATTTTTCGCCAATGCCGTATCTTTGAACACGTATATCTGTGAATCGTTTTTTTATACTGCTAATAAACCATTGTTGGAAAACTGATATATCAGAAATCGATTGCTGGGTTACAAAGACATTTTACGATAATTTTGCAATCTTAGTCACTTTGGCTGTTCTTAGTTCACTTGAAACAAAGATTTAACCTCAAAGTAAAGTCAATTACTTGAAATTAAATGCTTACCTGTACCTGATACTGTATTCTTTTCAGCTGCACAATCTCTTTTATGTCCATTAAGTTTCCACAATCGCTCTTTACATATTTTGCAATATACAAAATGGATTGTACGTATCCTGCCACTGTCCTGTAGATTAAGGGTTTGGCCAAATGCGTTTGCACAAAAGCATCTACTTTTCTCATGTTTAGGCAATCTTCAATCTTTGAACTCCCTTTCTCTGTCCCTCCAACAAAAGCAAAGTACTCTTTTGCTTTTCCAATAATCTTTTTCACTGTTGACTCTGCAATTTTTCCAGTGAGCTGTTCTGGATTTATTACTTTGCTGTAGAATTCAGCAATTTTCAGAAACTCTTCATTAAGAGCTTCATGTGTACAATTATTGTGTGAATTTCGGTAATTGATGCTAGTAAAAGCTCTGTTGTCTTCCTTTTTAGCATCTTCAAAAGATTCCACAGTAGTCATGGAGTTTGTGACCTCCCTGGATATTTCATTTGTTGATATGTTATCGTTTACTTCCATCGTTCTGGTGCTCTCGAGCTGTTTGGAAATTTGCTGTTTTTGAAAATAGCGCATAAAAAATAACCCATTTTTACGCATAAAAAGAAAGACCTGTTTCTTCTCTTCAAGGAGTATCCTCCTTTCTTTATCTACAAATCTTCGCAAATGGCGCTCTAAATAATCGACGCTTGCACCCAAGATCCCATTGCACCCATTAGTTGAAGAAGTTTTAAAAATGTTTATTTTCAATTCGCCTGTGCTGTCTTCTTTGAATATTAGATGATTGTTCTTCTTGTCTAGCTCTTCCTCCTGCTCTTGTACTTTTTAAGTGGTATCATGTCTTATATCAGTGGCAAACATTAAAAGAATAAAAAAATCATGATATATTTTGCCTTATTTATTATCGTGCTACAGAATGTTTCCAATTCTTATTTCATTTTCTTTAATAGTTCCATGGCTTGGCCCAAAGGTTAGTTTTTTTTCTGTTCATATTTGTCTTTTACTTCTTCTCTCTTTTTCATACTCTCTCTGTTAAAAGTAAAGTGAATACAATCAGCAACAATAACAACACCATCAAGAAGGAAAATGCCTTCCAAGTGTATAATACATAGAAGTTTCCGACAGCACAACCCAAGCTTTAATCTTTTCAAAGCATATCTTATATCAAATTTGCTATTGGATGCCATATCGATTAATAAGCTATAATAGACTTCCATCGAACAACCGATTTACTTGAATATCAATAGAATGGGTTCCATTGACATTGGGTCTTACATATTTTTTGCCAATGCCGTATCTTTGAACACGTATAACTGTGAATCGTTTTTTATACTGCTAATAAACCATTGTTAGAAAACTGATATATCAGAAATCGATTGCTTTTACGATAATTTTGCAATCTTAGTCACTTTGTCCGTTCTTAGTTCACTTGAAACAAAGATATAAACTCTGAAGGAAAGTTAATTACTTGAAATTAAATGCTTACCTGTACCTGAGACTGTATTCTTTTCAGCTGCACAATCTCTTTTATGTCCATTAAGTTTCCACAATCGCTCTTTACATATTTTGCAATATACAAAATGGATTGTACGTATCCTGCCACTGTCCTGTAGATTAAGGGTTTGGCCAAATGGGTTTGCACAAAAGCATCTACTTTTCTCATGTTTAGGCAATCTTCAATCTTTGAACTCCCTTTCTCTGTCCCTGCAACAAAAGCAAAGTACTCTTTTGCTTTTCCAATAATCTTTTTCACTGTTGACTCTGCAATTTTTCCAGTGAGCTGTTCTGGATTTATTACTTTGCTGTAGAATTCAGCAATTTTCAGAAACTCTTCATTAAGAGCTTCATGTGTACAATTATTGTGTGAATTTCGGTAATTGATGCTAGTAAAAGCTCTGTTGTCTTCCATTTTAGCATCTTCAAAAGATTCCACAGTAGTCATGGAGTTTGTGACCTCCCTGCATATTTCATTTGTTGATATGTTATCGTTTACTTCCATCGTTCTGGTGCTCTCGAGCTGTTTGGAAATTTGCTGTTTTTGAAAATATCGCATAAAAAATAACCCATTTTTACGCATAAAAAGAAAGTCCTGTTTCTTCTCTTCAAGGAGTATCCTCCTTTCTTTATCTACAAATGTTCGCAAAAGGCGCTGTAAATAATCGACGCTTGCACCCAGCATCCCATTGTACGCCTTAGTTGAAGAAGTTTTAAAAATGTTTATTTTCAATTCGCCTGTGCTGTCTTCTTTGAATATTAGATGATTTTTCTTCTTGTCTAGCTCTTCCTCCTGCTCTTGTACTTTTTAAGTGGTATCATGTCTTATATCAGTGGCAGACATTAAAAGAATTAAAAAATCATGATATAATTTTGCTTTATTTATTATCGTGCTACAGAATGTTTCCAATTCTTATTTCATTTTCTTTAATAGTTCCATGGCTTGGCCCCAATAATAGTTTTTTTTCTGTTCATGTTTGTGTTTTACTTCTTCTCTCCTTTTCATACTCTCTCTGTTAAAAGTAAAGTGAATGCAATCAGCAACAATAACAACACCATCAAGAAGGAAAATGCCTTCCAAGTGTATAATACATAGAAGTTTCCGACAGCACAACCCAAGCTTTAATCTTTTCAAAGCATATCTTATATCAAATTTGCTATTGGATGCCATATCGATTAATAAGCTATAATAGACTTCCATCGAACAACCGATTTACTTGAATATCAATAGAATGGGTTCCATTGACATTGGGTCTTACATATTTTTTGCCAATGCCGTATCTTTGAACACGTATAACTGTGAATCGTTTTTTATACTGCTAATAAACCATTGTTAGAAAACTGATATATCAGAAATCGATTGCTTTTACGATAATTTTGCAATCTTAGTCACTTTGTCCGTTCTTAGTTCACTTGAAACAAAGATATAAACTCTGAAGGAAAGTTAATTACTTGAAATTAAATGCTTACCTGTACCTGAGACTGTATTCTTTTCAGCTGCACAATCTCTTTTATGTCCATTAAGTTTCCACAATCGCTCTTTACATATTTTGCAATATACAAAATGGATTGTACGTATCCTGCCACTGTCCTGTAGATTAAGGGTTTGGCCAAATGGGTTTGCACAAAAGCATCTACTTTTCTCATGTTTAGGCAATCTTCAATCTTTGAACTCCCTTTCTCTGTCCCTGCAACAAAAGCAAAGTACTCTTTTGCTTTTCCAATAATCTTTTTCACTGTTGACTCTGCAATTTTTCCAGTGAGCTGTTCTGGATTTATTACTTTGCTGTAGAATTCAGCAATTTTCAGAAACTCTTCATTAAGAGCTTCATGTGTACAATTATTGTGTGAATTTCGGTAATTGATGCTAGTAAAAGCTCTGTTGTCTTCCATTTTAGCATCTTCAAAAGATTCCACAGTAGTCATGGAGTTTGTGACCTCCCTGCATATTTCATTTGTTGATATGTTATCGTTTACTTCCATCGTTCTGGTGCTCTCGAGCTGTTTGGAAATTTGCTGTTTTTGAAAATAGCGCATAAAAATAACCCATTTTTACGCATAAAAAGAAAGACCTGTTTCTTCTCTTCAAGGAGTATCCTCCTTTCTTTATCTACAAATCTTCGCAAATGGCGCTCTAAATAATCGACGCTTGCACCCAAGATCCCATTGCACCCATTAGTTGAAGAAGTTTTAAAAATGTTTATTTTCAATTCGCCTGTGCTGTCTTCTTTGAATATTAGATGATTGTTCTTCTTGTCTAGCTCTTCCTCCTGCTCTTGTACTTTTTAAGTGGTATCATGTCTTATATCAGTGGCAAACATTAAAAGAATAAAAAAATCATGATATATTTTGCCTTATTTATTATCGTGCTACAGAATGTTTCCAATTCTTATTTCATTTTCTTTAATAGTTCCATGGCTTGGCCCAAAGGTTAGTTTTTTTTCTGTTCATATTTGTCTTTTACTTCTTCTCTCTTTTTCATACTCTCTCTGTTAAAAGTAAAGTGAATACAATCAGCAACAATAACAACACCATCAAGAAGGAAAATGCCTTCCAAGTGTATAATACATAGAAGTTTCCGACAGCACAACCCAAGCTTTAATCTTTTCAAAGCATATCTTATATCAAATTTGCTATTGGATGCCATATCGATTAATAAGCTATAATAGACTTCCATCGAACAACCGATTTACTTGAATATCAATAGAATGGGTTCCATTGACATTGGGTCTTACATATTTTTTGCCAATGCCGTATCTTTGAACACGTATAACTGTGAATCGTTTTTTATACTGCTAATAAACCATTGTTAGAAAACTGATATATCAGAAATCGATTGCTTTTACGATAATTTTGCAATCTTAGTCACTTTGTCCGTTCTTAGTTCACTTGAAACAAAGATATAAACTCTGAAGGAAAGTTAATTACTTGAAATTAAATGCTTACCTGTACCTGAGACTGTATTCTTTTCAGCTGCACAATCTCTTTTATGTCCATTAAGTTTCCACAATCGCTCTTTACATATTTTGCAATATACAAAATGGATTGTACGTATCCTGCCACTGTCCTGTAGATTAAGGGTTTGGCCAAATGGGTTTGCACAAAAGCATCTACTTTTCTCATGTTTAGGCAATCTTCAATCTTTGAACTCCCTTTCTCTGTCCCTGCAACAAAAGCAAAGTACTCTTTTGCTTTTCCAATAATCTTTTTCACTGTTGACTCTGCAATTTTTCCAGTGAGCTGTTCTGGATTTATTACTTTGCTGTAGAATTCAGCAATTTTCAGAAACTCTTCATTAAGAGCTTCATGTGTACAATTATTGTGTGAATTTCGGTAATTGATGCTAGTAAAAGCTCTGTTGTCTTCCATTTTAGCATCTTCAAAAGATTCCACAGTAGTCATGGAGTTTGTGACCTCCCTGCATATTTCATTTGTTGATATGTTATCGTTTACTTCCATCGTTCTGGTGCTCTCGAGCTGTTTGGAAATTTGCTGTTTTTGAAAATAGCGCATAAAAATAACCCATTTTTACGCATAAAAAGAAAGACCTGTTTCTTCTCTTCAAGGAGTATCCTCCTTTCTTTATCTACAAATCTTCGCAAATGGCGCTCTAAATAATCGACGCTTGCACCCAAGATCCCATTGCACCCATTAGTTGAAGAAGTTTTAAAAATGTTTATTTTCAATTCGCCTGTGCTGTCTTCTTTGAATATTAGATGATTGTTCTTCTTGTCTAGCTCTTCCTCCTGCTCTTGTACTTTTTAAGTGGTATCATGTCTTATATCAGTGGCAAACATTAAAAGAATAAAAAAATCATGATATATTTTGCCTTATTTATTATCGTGCTACAGAATGTTTCCAATTCTTATTTCATTTTCTTTAATAGTTCCATGGCTTGGCCCAAAGGTTAGTTTTTTTTCTGTTCATATTTGTCTTTTACTTCTTCTCTCTTTTTCATACTCTCTCTGTTAAAAGTAAAGTGAATACAATCAGCAACAATAACAACACCATCAAGAAGGAAAATGCCTTCCAAGTGTATAATACATAGAAGTTTCCGACAGCACAACCCAAGCTTTAATCTTTTCAAAGCATATCTTATATCAAATTTGCTATTGGATGCCATATCGATTAATAAGCTATAATAGACTTCCATCGAACAACCGATTTACTTGAATATCAATAGAATGGGTTCCATTGACATTGGGTCTTACATATTTTTTGCCAATGCCGTATCTTTGAACACGTATAACTGTGAATCGTTTTTTATACTGCTAATAAACCATTGTTAGAAAACTGATATATCAGAAATCGATTGCTTTTACGATAATTTTGCAATCTTAGTCACTTTGTCCGTTCTTAGTTCACTTGAAACAAAGATATAAACTCTGAAGGAAAGTTAATTACTTGAAATTAAATGCTTACCTGTACCTGAGACTGTATTCTTTTCAGCTGCACAATCTCTTTTATGTCCATTAAGTTTCCACAATCGCTCTTTACATATTTTGCAATATACAAAATGGATTGTACGTATCCTGCCACTGTCCTGTAGATTAAGGGTTTGGCCAAATGGGTTTGCACAAAAGCATCTACTTTTCTCATGTTTAGGCAATCTTCAATCTTTGAACTCCCTTTCTCTGTCCCTGCAACAAAAGCAAAGTACTCTTTTGCTTTTCCAATAATCTTTTTCACTGTTGACTCTGCAATTTTTCCAGTGAGCTGTTCTGGATTTATTACTTTGCTGTAGAATTCAGCAATTTTCAGAAACTCTTCATTAAGAGCTTCATGTGTACAATTATTGTGTGAATTTCGGTAATTGATGCTAGTAAAAGCTCTGTTGTCTTCCATTTTAGCATCTTCAAAAGATTCCACAGTAGTCATGGAGTTTGTGACCTCCCTGCATATTTCATTTGTTGATATGTTATCGTTTACTTCCATCGTTCTGGTGCTCTCGAGCTGTTTAGAAATTTGCTGTTTTTGAAAATATCGCATAAAAAATAACCCATTTTTACGCATAAAAAGAAAGTCCTGTTTCTTCTCTTCAAGGAGTATCCTCCTTTCTTTATCTACAAATGTTCGCAAAAGGCGCTGTAAATAATCGACGCTTGCACCCAGCATCCCATTGTACGCCTTAGTTGAAGAAGTTTTAAAAATGTTTATTTTCAATTCGCCTGTGCTGTCTTCTTTGAATATTAGATGATTTTTCTTCTTGTCTAGCTCTTCCTCCTGCTCTTGTACTTTTTAAGTGGTATCATGTCTTATATCAGTGGCAGACATTAAAAGAATTAAAAAATCATGATATAATTTTGCTTTATTTATAATCGTGCTACAGAATGTTTCCAATTCTTATTTCATTTTCTTTAATAGTTCCATGGCTTGGCCCCAATAATAGTTTTTTTTCTGTTCATGTTTGTGTTTTACTTCTTCTCTCCTTTTCATACTCTCTCTGTTAAAAGTAAAGTGAATGCAATCAGCAACAATAACAACACCATCAAGAAGGAAAATGCCTTCCAAGTGTATAATACATAGAAGTTTCCAACAGCACAACCCAAGCTTTAATCTTTTCAAAGCATATCTTATATCAAATTTGCTATTGGATGCCATATCGATTAATAAGCTATAATAGACTTCCATCGAACAACCGATTTACTTGAATATCAATAGAATGGGTTCCATTGACATTGGGTCTTACATATTTTTTGCCAATGCCGTATCTTTGAACACGTATAACTGTGAATCGTTTTTTATACTGCTAATAAACCATTGTTAGAAAACTGATATATCAGAAATCGATTGCTTTTACGATAATTTTGCAATCTTAGTCACTTTGTCCGTTCTTAGTTCACTTGAAACAAAGATATAAACTCTGAAGGAAAGTTAATTACTTGAAATTAAATGCTTACCTGTACCTGAGACTGTATTCTTTTCAGCTGCACAATCTCTTTTATGTCCATTAAGTTTCCACAATCGCTCTTTACATATTTTGCAATATACAAAATGGATTGTACGTATCCTGCCACTGTCCTGTAGATTAAGGGTTTGGCCAAATGGGTTTGCACAAAAGCATCTACTTTTCTCATGTTTAGGCAATCTTCAATCTTTGAACTCCCTTTCTCTGTCCCTGCAACAAAAGCAAAGTACTCTTTTGCTTTTCCAATAATCTTTTTCACTGTTGACTCTGCAATTTTTCCAGTGAGCTGTTCTGGGTTTATTACTTTGCTGTAGAATTCAGCAATTTTCAGAAACTTGTCATTAAGAGCTTCATGTGTACAATTATTGTGTGAATTTCGGTAATTGATGCTAGTAAAAGCTCTGTTGTCTTCCATTTTAGCATCTTCAAAAGATTCCACAGTAGTCATGGAGTTTGTGACCTCCCTGCATATTTCATTTGTTGATATGTTATCGTTTACTTCCATCGTTCTGGTGCTCTCGAGCTGTTTAGAAATTTGCTGTTTTTGAAAATATCGCATAAAAAATAACCCATTTTTACGCATAGAAAGAAAGTCCTGTTTCTTCTCTTCAAGGAGTATCCTCCTTTCTTTATCTACAAATGTTCGAAAAAGGCGCTGTAAATAATCGACGCTTGCACCCAGCATCCCATTGTACGCCTTAGTTGAAGAAGTTTTAAAAATGTTTATTTTCAATTCGCCTGTGCTGTCTTATTAGATGGTTGTTCTTCTTGTCTAGCTCTTCCTCCTGCTCTTGTACTTTTTAAGTGGTATCATGTCTTATATCTGTGGCAAACATTAAAAGAATTAAAAAATCATGATATAATTTTGCTTTATTTATTATCGTGCTACAGAATGTTTCCAATTCTTATTTCATTTTCTTTAATATTTCCATGGCTTGGCCCCAATAATAGTTTTTTTTCTGTTCATGTTTGTGTTTTACTTCTTCTCTCCTTTTCATACTCTCTCTGTTAAAAGTAAAGTGAATGCAATCAGCAACAATAACAACACCATCAAGAAGGAAAATGCCTTCCAAGTGTATAATACATAGAAGTATCCGACAGCACAACCCAAGCTTTAATCTTTTCAAAGCATATCTTATATCAAATTTGCTATTGGATGCCATGTCGATTAATAAGCTATAATAGACTTCCATTGAACAACCAATTTACTTGAATATCAATAGAATGGGTTCCATTGACATTGGGTCTTACATATTTTTTGCCAATGCCGTATCTTTGAACACGTATAACTGTGAATCGTTTTTTTATACTGCTAATAAACCATTGTTAGAAAACTGATATATCAGAAATCGATTGCTTTTACGATAATTTTGCAATCTTAGTCACTTTGGCCGTTCTTAGTTCACTTGAAACAAAGATATAAACTCTGAAGGAATGTTAATTACTTGAAATTAAATGCTTACCTGTACCTGAGACTGTATTCTTTTCCGCTGCACAATCTCTTCATGTCCATTAAGTTTCCACAATCTCTCTTTACATATTTTGCAATATACAAAATGGATTGTACGTATCCTGCCACTGTCCTGTATATTAAGGGTTTGGCCAAATGCGTTTGCACAAAAGCATCTACTTTTCTCATGTTTAGGCAATCTTCAATCTTTGAACTCCCTTTCTCTGTCCTTGCAACAAAAGCAAAGTACTCTTTTGCTTTTCCAATAATCTTTTTCACTGTTGACTCTGCAATTTTTCCAGTGAGCTGTTCTGGATTTATTACTTTGCTGTAGAATTTAGCAATTTTCAGAAACTCTTCATTAAGAGCTTCATGTGTACAATTATTGTGTGAATTTCGGTAATTGATGCTAGTAAAAGCTCTGTTGTCTTCCATTTTAGCATCTTCAAAAGATTCCACAGAAGTCATGGAGTTTGTGACCTCCCCGCATATTTCATTCGTTGTTATGTTATCGTTTCCTTCCATCGTTCTGGTGCTCTCGAGCTGTTTAGAAATTTGCTGTTTTTGAAAATATCGCATAAAAAATAACCCATTTTTACGCATAAAAAGAAAGTCCTGTTTCTTCTCTTCAAGGAGTATCCTCCTTTCTTTATCTACAAATGTTCGCAAAAGGCGCTGTAAATAATCGACGCTTGCACCCAGCATCCCATTGTACGCCTTAGTTGAAGAAGTTTTAAAAATGTTTATTTTCAATTCGCCTGTGCTGTCTTATTAGATGGTTGTTCTTCTTGTCTAGGTCTTCCTCCTGCTCTTGTACTTTTTAAGTGGTATCATGTCTTATATCAGTGGCAAACATTAAAAGAATTAAAAAATCATGATATAATTTTGCCTTATTTATTATCGTGCTACAGAATGTTTCCAATTCTTATTTCATTTTCTTTAATAGTTCCATGGCTTGGCCCCAATGATAGTTTTTTTTCTGTTCATGTTTGTGTTTTACTTCTTCTCTCCTTTTCATACTCTCTCTGTTAAAAGTAAAGTGAATGCAATCAGCAACAATAACAACACCATCAAGAAGGAAAATGCCTTCGAAGGGGAAAATACATAGAAGTATCCGACAGCACAACCCAAGCTTTAATCTTTTCAAAGCATATCTTATATCAAATTTGCTATTGGATGCCATGTCGATTAATAAGCCATAATAGACTTCCATTGAACAACCTATTTACTTGAATATCAATAGAATGGGTTCCATTGACATTGGGTCTTACATATTTTTTGCCAATGCCGTATCTTTGAACACGTATAACTGTGAATCGTTTTTTTATACTGCTAATAAACCATTGTTAGAAAACTGATATATCAGAAATCGATTGCTTTTACGATAATTTTGCAATCTTAGTCACTTTGGCCGTTCTTAGTTCACTTGAAACAAAGATATAAACTCTGAAGGAAAGTTAATTACTTGAAATTAAATGCTTACCTGTACCTGAGACTGTATTCTTTTCCGCTGCACAATCTCTTTTATGTCCATTAAGTTTCCACAATCTCTCTTTACATATTTTGCAATATACAAAATGGATTGTACGTAGACTGCCACTGTGCTGTAGATTAAGGGTTTGGCCAAATGCGTTCGCACAAAAGCATCTTCCTTTTTCCTGTTTAGGCAATCTTCAATCTTTAAACTCCTTTTCTCTGTCCCTGCAACAAAAGCAAAGTAATCTTTTGCTTTTCCAATAATCTTTTTCACTGTTGACTCTGCAATTTTTCCAGTGAGCTGTTCTGGATTTATTACTTTGCTGTAGAATTCAGCAATTTTCAGAAACTCTTCATTAAGAGCTTCATGTGTACAATTATTGTGTGAATTTCGGTAATTGATGCTAGTAAAAGCTCTGTTGTCTTCCATTTTAGCATCTTCAAAAGATTCCACAGTAGTCATGGAGTTTGTGACCTCCCCACATATTTCATTCGTTGTTATGTTATCGTTTCCTTCCATCGTTCTGGTGCTCTCGAGCTGTTTGGAAATTTGCTGTATTTGAAAATAGTGCAGAAAAAATAACCCATTTTTAAGCATAAAAAGAAAGTCCTGTTTCTTCTCTTCAAGGAGTATCCTCCTTTCTTTATCTACAAATGTTCGCAAATGGCGCTCTAAATAATAGACGCTTGCACCCAAGATCCCATTGCACCCATTAGTTGAAGAAGTTTTAAAAAGTTTATTTTCAATTCGCCTGTGCTGTCTTCTTTGAATATTAGATGGTTGTTCTTCTTGTCTAGCTCTTCCTCCTGCTCTTGTACTTTTTAAGTGGTATCATGTCTTATATCAGTGGCAAACATTAAAAGAATTAAAAAATCATGATATAATTTTGCTTTATTTATTATCGTGCTACAGAATGTTTCCAATTCTTATTTCATTTTCTTTAATAGTTCCATGGCTTGGCCCCAATGATAGTTTTTTTTCTGTTCATGTTTGTGTTTTACTTCTTCTTTCCTTTTCATACTCTCTCTGTTAAAAGTAAAGTGAATGCAATCAGCAACAATAACAACACCATCAAGAAGGAAAATGCCTTCGAAGGGGAAAATACATAGAAGTATCCGACAGCACAACCCAAGCTTTAATCTTTTCAAAGCATATCTTATATCAAATTTGCTATTGGATGCCATGTCGATTAATAAGCTATAATAGACTTCCATTGAACAACCTATTTACTTGAATATCAATAGAATGGGTTCCATTGACATTGGGTCTTACATATTTTTTGCCAATGCCGTATCTTTGAACACGTATAACTGTGAATCGTTTTTTTATACTGCTAATAAACCATTGTTAGAAAACTGATATATCAGAAATCGATTGCTTTTACGATAATTTTGCAATCTTAGTCACTTTGGCCGTTCTTAGTTCACTTGAAACAAAGATATAAACTCTGAAGGAAAGTTAATTACTTGAAATTAAATGCTTACCTGTACCTGAGACTGTATTCTTTTCCGCTGCACAATCTCTTTTATGTCCATTAAGTTTCCACAATCTCTCTTTACATATTTTGCAATATACAAAATGGATTGTACGTATCCTGCCACTGTCCTGTATATTAAGGGTTTGGCCAAATGCGTTTGCACAAAAGCATCTACTTTTCTCATGTTTAGGCAATCTTCAATCTTTCAACTCCCTTTCTCTGTCCCTGCAACAAAAGCAAAGTAATCTTTTGCTTTCCAATAATCTTTTTCACTGTTGACTCTGCAATTTTTCCAGTGAGCTGTTCTGGATTTATTACTTTGCTGTAGAATTCAGCAATTTTCAGAAACTCATCATTAAGAGCTTCATGTGTACAATTATTGTGTGAATTTCGGTAATTTATGCTAGTAAAAGCTCTGTTGTCTTCCATTTGAGCATCTTCAAAAGATTCCACAGTAGTCATGGAGTTTGTGACCTCCCCGCATATTTCATTCGTTGTTATGTTATCGTTTCCTTCCATCGTTCTGGTGCTCTCGAGCTGTTTGGAAATTTGCTGTTTTTGAAAATAGCGCATCAAAAATAACCCATTTTTACGCATAAAAAGAAAGTCCTGTTTCTTCTCTTCAAGGAGTATCCTCCTTTCTTTATCTACAAATGTTCGCAAATGGCGCTGTAAATAATCGACGCTTGCACCCAGCATCCCATTGTACGCATTAGTTGAAAAAGTTTTAAAATGTTTATTTTCAATTCGCCTGTGCTGTCTTATTAGATGGTTGTTCTTCTTGTCTAGCTCTTCCTCCTGCTCTTGTACTTTTTAAGTGGTATGATGTCTTATATCAGTGGCAAACATTAAAAGAATTAAAAAATCATGATATAATTTTGCTTTATTTATTATCGTGCTACAGAATGTTTCCAATTCTTATTTTATTTTCTTTAATAGTTCCATGGCTTGGCCCCAATGATAGTTTTTTTTCTGTTCATGTTTGTGTTTTACTTCTTCTCTCCTTTTCATACTCTCTCTGTTAAAAGTAAAGTGAATGCAATCAGCAACAATAACAATACCATCAAGAAGGAAAATGCCTTCCAAGTGTATCATACATAGAAGTATCCGACAGCACAGCCCAAGCTTTAATCTTTTAAAAGCATATCTTATATCAAATTTGCTATTGGATGCCATGTCGATTAATAAGCTATAATAGACTTCCATTGAACAACCTATTTACTTGAATATCAATAGAATGGGTTCCATTGACATTGGATCTTACATATTTTTGGCCAATGCCGTATCTTTGAACACGTATAACTGTGAATCGTTTTTTTATACTGCTAATAAACCATTGTTAGAAAACTGATATATCAGAAATCGATTGCTTTTACGATAATTTTGCAATCTTAGTCACTTTGGCCGTTCTTAGTTCACTTGAAACAAAGATATAAACTCTGAAGGAAAGTTAATTACTTGAAATTAAATGCTTACCTGTACCTGAGACTGTATTCTTTTCCGCTGCACAATCTCTTTTATGTCCATTAAGTTTCCACAATCTCTCTTTACATATTTTGCAATATACAAAATGGATTGTACGCAGCCTGCCACTGTGCTGTAGATTAAGGGTTTGGCCAAATGCATTCGCACAAAAGCATCTCCCTTTTTCCTGTTTAGGCAATCTTCAATCTTTGAACTCCCTTTCTCTGTCCCTGCAACAAAAGCAAAGTAATCTTTTGCTTTTCCAATAATCTTTTTCACTGTTGACTATGCAATTTTTCCAGTGAGCTGTTCTGGATTTATTACTTTGCTGTAGAATTCAACAATTTTCAGAAACTCTTCATTAAGAGCTTCATGTGTACAATTATTGTGTGAATTTCGGTAATTGATGCTAGTAAAAGCTCTGTTGTCTTCCATTTTAGCATCTTTAAAAGATTCCACAGCAGTCATGGAGTTTGTGACCTCCCCGCATATTTCATTCGTTGTTATGTTATCGTTTCCTTCTATCGTTCTGGTGCTCTCGAGCTGTTTGGAAATTTGCTGTATTTGAAAATAGTGCAGAAAAAATAACCCATTTTTAAGCATAAAAAGAAAGTCCTGTTTCTTCTCTTCAAGGAGTATCCTCCTTTCTTTATCTACAAATGTTCGCAAATGGCGCTCTAAATAATTGACGCTTGCACCCAAGATCCCATTGCACCCATTAGTTGAAGAAGTTTTAAAAATGTTTATTTTCAATTCGCCTGTGCTGTCTTATTAGATGGTTGTTCTTCTTGTCTAGCTCTTCCTCCTGCTCTTGTACTTTTTAAGTGGTATCATGTCTTATATCAGTGGCAAACATTAAAAGAATTAAAAAATCATGATATAATTTTGCCTTATTTATTATCGTGCTACAGAATGTTTCCAATTCTTATTTCATTTTCTTTAATAGTTCCATGGCTTGGCCCCAATGATAGTTTTTTTTCTGTTCATGTTTGTGTTTTACTTCTTCTCTACTTTTCATACTCTCTCTGTTAAAAGTAAAGTGAATGCAATCAGCAACAATAACAACAACATCAAGAAGGAAAATACCTTCCAAGTGTATAATACATAGAAGTAACCGACAGCACAACCCAAGCTTCAATCTTTTCAAAGCATATCTTATATCAAATTTGCTATTGGATGCCATGTCGATTAATAAGCTATAATAGACTTCCATTGAACAACCTATTTACTTGAATATCAATAGAATGGGTTCCATTGACATTGGGTCTTACATATTTTTCGCCAATGCCGTATCTTTGAACACATATAACTGTGAATCGTTTGTTTATACTGCTAATAAACCATTGTTAGAAAACTGATATATCAGAAATCGATTGCTTTTACGATAATTTTGCAATCTTAGTCACTTTGGCCGTTCTTAGTTCACTTGAAACAAAGATATAAACTCTGAAGGAAAGTTAATTACTTGAAATGAAATGCTTACCTGTACCTGAGACTGTATTCTTTTCCGCTGCACAATCTCTTTTATGTCCATTAAGTTTCCACAATCTCTCTTTACATATTTTGCAATATACAAAATGGATTGTATGTAGCCTGCCACTGTGCTGTAGATTAAGGGTTTGGCCAAATGCGTTCGCACAAATGCATCTTCCTTTTTCCTGTTTAGGCAATCTTCAATCTTTGAACTCCCTTTCTCTGTCCCTGCAACAAAAGCAAAGTGATCTTTTGCTTTTCCAATAATCTTTTTCACTGTTGACTATGCAATTTTTCCAGTGAGCTGTTCTGGATTTATTACTTTGCTGTAGAATTCAACAATTTTCAGAAACTCTTCATTAAGAGCTTCATGTGTACAATTATTGTGTGAATTTCGGTAATTGATGCTAGTAAAAGCTCTGTTGTCTTCCATTTTAGCATCTTCAAAAGATTCCACAGCAGTCATGGAGTTTGTGACCTCCCCGCATATTTCATTCGTTGTTATGTTATCGTTTCCTTCTATCGTTCTGGTGCTCTCGAGCTGTTTGGAAATTTGCTGTATTTGAAAATAGTGCAGAAAAAATAACCCATTTTTAAGCATAAAAAGAAAGTCCTGTTTCTTCTCTTCAAGGAGTATCCTCCTTTCTTTATCTACAAATGTTCGCAAATGGCGCTCTAAATAATCGACGCTTGCACCCAAGATCCCATTGCACCCATTAGTTGAAGAAGTTTTAAAAATGTTTATTTTCAATTCGCCTGTGCTGTCTTATTGGATGGTTGTTCTTCTTGTCTAGCTCTTCCTCCTGCTCTTGTACTTTTTAAGTGGTATCATGTCTTATATCAGTGGCAAACATTAAAAGAATTAAAAAATCATGATATAATTTTGCCTTATTTATTATCGTGCTACAGAATGTTTCCAATTCTTATTTCATTTTCTTTAATAGTTCTATGGCTTGGCCCCAATGATAGTTTTTTTTTCTGTTCATGTTTGTGTTTTACTTCTTCTCTCCTTTTCATACTCTCTCTGTTAAAAGAAAAGTGAATGCATCAGCAACAATAACAACAACATCAAGAAGGAAAATACCTTCCAAGTGTATAATACATAGAAGTAACCGACAGCACAACCCAAGCTTTAATCTTTTCAAAGCATATCTTATATCAAATTTGCTATTAGATGCCATGTCGATTAATAAGCTACAATAGACTTCCATTGAACAACCTATTTACTTGAATATCAATAGAATGGGTTCCATTGACATTGGGTCTTACATATTTTTCGCCAATGCCGTATCTTTGAACACATATAACTGTGAATCGTTTGTTTATACTGCTAATAAACCATTGTTAGAAAACTGATATATCAGAAATCGATTGCTTTTACGATAATTTTGCAATCTTAGTCACTTTGGCCGTTCTTAGTTCACTTGAAACAAAGATATAAACTCTGAAGGAAAGTTAATTACTTGAAATTAAATGCTTACCTGTACCTGAGACTGTATTCTTTTCCGCTGCACAATCTCTTTTATGTCCATTAAGTTTCCACAATCTCTCTTTACATATTTTGCAATATACAAAATGGATTGTATGTAGCCTGCCACTGTGCTGTAGATTAAGGGTTTGGCCAAATGCGTTCGCACAAATGCATCTTCCTTTTTCCTGTTTAGGCAATCTTCAATCTTTGAACTCCCTTTCTCTGTCCCTGCAACAAAAGCAAAGTGATCTTTTGCTTTTCCAATAATCTTTTTCACTGTTGACTATGCAATTTTTCCAGTGAGCTGTTCTGGATTTATTACTTTGCTGTAGAATTCAACAATTTTCAGAAACTCTTCATTAAGAGCTTCATGTGTACAATTATTGTGTGAATTTCGGTAATTGATGCTAGTAAAAGCTCTGTTGTCTTCCATTTTAGCATCTTCAAAAGATTCCACAGCAGTCATGGAGTTTGTGACCTCCCCGCATATTTCATTCGTTGTTATGTTATCGTTTCCTTCTATCGTTCTGGTGCTCTCGAGCTGTTTGGAAATTTGCTGTATTTGAAAATAGTGCAGAAAAAATAACCCATTTTTAAGCATAAAAAGAAAGTCCTGTTTCTTCTCTTCAAGGAGTATCCTCCTTTCTTTATCTACAAATGTTCGCAAATGGCGCTCTAAATAATCGACGCTTGCACCCAAGATCCCATTGCACCCATTAGTTGAAGAAGTTTTAAAAATGTTTATTTTCAATTCGCCTGTGCTGTCTTATTGGATGGTTGTTCTTCTTGTCTAGCTCTTCCTCCTGCTCTTGTACTTTTTAAGTGGTATCATGTCTTATATCAGTGGCAAACATTAAAAGAATTAAAAAATCATGATATAATTTTGCCTTATTTATTATCGTGCTACAGAATGTTTCCAATTCTTATTTCATTTTCTTTAATAGTTCTATGGCTTGGCCCCAATGATAGTTTTTTTTTCTGTTCATGTTTGTGTTTTACTTCTTCTCTCCTTTTCATACTCTCTCTGTTAAAAGAAAAGTGAATGCATCAGCAACAATAACAACAACATCAAGAAGGAAAATACCTTCCAAGTGTATAATACATAGAAGTAACCGACAGCACAACCCAAGCTTTAATCTTTTCAAAGCATATCTTATATCAAATTTGCTATTAGATGCCATGTCGATTAATAAGCTACAATAGACTTCCATTGAACAACCTATTTACTTGAATATCAATAGAATGGGTTCCATTGACATTGGATCTTACATATTTTTGGCCAATGCCGTATCTTTGAACACGTATAACTGTGAATCGTTTTTTTATACTGCTAATAAACCATTGTTAGAAAACTGATATATCAGAAATCGATTGCTTTTACGATAATTTTGCAATCTTAGTCACTTTGGCCGTTCTTAGTTCACTTGAAACAAAGATATAAACTCTGAAGGAAAGTTAATTACTTGAAATTAAATGCTTACCTGTACCTGAGACTGTATTCTTTTCCGCTGCACAATCTCTTTTATGTCCATTAAGTTTCCACAATCTCTCTTTACATATTTTGCAATATACAAAATGGATTGTACGTAGCCTGCCACTGTGCTGTAGATTAAGGGTTTGGCCAAATGCATTCGCACAAAAGCATCTCCCTTTTTCCTGTTTAGGCAATCTTCAATCTTTGAACTCCCTTTCTCTGTCCCTGCAACAAAAGCAAAGTAATCTTTTGCTTTTCCAATAATCTTTTTCACTGTTGACTATGCAATTTTTCCAGTGAGCTGTTCTGGATTTATTACTTTGCTGTAGAATTCAACAATTTTCAGAAACTCTTCATTAAGAGCTTCATGTGTACAATTATTGTGTGAATTTCGGTAATTGATGCTAGTAAAAGCTCTGTTGTCTTCCATTTTAGCATCTTCAAAAGATTCCACAGCAGTCATGGAGTTTGTGACCTCCCCGCATATTTCATTCGTTGTTATGTTATCGTTTCCTTCTATCGTTCTGGTGCTCTCGAGCTGTTTGGAAATTTGCTGTATTTGAAAAAAGTGCAGAAAAAATAACCCATTTTTAAGCATAAAAAAAAAGTCCTCTTTCTTCTCTTCAAGGAGTATCCTCCTTTCTTTATCTACAAATGTTCGCAAATGGCGCTCTAAATAATCGACGCTTGCACCCAAGATCCCATTGCACCCATTAGTTGAAGAAGTTTTAAAAATGTTTATTTTCAATTCGCCTGTGCTGTCTTATTGGATGGTTGTTCTTCTTGTCTAGCTCTTCCTCCTGCTCTTGTACTTTTTAAGTGGTATCATGTCTTATATCAGTGGCAAACATTAAAAGAATTAAAAAATCATGATATAATTTTGCCTTATTTATTATCGTGCTACAGAATGTTTCCAATTCTTATTTCATTTTCTTTAATAGTTCTATGGCTTGGCCCCAATGATAGTTGTTTTTTCTGTTCATGTTTGTGTTTTACTTCTTCTCTCCTTTTCATACTCTCTCTGTTAAAAGAAAAGTGAATGCATCAGCAACAATAACAACAACATCAAGAAGGAAAATACCTTCCAAGTGTATAATACATAGAAGTAACCGACAGCACAACCCAAGCTTTAATCTTTTCAAAGCATATCTTATATCAAATTTGCTATTAGATGCCATGTCGATTTATAAGCTACAATAGACTTCCATTGAACAACCTATTTACTTGAATATCAATAGAATGGGTTCCATTGACATTGGATCTTACATATTTTTGGCCAATGCCGTATCTTTGAACACGTATAACTGTGAATCGTTTTTTTATACTGCTAATAAACCATTGTTAGAAAACTGATATATCAGAAATCGATTGCTTTTACGATAATTTTGCAATCTTAGTCACTTTGGCCGTTCTTAGTTCACTTGAAACAAAGATATAAACTCTGAAGGAAAGTTAATTACTTGAAATTAAATGCTTACCTGTACCTGAGACTGTATTCTTTTCCGCTGCACAATCTCTTTTATGTCCATTAAGTTTCCACAATCTCTCTTTACATATTTTGCAATATACAAAATGGATTGTACGTAGCCTGCCACTGTGCTGTAGATTAAGGGTTTGGCCAAATGCATTCGCACAAAAGCATCTCCCTTTTTCCTGTTTAGGCAATCTTCAATCTTTGAACTCCCTTTCTCTGTCCCTGCAACAAAAGCAAAGTAATCTTTTGCTTTTCCAATAATCTTTTTCACTGTTGACTATGCAATTTTTCCAGTGAGCTGTTCTGGATTTATTACTTTGCTGTAGAATTCAACAATTTTCAGAAACTCTTCATTAAGAGCTTCATGTGTACAATTATTGTGTGAATTTCGGTAATTGATGCTAGTAAAAGCTCTGTTGTCTTCCATTTTAGCATCTTCAAAAGATTCCACAGCAGTCATGGAGTTTGTGACCTCCCCGCATATTTCATTCGTTGTTATGTTATCGTTTCCTTCTATCGTTCTGGTGCTCTCGAGCTGTTTGGAAATTTGCTGTATTTGAAAAAAGTGCAGAAAAAATAACCCATTTTTAAGCTTAAAAAAAAGTCCTGTTTCTTCTCTTCAAGGAGTATCCTCCTTTCTTTATCTACAAATGTTCGCAAATGGCGCTCTAAATAATCGACGCTTGCACCCAAGATCCCATTGCACCCATTAGTTGAAGAAGTTTTAAAAATGTTTATTTTCAATTCGCCTGTGCTGTCTTATTGGATGGTTGTTCTTCTTGTCTAGCTCTTCCTCCTGCTCTTGTACTTTTTAAGTGGTATCATGTCTTATATCAGTGGCAAACATTAAAAGAATTAAAAAATCATGATATAATTTTGCCTTATTTATTATCGTGCTACAGAATGTTTCCAATTCTTATTTCATTTTCTTTAATAGTTCCATGGCTTGGCCCTAATGATAGTTTTTTTTCTGTTCATGTTTGTGTTTTACTTCTTCTCTACTTTTCATACTCTCTCTGTTAAAAGTAAAGTGAATGCAATCAGCAACAATAACAACAACATCAAGAAGGAAAATGCCTTCCAAGTGTATAATACATAGAAGTATCCGACAGCACAGCCCAAGCTTTAATCTTTTCAAAGCATATCTTATATCAAATTTGCTATTGGATGCCATGTCGATTAATAAGCTATCATAGACTTCCATTGAACAACCTATTTACTTGAATATCAATAGAATGGGTTCCATTGACATTGGGTCTTACATATTTTTTGCCAATGCCGTATCTTTGAACACGTATAACTGTAAATCGTTTTTTTATACTGCTAATAAACCATTGTTAGAAAACTGATATATCAGAAATCGATTGCTTTTACGATAATTTTGCAATCTTAGTCACTTTGGCTGTTCTTAGTTCACTTGAAACAAAGATATAAACTCTGAAGGAAAGTTAATTACTTGAAATTAAATGCTTACCTGTACCTGAGACTGTATTCTTTTCCGCTGCACAATCTCTTCATGTCCATTAAGTTTCCACAATCTCTCTTTACATATTTTGCAATATACAAAATGGATTGTACGTATCCTGCCACTGTCCTGTATATTAAGGGTTTGGCCAAATGCGTTTGCACAAAAGCATCTACTTTTCTCATGTTTAGGCAATCTTCAATCTTTGAACTCCCTTTCTCTGTCCTTGCAACAAAAGCAAAGTACTCTTTTGCTTTTCCAATAATCTTTTTCACTGTTGACTCTGCAATTTTTCCAGTGAGCTGTTCTGGATTTATTACTTTGCTGTAGAATTTAGCAATTTTCAGAAACTCTTCATTAAGAGCTTCATGTGTACAATTATTGTGTGAATTTCGGTAATTGATGCTAGTAAAAGCTCTGTTGTCTTCCATTTTAGCATCTTCAAAAGATTCCACAGAAGTCATGGAGTTTGTGACCTCCCCGCATATTTCATTCGTTGTTATGTTATCGTTTCCTTCCATCGTTCTGGTGCTCTCGAGCTGTTTAGAAATTTGCTGTTTTTGAAAATATCGCATAAAAAATAACCCATTTTTACGCATAAAAAGAAAGTCCTGTTTCTTCTCTTCAAGGAGTATCCTCCTTTCTTTATCTACAAATGTTCGCAAAAGGCGCTGTAAATAATCGACGCTTGCACCCAGCATCCCATTGTACGCCTTAGTTGAAGAAGTTTTAAAAATGTTTATTTTCAATTCGACTGTGCTGTCTTATTAGATGGTTGTTCTTCTTGTCTAGCTCTTCCTCCTGCTCTTGTACTTTTTAAGTGGTATCATGTCTTATATCAGTGGCAAACATTAAAAGAATTAAAAAATCATGATATAATTTTGCCTTATTTATTATCGTGCTACAGAATGTTTCTAATTCTTATTTCATTTTCTTTAATAGTTCTATGGCTTGGCCCCAATGATAGTTTTTTTTCTGTTCATGTTTGTGTTTTACTTCTTCTCTCCTTTTCATACTCTCTCTGTTAAAAGAAAAGTGAATGCAATCAGCAACAATAACAACAACATCAAGAAGGAAAATACCTTCCAAGTGTATAATACATAGAAGTAACCGACAGCACAACCCAAGCTTTAATCTTTTCAAAGCATATCTTATATCAAATTTGCTATTAGATGCCATGTCGATTAATAAGCTACAATAGACTTCCATTGAACAACCTATTTACTTGAATATCAATAGAATGGGTTCCATTGACTTCGGATCTTACATATTTTTCGCCAATGCCGTATCTTTGAACACGTATAACTGTGAATCGTTTTTTTATACTGCTAGTAAACCATTGTTAGAAAACTGATCTATCAGAAATGGATTGCTTTTACGATAATTTTGCAATCTTAGTCACTTTGGCCGTTCTTAGTTCACTTGAAACAAAGATATAAACTCTCAAGTAAAGTTAATTACTTGAAATTAAATGCTTACCTGTACCCGAGACTGTATTCTTTTCAGCTGCACAATCTCTTTTATGTCCATTAAGTTTCCACAATCTCTCTTTACATATTTTGCAATATACAAAATGGATTGTACGTATCCTGCCACTGTCCTGTATATTAAGGGTTTGGCCAAATGCGTTTGCACAAAAGCATCTACTTTTCTCATGTTTGGGCGATCTTCAATCTTTGAACTTCCTTTCTCTGTCCTTGCAACAAAAGCAAAGTACTCTTTTGCTTTTCCAATAATCTTTTTCACTGTTGACTCTGCAATTTTTCCAGTTAGCTGTTCTGGATTTATTACTTTGCTGTAGAATTTAGCAATTTTCAGAAACTCTTCATTAAGAGCTTCATGTGTACAATTATTGTGTGAATTTCGGTAATTGATGCTAGTAAAAGCTCTGTTGTCTTCCATTTTAGCATCTTCAAAAGATTCCACAGAAGTCATGGAGTTTGTGACCTCCCCGCATATTTCATTCGTTGTTATGTTATCGTTTCCTTCCATCGTTCTGGTGCTCTCGAGCTGTTTAGAAATTTGCTGTTTTTGAAAATATCGCATAAAAAATAACCCATTTTTACGCATAAAAAGAAAGTCCTGTTTCTTCTCTTCAAGGAGTATCCTCCTTTCTTTATCTACAAATGTTCGCAAAAGGCGCTGTAAATAATCGACGCTTGCACCCAGCATCCCATTGTACGCCTTAGTTGAAGAAGTTTTAAAAATGTTTATTTTCAATTCGACTGTGCTGTCTTATTAGATGGTTGTTCTTCTTGTCTAGCTCTTCCTCCTGCTCTTGTACTTTTTAAGTGGTATCATGTCTTATATCAGTGGCAAACATTAAAAGAATTAAAAAATCATGATATAATTTTGCCTTATTTATTATCGTGCTACAGAATGTTTCTAATTCTTATTTCATTTTCTTTAATAGTTCTATGGCTTGGCCCCAATGATAGTTTTTTTTCTGTTCATGTTTGTGTTTTACTTCTTCTCTCCTTTTCATACTCTCTCTGTTAAAAGAAAAGTGAATGCAATCAGCAACAATAACAACAACATCAAGAAGGAAAATACCTTCCAAGTGTATAATACATAGAAGTAACCGACAGCACAACCCAAGCTTTAATCTTTTCAAAGCATATCTTATATCAAATTTGCTATTAGATGCCATGTCGATTAATAAGCTACAATAGACTTCCATTGAACAACCTATTTACTTGAATATCAATAGAATGGGTTCCATTGACTTCGGATCTTACATATTTTTCGCCAATGCCGTATCTTTGAACACGTATAACTGTGAATCGTTTTTTTATACTGCTAGTAAACCATTGTTAGAAAACTGATCTATCAGAAATGGATTGCTTTTACGATAATTTTGCAATCTTAGTCACTTTGGCCGTTCTTAGTTCACTTGAAACAAAGATATAAACTCTCAAGTAAAGTTAATTACTTGAAATTAAATGCTTACCTGTACCCGAGACTGTATTCTTTTCAGCTGCACAATCTCTTTTATGTCCATTAAGTTTCCACAATCTCTCTTTACATATTTTGCAATATACAAAATGGATTGTACGTATCCTGCCACTGTCCTGTATATTAAGGGTTTGGCCAAATGCGTTTGCACAAAAGCATCTACTTTTCTCATGTTTGGGCGATCTTCAATCTTTGAACTTCCTTTCTCTGTCCCTGGAACAAAAGCAAAGTACTCTTTTGCTTTTCCAATAATCTTTTTCACTGTTGACTCTGCAATTTTTCCAGTTAGCTGTTCTGGATTTATTACTTTGCTGTAGAATTCAGCAATTTTCAGAAACTCTTCATTAAGAGCTTCATGTGTACAATTATTGTGTGAATTTCGGTATTTGATGCTAGTAAAAGCTCTGTTGTCTTCCATTTTAGCATCTTCAAAATATTCCACAGTAGTCATGGAGTTTGTGACCTCCCCGCATATTTCATTCATCCGTATACTTCCATCGTTCTGGTGCTCTCGACCTGTTTGGAAATTTGCTGTTTTTGAAAATAGCGCATAAAAAATAACCCATTTTACGCATAAAAAGAAAGTCCTGTTTCTTCTCTTCAAGGAGTATCCTCCTTTCTTTATCTACAAATGTTTGCAAATGGCGCTCTAAATAGTCGACGCTTGCACCCAAGATCCCATTGCACCAATTAGTTGAAGAAGTTTTAAAAATGTTTATTTTCAATTCGCCTGTGCTGTCTTCTTTGAATATTAGATGGTTGCTCTTCTTGTCTAGCTCTTCCTCCTGCTCTTGTACTTTTTAAATGGTATCATGTCTTATATCAGTAGCAAACATTAAAAGAATTAAAAAATCATGATATAATTTTGCTTTATTTATTATCGTGCTACAGAATGTTTCCAATTCTTATTTCATTTTCTTTAATAGTTCCATGGCTTGGCCCCAATGATAGTTTTTTTTCTGTTCATGTTTGTGTTTTACTTCTTCTCTCCTTTTCATACTCTCTCTGTCAAAAGTAAAGTGAATGCAATCAGCAACAATAACAACACCATCAAGAAGGAAAATGCCTTCCAAGTGTATAATACATAGAAGTAACCGACAGCACAACCCAAGCTTTAATCTTTTCAAAGCATATCTTATATCAAATTTGCTATTGGATGCCATATCGATTAATAAGCTATAATAGACTTTCATTGAACAACCTATTTACTTGAATATCAATAAAATGGGTTCCATTGACATTGGGTCGTACATATTTTTCGCCAATGCCGTATCTTTGAACACGTATATCTGTGAATCGTTTTTTTATACTGCTAATAAACCATTGTTGGAAAACTGATATATCAGAAATCGATTGCTGGGTTACAAAGACATTTTACGATAATTTTGCAATCTTAGTCACTTTGGCCGTTCTTAGTTCACTTGAAACAAAGATATAAACTCTGAAGGAAAGTTAATTACTTGAAATTAAATGCTTACCTGTACCTGAGACTGTATTCTTTTCCGCTGCACAACCTCTTTTATGTCCATTAAGTTTCCACAATCTCTCTTTACATATTTTGCAATATACAAAATGGATTGTACGTAGCCTGCCACTGTGCTGTAGATTAAGGGTTTGGCCAAATGCATTCGCACAAAAGCATCTCCCTTTTTCCTGTTTAGGCAATCTTCAATCTTTGAACTCCCTTTCTCTGTCCCTGCAACAAAAGCAAAGTAATCTTTTGCTTTTCCAATAATCTTTTTCACTGTTGACTATGCAATTTTTCCAGTGAGCTGTTCTGGATTTATTACTTTGCTGTAGAATTCAACAATTTTCAGAAACTCTTCATTAAGAGCTTCATGTGTACAATTATTGTGTGAATTTCGGTAATTGATGCTAGTAAAAGCTGTGTTGTCTTCCATTTTAGCATCTTCAAAAGATTCCACAGCAGTCATGGAGTTTGTGACCTCCCCGCATATTTCATTCGTTGTTATGTTATCGTTTCCTTCTATCGTTCTGGTGCTCTCGAGCTGTTTGGAAATTTGCTGTATTTGAAGAAAGTGCAGAAAAAATAACCCATTTTTAAGCATAAAAAAAAAGTCCTGTTTCTTCTCTTCAAGGAGTATCCTCCTTTCTTTATCTACAAATGTTCGCAAATGGCGCTCTAAATAATCGACGCTTGCACCCAAGATCCCATTGCACCCATTAGTTGAAGAAGTTTTAAAAATGTTTATTTTCAATTCGCCTGTGCTGTCTTATTGGATGGTTGTTCTTCTTGTCTAGCTCTTCCTCCTGCTCTTGTACTTTTTAAGTGGTATCATGTCTTATATCAGTGGCAAACATTAAAAGAATTAAAAAATCATGATATAATTTTGCCTTATTTATTATCGTGCTACAGAATGTTTCCAATTCTTATTTCATTTTCTTTAATAGTTCTATGGCTTGGCCCCAATGATAGTTTTTTTTTCTGTTCATGTTTGTGTTTTACTTCTTCTCTCCTTTTCATACTCTCTCTGTTAAAAGAAAAGTGAATGCATCAGCAACAATAACAACAACATCAAGAAGGAAAATACCTTCCAAGTGTATAATACATAGAAGTAACCGACAGCACAACCCAAGCTTTAATCTTTTCAAAGCATATCTTATATCAAATTTGCTATTAGATGCCATGTCGATTAATAAGCTACAATAGACTTCCATTGAACAACCTATTTACTTGAATATCAATAGAATGGGTTCCATTGACATTGGATCTTACATATTTTTGGCCAATGCCGTATCTTTGAACACGTATAACTGTGAATCGTTTTTTTATACTGCTAATAAACCATTGTTAGAAAACTGATATATCAGAAATCGATTGCTTTTACGATAATTTTGCAATCTTAGTCACTTTGGCCGTTCTTAGTTCACTTGAAACAAAGATATAAACTCTGAAGGAAAGTTAATTACTTGAAATTAAATGCTTACCTGTACCTGAGACTGTATTCTTTTCCGCTGCACAATCTCTTTTATGTCCATTAAGTTTCCACAATCTCTCTTTACATATTTTGCAATATACAAAATGGATTGTACGTAGCCTGCCACTGTGCTGTAGATTAAGGGTTTGGCCAAATGCATTCGCACAAAAGCATCTCCCTTTTTCCTGTTTAGGCAATCTTCAATCTTTGAACTCCCTTTCTCTGTCCCTGCAACAAAAGCAAAGTAATCTTTTGCTTTTCCAATAATCTTTTTCACTGTTGACGATGCAATTTTTCCAGTGAGCTGTTCTGGATTTATTACTTTGCTGTAGAATTCAACAATTTTCAGAAACTCTTCATTAAGAGCTTCATGTGTACAATTATTGTGTGAATTTCGGTAATTGATGCTAGTAAAAGCTCTGTTGTCTTCCATTTTAGCATCTTCAAAAGATTCCACAGCAGTCATGGAGTTTGTGACCTCCCCGCATATTTCATTCGTTGTTATGTTATCGTTTCCTTCTATCGTTCTGGTGCTCTCGAGCTGTTTGGAAATTTGCTGTATTTGAAAAAAGTGCAGAAAAAATAACCCATTTTTAAGCTTAAAAAAAAGTCCTGTTTCTTCTCTTCAAGGAGTATCCTCCTTTCTTTATCTACAAATGTTCGCAAATGGCGCTCTAAATAATCGACGCTTGCACCCAAGATCCCATTGCACCCATTAGTTGAAGAAGTTTTAAAAATGTTTATTTTCAATTCGCCTGTGCTGTCTTATTGGATGGTTGTTCTTCTTGTCTAGCTCTTCCTCCTGCTCTTGTACTTTTTAAGTGGTATCATGTCTTATATCAGTGGCAAACATTAAAAGAATTAAAAAATCATGATATAATTTTGCCTTATTTATTATCGTGCTACAGAATGTTTCCAATTCTTATTTCATTTTCTTTAATAGTTCCATGGCTTGGCCCTAATGATAGTTTTTTTTCTGTTCATGTTTGTGTTTTACTTCTTCTCTACTTTTCATACTCTCTCTGTTAAAAGTAAAGTGAATGCAATCAGCAACAATAACAACAACATCAAGAAGGAAAATGCCTTCCAAGTGTATAATACATAGAAGTATCCGACAGCACAGCCCAAGCTTTAATCTTTTCAAAGCATATCTTATATCAAATTTGCTATTGGATGCCATGTCGATTAATAAGCTATAATAGACTTCCATTGAACAACCTATTTACTTGAATATCAATAGAATGGGTTCCATTGACATTGGGTCTTACATATTTTTTGCCAATGCCGTATCTTTGAACACGTATAACTGTGAATCGTTTTTTTATACTGCTAATAAACCATTGTTAGAAAACTGATATATCAGAAATCGATTGCTTTTACGAAAATTTTGCAATCTTAGTCACTTTGGCTGTTCTTAGTTCACTTGAAACAAAGATATAAACTCTGAAGGAAAGTTAATTACTTGAAATTAAATGCTTACCTGTACCTGAGACTGTATTCTTTTCCGCTGCACAATCTCTTTTATGTCCATTAAGTTTCCACAATCTCTCTTTACATATTTTGCAATATACAAAATGGATTGTACGTATCCTGCCACTGTCCTGTATATTAAGGGTTTGGCCAAATGCGTTTGCACAAAAGCATCTACTTTTCTCATGTTTAGGAAATCTTCAATCTTTGAACTCCCTTTCTCTGTCCTTGCAACAAAAGCAAAGTACTCTTTTGCTTTTCCAATAATCTTTTTCACTGTTGACTCTGCAATTTTTCCAGTGAGCTGTTCTGGATTTATTACTTTGCTGTAGAATTTAGCAATTTTCAGAAACTCTTCATTAAGAGCTTCATGTGTACAATTATTGTGTGAATTTCGGTAATTGATGCTAGTAAAAGCTCTGTTGTCTTCCATTTTAGCATCTTCAAAAGATTCCACAGAAGTCATGGAGTTTGTGACCTCCCGCATATTTCATTCGTTGTTATGTTATCGTTTCCTTCCATCGTTCTGGTGCTCTCGAGCTGTTTAGAAATTTGCTGTTTTTGAAAATATCGCATAAAAAATAACCCATTTTTACGCATAAAAAGAAAGTCCTGTTTCTTCTCTTCAAGGAGTATCCTCCTTTCTTTATCTACAAATGTTCGCAAAAGGCGCTGTAAATAATCGACGCTTGCACCCAGCATCCCATTGTACGCCTTAGTTGAAGAAGTTTTAAAAATGTTTATTTTCAATTCGCCTGTGCTGTCTTATTAGATGGTTGTTCTTCTTGTCTAGCTCTTCCTCCTGCTCTTGTACTTTTTAAGTGGTATCATGTCTTATATCAGTGGCAAACATTAAAAGAATTAAAAAATCATGATATAATTTTGCCTTATTTATTATCGTGCTACAGAATGTTTCTAATTCTTATTTCATTTTCTTTAATAGTTCTATGGCTTGGCCCCAATGATAGTTTTTTTTCTGTTCATGTTTGTGTTTTACTTCTTCTCTCCTTTTCATACTCTCTCTGTTAAAAGAAAAGTGAATGCAATCAGCAACAATAACAACAACATCAAGAAGGAAAATACCTTCCAAGTGTATAATACATAGAAGTAACCGACAGCACAACCCAAGCTTTAATCTTTTCAAAGCATATCTTATATCAAATTTGCTATTAGATGCCATGTCGATTAATAAGCTACAATAGACTTCCATTGAACAACCTATTTACTTGAATATCAATAGAATGGGTTCCATTGACTTCGGATCTTACATATTTTTCGCCAATGCCGTATCTTTGAACACGTATAACTGTGAATCGTTTTTTTATACTGCTAGTAAACCATTGTTAGAAAACTGATCTATCAGAAATGGATTGCTTTTACGATAATTTTGCAATCTTAGTCACTTTGGCCGTTCTTAGTTCACTTGAAACAAAGATATAAACTCTCAAGTAAAGTTAATTACTTGAAATTAAATGCTTACCTGTACCCGAGACTGTATTCTTTTCAGCTGCACAATCTCTTTTATGTCCATTAAGTTTCCACAATCTCTCTTTACATATTTTGCAATATACAAAATGGATTGTACGTATCCTGCCACTGTCCTGTATATTAAGGGTTTGGCCAAATGCGTTTGCACAAAAGCATCTACTTTTCTCATGTTTGGGCGATCTTCAATCTTTGAACTTCCTTTCTCTGTCCCTGGAACAAAAGCAAAGTACTCTTTGGCTTTTCCAATAATCTTTTTCACTGTTGACTCTGCAATTTTTCCAGTTAGCTGTTCTGGATTTATTACTTTGCTGTAGAATTCAGCAATTTTCAGAAACTCTTCATTAAGAGCTTCATGTGTACAATTATTGTGTGAATTTCGGTATTTGATGCTAGTAAAAGCTCTGTTGTCTTCCATTTTAGCATCTTCAAAATATTCCACAGTAGTCATGGAGTTTGTGACCTCCCCGCATATTTCATTCATCCGTATACTTCCATCGTTCTGGTGCTCTCGACCTGTTTGGAAATTTGCTGTTTTTGAAAATAGCGCATAAAAAATAACCCATTTTACGCATAAAAAGAAAGTCCTGTTTCTTCTCTTCAAGGAGTATCCTCCTTTCTTTATCTACAAATGTTTGCAAATGGCGCTCTAAATAGTCGACGCTTGCACCCAAGATCCCATTGCACCAATTAGTTGAAGAAGTTTTAAAAATGTTTATTTTCAATTCGCCTGTGCTGTCTTCTTTGAATATTAGATGGTTGCTCTTCTTGTCTAGCTCTTCCTCCTGCTCTTGTACTTTTTAAATGGTATCATGTCTTATATCAGTAGCAAACATTAAAAGAATTAAAAAATCATGATATAATTTTGCTTTATTTATTATCGTGCTACAGAATGTTTCCAATTCTTATTTCATTTTCTTTAATAGTTCCATGGCTTGGCCCCAATGATAGTTTTTTTTCTGTTCATGTTTGTGTTTTACTTCTTCTCTCCTTTTCATACTCTCTCTGTTAAAAGTAAAGTGAATGCAATCAGCAACAATAACAACACCATCAAGAAGGAAAATGCCTTCCAAGTGTATAATACATAGAAGTATCCGACACCACAACCCAAGCTTTAATCTTTTCAAAGCATATCTTATATCAAATTTGCTATTGGATGCCATGTCGATTAATAAGCTATAATAGACTTCCATTGAACAACCAATTTACTTGAATATCAATAGAATGGGTTCCATTGACATTGGGTCTTACATATTTTTTGCCAATGCCGTATCTTTGAACACGTATAACTGTGAATCGTTTTTTTATACTGCTAATAAACCATTGTTAGAAAACTGATATATCAGAAATCGATTGCTTTTACGATAATTTTGCAATCTTAGTCACTTTGGCCGTTCTTAGTTCACTTGAAACAAAGATATAAACTCTGAAGGAAAGTTAATTACTTGAAATTAAATGCTTACCTGTACCTGAGACTGTATTCTTTTCCGCTGCACCATCTCTTTTATGTCCATTAAGTTTCCACAATCTCTCTTTACATATTTTGCAATATACAAAATGGATTGTACGTATCCTGCCACTGTCCTGTATATTAAGGGTTTGGCCAAATGCGTTTGCACAAAAGCATCTACTTTTCTCATGTTTAGGCAATCTTCAATCTTTGAACTCCCTTTCTCTGTCCTTGCAACAAAAGCAAAGTACTCTTTTGCTTTTCCAATAATCTTTTTCACTGTTGACTCTGCAATTTTTCCAGTGAGCTGTTCTGGATTTATTACTTTGCTGTAGAATTTAGCAATTTTCAGAAACTCTTCATTAAGAGCTTCATGTGTACAATTATTGTGTGAATTTCGGTAATTGATGCTAGTAAAAGCTCTGTTGTCTTCCATTTTAGCATCTTCAAAAGATTCCACAGAAGTCATGGAGTTTGTGACCTCCCCGCATATTTCATTCGTTGTTATGTTATCGTTTCCTTCCATCGTTCTGGTGCTCTCGAGCTGTTTAGAAATTTGCTGTTTTTGAAAATATCGCATAAAAAATAACCCATTTTTACGCATAAAAAGAAAGTCCTGTTTCTTCTCTTCAAGGAGTATCCTCCTTTCTTTATCTACAAATGTTCGCAAAAGGCGCTGTAAATAATCGACGCTTGCACCCAGCATCCCATTGTACGCCTTAGTTGAAGAAGTTTTAAAAATGTTTATTTTCAATTCGCCTGTGCTGTCTTATTAGATGGTTGTTCTTCTTGTCTAGCTCTTCCTCCTGCTCTTGTACTTTTTAAGTGGTATCATGTCTTATATCAGTGGCAAACATTAAAAGAATTAAAAAATCATGATATAATTTTGCCTTATTTATTATCGTGCTACAGAATGTTTCTAATTCTTATTTCATTTTCTTTAATAGTTCTATGGCTTGGCCCCAATGATAGTTTTTTTTCTGTTCATGTTTGTGTTTTACTTCTTCTCTCCTTTTCATACTCTCTCTGTTAAAAGAAAAGTAAATGCAATCAGCAACAATAACAACAACATCAAGAAGGAAAATACCTTCCAAGTGTATAATACATAGAAGTAACCGACAGCACAACCCAAGCTTTAATCTTTTCAAAGCATATCTTATATCAAATTTGCTATTAGATGCCATGTCGATTAATAAGCTACAATAGACTTCCATTGAACAACCTATTTACTTGAATATCAATAGAATGGGTTCCATTGACTTCGGATCTTACATATTTTTCGCCAATGCCGTATCTTTGAACACGTATAACTGTGAATCGTTTTTTTATACTGCTAGTAAACCATTGTTAGAAAACTGATCTATCAGAAATGGATTGCTTTTACGATAATTTTGCAATCTTAGTCACTTTGGCCGTTCTTAGTTCACTTGAAACAAAGATATAAACTCTCAAGTAAAGTTAATTACTTGAAATTAAATGCTTACCTGTACCCGAGACTGTATTCTTTTAAGCTGCACAATCTCTTTTATGTCCATTAAGTTTCCACAATCTCTCTTTACATATTTTGCAATATACAAAATGGATTGTACGTATCCTGCCACTGTCCTGTATATTAAGGGTTTGGCCAAATGCGTTTGCACAAAAGCATCTACTTTTCTCATGTTTGGGCGATCTTCAATCTTTGAACTTCCTTTCTCTGTCCCTGGAACAAAAGCAAAGTACTCTTTTGCTTTTCCAATAATCTTTTTCACTGTTGACTCTGCAATTTTTCCAGTTAGCTGTTCTGGATTTATTACTTTGCTGTAGACTTCAGCAATTTTCAGAAACTCTTCATTAAGAGCTTCATGTGTACAATTATTGTGTGAATTTCGGTATTTGATGCTAGTAAAAGCTCTGTTGTCTTCCATTTTAGCATCTTCAAAATATTCCACAGTAGTCGTGGAGTTTGTGACCTCCCCGCATATTTCATTCATCCGTATCCTTCCATCGTTCTGGTGCTCTCGACCTGTTTGGAAATTTGCTGTTTTTGAAAATAGCGCATAAAAAATAACCCATTTTACGCATAAAAAGAAAGTCCTGTTTCTTCTCTTCAAGGAGTATCCTCCTTTCTTTATCTACAAATGTTTGCAAATGGCGCTCTAAATAGTCGACGCTTGCACCCAAGATCCCATTGCACCAATTAGTTGAAGAAGTTTTAAAAATGTTTATTTTCAATTCGCCTGTGCTGTCTTCTTTGAATATTAGATGGTTGCTCTTCTTGTCTAGCTCTTCCTCCTGCTCTTGTACTTTTTAAGTGGTATCATGTCTTATATCAGTAGCAAACATTAAAAGAATTAAAAAATCATGATATAATTTTGCTTTATTTATTATCGTGCTACAGAATGTTTCCAATTCTTATTTCATTTTCTTTAATAGTTCCATGGCTTGGCCCCAATGATAGTTTTTTTTCTGTTCATGTTTGTGTTTTACTTCTTCTCTCCTTTTCATACTCTCTCTGTTAAAAGTAAAGTGAATGCAATCAGCAACAATAACAACACCATCAAGAAGGAAAATGCCTTCCAAGTGTATAATACATAGAAGTATCCGACAGCACAACCCAAGCTTTAATCTTTTCAAAGCATATCTTATATCAAATTTGCTATTGGATGCCATGTCGATTAATAAGCTATAATAGACTTCCATTGAACAACCTATTTACTTGAATATCAATAGAATGAGTTCCATTGACATTGGGTCTTACATATTTTTTGCCAATGGCGTATCTTTGAACACGTATAACTGTGAATCGTTTTTTTATACTGCTAGTAAACCATTGTTAGAAAACTGATATATCAGAAATGGATTGCTTTTACGATAATTTTGCAATCTTAGTCACTTTGGCCGTTCTTAGTTCACTTGAAACAAAGATATAAACTCTCAAGTAAAGTTAATTACTTGAAATTAAATGCTTACCTGTACCCGAGACTGTATTCTTTTAAGCTGCACAATCTCTTTTATGTCCATTAAGTTTCCACAATCTCTCTTTACATATTTTGCAATATACAAAATGGATTGTACGTATCCTGCCACTGTCCTGTATATTAAGGGTTTGGCCAAATGGGTTTGCACAAAAGCATCTACTTTTCTCATGTTTAGGCGATCTTCAATCTTTGAACTTCCTTTCTCTGTCCCTGCAACAAAAGCAAAGTACTCTTTTGCTCTTCCAATAATCTTTTTCACTGTTGACTCTGCAATTTTTCCAGTGAGCTGTTCTGGATTTATTACTTTGCTGTAGAATTCAGCAATTTTCAGAAACTCTTCATTAAGAGCTTCATGTGTACAATTATTGTGTGAATTTCGGTAATTGATGCTAGTAAAAGCTCTGTTGTCTTCCATTTTAGCATCTTCAAAAGATTCCACAGTAGTCATGGAGTTTGTGACCTCCCCGCATCTTTCATTCGTTGATATGTTATCGTTTCCTTCCATCGCTCTGGTGCTCTCGAGCTGTTTGGAAATTTGCTGTTTTTTAAAATAGCGCATAAAAAATAACCCATTTTTACGCATAAAACGAAAGTCCTGTTTCTTCTCTTCAAGGAGTATCCTCCTTTCTTTATCTAAAAATGTTCGCAAATGGCGCTCTAAATAATCGACGCTTGCACCCAAGATCCTATTGCACCCATTAGTTGAAGAAGTTTTAAAAATGTTTATTTTCAATTCGCCTGTGCTGTTTTCTTTGAATATTAGATGGTTGTTCTTCTTGTCTAGCTCTTCCTCCTGCTCTTGTACTTTTTAAGTGGTATCATGTCTTATATCAGTGACAAACATTAAAAGAATTAAAAAATCATGATATAATTTTGCCTTATTTATTATCGTGCTACAGAATGTTTCCAATTCTTATTTCATTTTCTTTAATAGTTCTATGGCTTGGCCCCAATGATAGTTTTTTTTTCTGTTCATGTTTGTGTTTTACTTCTTCTCTCCTTTTCATACTCTCTCTGTTAAAAGAAAAGTGAATGCAATCAGCAACAATAACAACAACATCAAGAAGGAAAATACCTTCCAAGTGTATAATACATAGAAGTAACCGACAGCACAACCCAAGCTTTAATCTTTTCAAAGCATATCTTATATCAAATTTGCTATTAGATGCCATGTCGATTAATAAGCTACAATAGACTTCCATTGAACAACCTATTTACTTGAATATCAATAGAATGGGTTCCATTGACTTCGGATCTTACATATTTTTCGCCAATGCCGTATCTTTGAACACGTATAACTGTGAATCGTTTTTTTATACTGCTAGTAAACCATTGTTAGAAAACTGATATATCAGAAATGGATTGCTTTTACGATAATTTTGCAATCTTAGTCACTTTGGCCGTTCTTAGTTCACTTGAAACAAAGATATAAACTCTCAAGTAAAGTTAATTACTTGAAATTAAATGCTTACCTGTACCCGAGACTGTATTCTTTTCAGCTGCACAATCTCTTTTATGTCCATTAAGTTTCCACAATCTCTCTTTACATATTTTGCAATATACAAAATGGATTGTACGTATCCTGCCACTGTCCTGTATATTAAGGGTTTGGCCAAATGCGTTTGCACAAAAGCATCTACTTTTCTCATGTTTGGGCGATCTTCAATCTTTGAACTTCCTTTCTCTGTCCCTGGAACAAAAGCAAAGTACTCTTTTGCTTTTCCAATAATCTTTTTCACTGTTGACTCTGCAATTTTTCCAGTTAGCTGTTCTGGATTTATTACTTTGCTGTAGAATTCAGCAATTTTCAGAAACTCTTCATTAAGAGCTTCATGTGTACAATTATTGTGTGAATTTCGGTATTTGATGCTAGTAAAAGCTCTGTTGTCTTCCATTTTAGCATCTTCAAAATATTCCACAGTAGTCATGGAGTTTGTGACCTCCCCGCATATTTCATTCATCCGTATCCTTCCATCGTTCTGGTGCTCTCGACCTGTTTGGAAATTTGCTGTTTTTGAAAATAGCGCATAAAAAATAACCCATTTTACGCATAAAAAGAAAGTCCTGTTTCTTCTCTTCAAGGAGTATCCTCCTTTCTTTATCTACAAATGTTTGCAAATGGCGCTCTAAATAGTCGACGCTTGCACCCAAGATCCCATTGCACCAATTAGTTGAAGAAGTTTTAAAAATGTTTATTTTCAATTCGCCTGTGCTGTCTTCTTTGAATATTAGATGGTTGTTCTTCTTGTCTAGCTCTTCCTCCTGCTCTTGTACTCTTTAAGTGGTATCATGTCTTATATCAGTGGCAAACATTAAAAGACTTAAAAAATCATGATATAATTTTGCCTTATTTATTATCGTGCTACAGAATGTTTCCAATTCTTATTCCATTTTCTTTAATAGTTCCATGGCTTGGCCCCAATGATAGTTTTTTTTCTGTTCATGTTTGTGTTTTACTTCTTCTCTCCTTTTCATACTCTCTCTGTTAAAAGTAAAGTGAATGCAATCAGCAACAATAACAACACCATCAAGAAGGAAAATGCCTTCCAAGTGGATAATAAATAGAAGTAACCGACAGCACAACCCAAGCTTTAATCTTTTCAAAGCATATCTTATATCAAATTTGCTATTGGATGCCATGTCGATTAATAAGCTATAATAGACTTCCATTGAACAACCTATTTACTTGAATATCAATAGAATGAGTTCCATTGATATTGGGTCTTACATATTTTTTGCCAATGGCGTATCTTTGAACACGTATAACTGTGAATCGTTTTTTATACTGCTAGTAAACCATTGTTAGAAAACTGATATATCAGAAATGGATTGCTTTTACGATAATTTTGCAATCTTAGTCACTTTGGCCGTTCTTAGTTCACTTGAAACAAAGATATAAACTCTCAAGTAAAGTTAATTACTTGAAATTAAATGCTTACCTGTACCCGAGACTGTATTCTTTTAAGCTGCACAATCTCTTTTATGTCCATTAAGTTTCCACAATCTCTCTTTACATATTTTGCAATATACAAAATGGATTGTACGTATCCTGCCACTGTCCTGTATATTAAGGGTTTGGCCAAATGCGTTTGCACAAAAGCATCTACTTTTCTCATGTTTAGGCGATCTTCAATCTTTGAACTTCCTTTCTCTGTCCCTGCAACAAAAGCAAAGTACTCTTTTGCTCTTCCAATAATCTTTTTCACTGTTGACTCTGCAATTTTTCCAGTGAGCTGTTCTGGATTTATTACTTTGCTGTAGAATTCAGCAATTTTCAGAAACTCTTCATTAAGAGCTTCATGTGTACAATTATTGTGTGAATTTCGGTAATTGATGCTAGTAAAAGCTCTGTTGTCTTCCATTTTAGCATCTTCAAAAGATTCCACAGTAGTCATGGAGTTTGTGACCTCCCCGCATCTTTCATTCGTTGATATGTTATCGTTTCCTTCCATCGCTCTGGTGCTCTCGAGCTGTTTGGAAATTTGCTGTTTTTTAAAATAGCGCATAAAAAATAACCCATTTTTACGCATAAAACGAAAGTCCTGTTTCTTCTCTTCAAGGAGTATCCTCCTTTCTTTATCTAAAAATGTTCGCAAATGGCGCTCTAAATAATCGACGCTTGCACCCAAGATCCTATTGCACCCATTAGTTGAAGAAGTTTTAAAAATGTTTATTTTCAATTCGCCTGTGCTGTTTTCTTTGAATATTAGATGGTTGTTCTTCTTGTCTAGCTCTTCCTCCTGCTCTTGTACTTTTTAAGTGGTATCATGTCTTATATCAGTGACAAACATTAAAAGAATTAAAAAATCATGATATAATTTTGCCTTATTTATTATCGTGCTACAGAATGTTTCCAATTCTTATTTCATTTTCTTTAATAGTTCTATGGCTTGGCCCCAATGATAGTTTTTTTTTCTGTTCATGTTTGTGTTTTACTTCTTCTCTCCTTTTCATACTCTCTCTGTTAAAAGAAAAGTGAATGCAATCAGCAACAATAACAACAACATCAAGAAGGAAAATACCTTCCAAGTGTATAATACATAGAAGTAACCGACAGCACAACCCAAGCTTTAATCTTTTCAAAGCATATCTTATATCAAATTTGCTATTAGATGCCATGTCGATTAATAAGCTACAATAGACTTCCATTGAACAACCTATTTACTTGAATATCAATAGAATGGGTTCCATTGACTTCGGATCTTACATATTTTTCGCCAATGCCGTATCTTTGAACACGTATAACTGTGAATCGTTTTTTTATACTGCTAGTAAACCATTGTTAGAAAACTGATATATCAGAAATGGATTGCTTTTACGATAATTTTGCAATCTTAGTCACTTTGGCCGTTCTTAGTTCACTTGAAACAAAGATATAAACTCTCAAGTAAAGTTAATTACTTGAAATTAAATGCTTACCTGTACCCGAGACTGTATTCTTTTCAGCTGCACAATCTCTTTTATGTCCATTAAGTTTCCACAATCTCTCTTTACATATTTTGCAATATACAAAATGGATTGTACGTATCCTGCCACTGTCCTGTATATTAAGGGTTTGGCCAAATGCGTTTGCACAAAAGCATCTACTTTTCTCATGTTTGGGCGATCTTCAATCTTTGAACTTCCTTTCTCTGTCCCTGGAACAAAAGCAAAGTACTCTTTTGCTTTTCCAATAATCTTTTTCACAGTTGACTCTGCAAGTTTTCCAGTTAGCTGTTCTGGATTTATTACTTTGCTGTAGAATTCAGCAATTTTCAGAAACTCTTCATTAAGAGCTTCATGTGTACAATTATTGTGTGAATTTCGGTATTTGATGCTAGTAAAAGCTCTGTTGTCTTCCATTTTAGCATCTTCAAAAGATTCCACAGTAGTCATGGAGTTTGTGACCTCCCCGCATATTTCATTCATCCGTATCCTTCCATCGTTCTGGTGCTCTCGACCTGTTTGGAAATTTGCTGTTTTTGAAAATAGCGCATAAAAAATAACCCATTTTACGCATAAAAAGAAACTCCTGTTTCTTCTCTTCAAGGAGTATCCTCCTTTCTTTATCTACAAATGTTCGCAAATGGCGCTCTAAATAGTCGACGCTTCCACCCAAGATCCCATTGCACCAATTAGTTGAAGAAGTTTTAAAAATGTTTATTTTCAATTCGCCTGTGCTGTCTTCTTTGAATATTAGATGGTTGTTCTTCTTGTCTAGCTCTTCCTCCTGCTCTTGTACTCTTTAAGTGGTATCATGTCTTATATCAGTGGCAAACATTAAAAGACTTAAAAAATCATGATATAATTTTGCCTTATTTATTATCGTGCTACAGAATGTTTCCAATTCTTATTCCATTTTCTTTAATAGTTCCATGGCTTGGCCCCAATGATAGTTTTTTTTCTGTTCATGTTTGTGTTTTACTTCTTCTCTCCTTTTCATACTCTCTCTGTTAAAAGTAAAGTGAATGCAATCAGCAACAATAACAACACCATCAAGAAGGAAAATGCCTTCCAAGTGGATAATAAATAGAAGTAACCGACAGCACAACCCAAGCTTTAATCTTTTCAAAGCATATCTTATATCAAATTTGCTATTGGATGCCATGTCGATTAATAAGCTATAATAGACTTCCATTGAACAACCTATTTACTTGAATATCAATAGAATGAGTTCCATTGACATTGGGTCTTACATATTTTTTGCCAATGGCGTATCTTTGAACACGTATAACTGTGAATCGTTTTTTTATACTGCTAGTAAACCATTGTTAGAAAACTGATATATCAGAAATGGATTGCTTTTACGATAATTTTGCAATCTTAGTCACTTTGGCCGTTCTTAGTTCACTTGAAACAAAGATATAAACTCTCAAGTAAAGTTAATTACTTGAAATTAAATGCTTACCTGTACCCGAGACTGTATTCTTTTAAGCTGCACAATCTCTTTTATGTCCATTAAGTTTCCACAATCTCTCTTTACATATTTTGCAATATACAAAATGGATTGTACGTATCCTGCCACTGTCCTGTATATTAAGGGTTTGGCCAAATGCGTTTGCACAAAAGCATCTACTTTTCTCATGTTTAGGCGATCTTCAATATTTGAACTTCCTTTCTCTGTCCCTGCAACAAAAGCAAAGTACTCTTTTGCTTTTCCAATAATCTTTTTCACTGTTGACTCTGCAATTTTTCCAGTGAGCTGTTCTGGATTTATTACTTTGCTGTTGAATTCAGCAATTTTCAGAAACTCTTCATTAAGAGCTTCATGTGTACAATTATTGTGTGAATTTCGGTATTTGATGCTAGTAAAAGCTCTTTTGTCTTCCATTTTAGCATCTTCAAAAGATTCCACAGTAGTCATGGAGTTTGTGACCTCCCCGCATATTTCATTCATCCGTATCCTTCCATCGTTCTGGTGCTCTCGACCTGTTTGGAAATTTGCTGTTTTTGAAAATAGCGCATAAAAAATAACCCATTTTACGCATAAAAAGAAAGTCCTGTTTCTTCTCTTCAAGGAGTATCCTCCTTTCTTTATCTACAAATGTTCGCAAATGGCGCTCTAAATAGTCGACGCTTGCACCCAAGATACCATTGCACCAATTAGTTGAAGAAGTTTTAAAAATGTTTATTTTCAATTCGCCTGTGCTGTCTTCTTTGAATATTAGATGGTTGTTCTTCTTGTCCAGCTCTTCCTCCTGCTCTTGTACTTTTTAAGCGGTATCATGTCTTATATCAGAGGCAAACATTAAAAGACTTAAAAAATCATGATATAATTTTGCCTTATTTATTATCGTGCTACAGAATGTTTCCAATTTTTATTCCATTTTCTTTAATAGTTCCATGGCTTGGCCCCAATGATAGTTTTTTTTCTGTTCATGTTTGTGTTTTACTTCTTCTCTCCTTTTCATACTCTCTCTGTTAAAAGTAAAGTGAATGCAATCAGCAACAATAACAACACCATCAAGAAGGAAAATGCCTTCCAAGTGGATAATAAATAGAAGTAACCGACAGCACAACCCAAGCTTTAATCTTTTCAAAGCATATCTTATATCAAATTTGCTATTGGATGCCATGTCGATTAATAAGCTATAATAGACTTCCATTGAACAACCTATTTACTTGAATATCAATAGAATGAGTTCCATTGACATTGGGTCTTACATATTTTTTGCCAATGGCGTATCTTTGAACACGTATAACTGTGAATCGTTTTTTTATACTGCTAGTAAACCATTGTTAGAAAACTGATATATCAGAAATGGATTGCTTTTACGATAATTTTGCAATCTTAGTCACTTTGGCCGTTCTTAGTTCACTTGAAACAAAGATATAAACTCTCAAGTAAAGTTAATTACTTGAAATTAAATGCTTACCTGTACCCGAGACTGTATTCTTTTAAGCTGCACAATCTCTTTTATGTCCATTAAGTTTCCACAATCTCTCTTTACATATTTTGCAATATACAAAATGGATTGTACGTATCCTGCCACTGTCCTGTATATTAAGGGTTTGGCCAAATGCGTTTGCACAAAAGCATCTACTTTTCTCATGTTTAGGCGATCTTCAATCTTTGAACTTCCTTTCTCTGTCCCTGCAACAAAAGCAAAGTACTCTTTTGCTTTTCCAATAATCTTTTTCACTGTTGACTCTGCAACTTTTCCAGTGAGCTGTTCTGGATTTATTACTTTGCTGTTGAATTCAGCAATTTTCAGAAACTCTTCATTAAGAGCTTCATGTGTACAATTATTGTGTGAATTTCGGTATTTGATGCTAGTAAAAGCTCTTTTGTCTTCCATTTTAGCATCTTCAAAAGATTCCACAGTAGTCATGGAGTTTGTGACCTCCCCGCATATTTCATTCATCCATATCCTTCCATCGTTCTGGTGCTCTCGACCTGTTTGGAAATTTGCTGTTTTTGAAAATAGCGCATAAAAAATAACCCATTTTACGCATAAAAAGAAAGTCCTGTTTCTTCTTTTCAAGGAGTATCCTCCTTTCTTTATCTACAAATGTTCGCAAATGGCGCTCTAAATAGTCGACGCTTGCACCCAAGATCCCATTACACCAATTAGTTGAAGAAGTTTTAAAAATGTTTATTTTCAATTCGCCTGTGCTGTCTTCTTTGAATATTAGATGGTTGTTCTTCTTGTCCAGCTCTTCCTCCTGCTCTTGTACTTTTTAAGCGGTATCATGTCTTATATCAGAGGCAAACATTAAAAGACTTAAAAAATCATGATATAATTTTGCCTTATTTATTATCGTGCTACAGAATGTTTCCAATTCTTATTCCATTTTCTTTAATAGTTCCATGGCTTGGCCCCAATGATAGTTTTTTTTCTGTTCATGTTTGTGTTTTACTTCTTCTCTCCTTTTCATACTCTCTCTGTTAAAAGTAAAGTGAATGCAATCAGCAGCAATAACAACACCATCAAGAAGGAAAATGCCTTCCAAGTGGATAATAAATAGAAGTAACCGACAGCACAACCCAAGCTTTAATCTTTTCAAAGCATATCTTATATCAAATTTGCTATTGGATGCCATGTCGATTAATAAGCTATAATAGACTTCCATTGAACAACCTATTTACTTGAATATCAATAGAATGAGTTCCATTGACATTGGGTCTTACATATTTTTTGCCAATGCCGTATCTTTGAACACGTATAACTGTGAATCGTTTTTTTATACTGCTAGTAAACCATTGTTAGAAAACTGATATATCAGAAATGGATTGCTTTTACGATAATTTTGCAATCTTAGTCACTTTGGCCGTTCTTAGTTCACTTGAAACAAAGATATAAACTCTCAAGTAAAGTTAATTACTTGAAATTAAATGCTTACCTGTACCTGAGACTGTATTCTTTTAAGCTGCACAATCTCTTTTATGTCCATTAAGTTTCCACAATCTCTCTTTACATATTTTGCAATATACAAAATGGATTGTACGTATCCTGCACTGTCCTGTATATTAAGGGTTTGGCCAAATGCGTTTGCACAAAAGCATCTACTTTTCTCATGTTTAGGCGATCTTCAATCTTTGAACTTCCTTTCTCTGTCCCTGCAACAAAAGCAAAGTACTCTTTTGCTCTTCCAATAATCTTTTTCACTGTTGACTCTGCAATTTTTCCAGTGAGCTGTTCTGGATTTATTACTTTGCTGTAGAATTCAGCAATTTTCAGAACTCTTCACTAAGAGCTTCATGTGTACAATTATTGTGTGAATTTCGGTAATTGATGCTAGTAAAAGCTCTGTTGTCTTCCATTTTAGCATCTTCAAAAGATTCCACAGTAGTCATGGAGTTTGTGACCTCCCCGCATCTTTCATTCGTTGATATGTTATCGTTTCCTTCCATCGCTCTGGTGCTCTCGAGCTGTTTGGAAATTTGCTGTTTTTTAAAATAGCGCATAAAAAATAACCCATTTTTACGCATAAAACGAAAGTCCTGTTTCTTCTCTTCAAGGAGTATCCTCCTTTCTTTATCTAAAAATGTTCGCAAATGGCGCTCTAAATAATTGACGCTTGCACCCAAGATCCTATTGCACCCATTAGTTGAAGAAGTTTTAAAAATGTTTATTTTCAATTCGCCTGTGCTGTTTTCTTTGAATATTAGAAGGTTGTTCTTCTTGTCTAGCTCTTCCTTCTGCTCTTGTACTTTTTAAGTGGTATCATGTCTTATATCAGTGGCAAACATTAAAAGAATTAAAAAATCATGATATAATTTTGCCTTATTTATTATCGTGGTACAGAATTAATCCAATCCTTATTTCATTTTCTTTAATAGTTCCATGGCTTGGCCCCAATGATAGTTTTTTTTCTGTTCATGTTTGTGTTTTTACTTCTTCTCTCCTTTTCATACTCTCTCTGTTAAAAGTAAAGTGAATGCAATCAGCAACAATAACAACAACATCAAGAAGGAAAATCCCCTCCAAGTGTATAATACATAGAATTAACGGACAGCACAATCCAAGCTTTAATCTTTTCAAAGAATATCTTATATCAAATTTGCTATTGGATGCCATGTCGATTAATAAGCTATAATAGACTTCCATTGAACAACCTATTTACTTGAATATCAATAGAATGAGTTCCATTGACATTGGGTCTTACATATTTTTTGCCAATGGCGTATCTTTGAACACGTATAACTGTGAATCGTTTTTTTATACTGCTAGTAAACCATTGTTAGAAAACTGATATATCAGAAATCGATTGCTTTTACGATAATTTTGCAATCTTAGTCACTTTGGCCGTTCTTAGTTCACTTGAAACAAAGAAATAAACTCTGAAGTAAAGTTAATTACTTGAAATTAAATGCTTATCTGTACCTGAGACTGTATTCTTTTCCGCTGCAGAATCTCTTTATGTCCATTAAGTTTCCACAATCTCTCTTTACATATTTTGCAATATATAAAATGGATTGTACGTATCCTGCCACTGTCCTGTATATTAAGGGTTTGGCCAAATGCGTTTGCACAAAAGCATCTACTTTTCTCATGTTTAGGCGATCTTCAATCTTTGAACTTCCTTTCTCTTTCCCTGCAACAAAAGCAAAGTACTCTTTTGCTTTTCCAATAATCTTTTTCACTGTTGACTCTGCAATTTTTCCAGTGAGCTGTTCTGGATTTATTACTTTGCTGTTGAATTCAGCAATTTTCAGAAACTCTTCATTAAGAACTTCATGTGTACAATTATTGTGTGAATTTCGGTATTTGATTCTAGTAAAAGCTCTTTTGTCTTCCATTTTAGCATCTTCAAAAGATTCCACAGTAGTCATGGAGTTTGTGACCTCCCCGCATATTTCATTCATCCGTATCCTTCCATCGTTCTGGTGCTCTCGACCTGTTTGGAAATTTGCTGTTTTTGAAAATAGCGCATAAAAAATAACCCATTTTACGCATAAAAAGAAAGTCCTGTTTCTTCTCTTCAAGGAGTATCCTCCTTTCTTTATCTACAAATGTTCGCAAATGGCGCTCTAAATAGTCAACGCTTGCACCCAAGATCCCATTGCACCAATTAGTTGAAGAAGTTTTAAAAATGTTTATTTTCAATTCGCCTGTGCTGTCTTCTTTGAATATTAGATGGTTGTTCTTCTTGTCCAGCTCTTCCTCCTGCTCTTGTACTTTTTAAGCGGTATCATGTCTTATATCAGAGGCAAACATTAAAAGACTTAAAAAATCATGATATAATTTTGCCTTATTTATTATCGTGCTACAGAATGTTTCCAATTCTTATTTCATTTTCTTTAATAGTTCCATGGCTTGGCCCCAATGATAGTTTTTTTTTCTGTTCATGTTTGTGTTTTACTTCTTCTCTCCTTTTCATACTCTCTCTGTTAAAAGTAAAGTGAATGCAATCAGCAACAATAACAACACCATCAAGAAGGAAAATGCCTTCCAAGTGGATAATAAATAGAAGTAACCGACAGCACAACCCAAGCTTTAATCTTTTCAAAGCATATCTTATATCAAATTTGCTATTGGATGCCATGTCGATTAATAAGCTATAATAGACTTCCATTGAACAACCTATTTACTTGAATATCAATAGAATGAGTTCCATTGACATTGGGTCTTACATATTTTTTGCCAATGGCGTATCTTTGAACACGTATAACTGTGAATCGTTTTTTTATACTGCTAGTAAACCATTGTTAGAAAACTGATATATCAGAAATGGATTGCTTTTACGATAATTTTGCAATCTTAGTCACTTTGGCCGTTCTTAGTTCACTTGAAACAAAGATATAAACTCTCAAGTAAAGTTAATTACTTGAAATTAAATGCTTACCTGTACCCGAGACTGTATTCTTTTAAGCTGCACAATCTCTTTTATGTCCATTAAGTTTCCACAATCTCTCTTTACATATTTTGCAATATACAAAATGGATTGTACGTATCCTGCCACTGTCCTGTATATTAAAGTGCCACTGAACTACTTTCGTGAGAATTTTGACAATGTGTGTTTTCTAATGAGAATGATCAAATAAAAGCTGCTGAATCGAATGGTGTAATTATTTCCTGCATATTGTTTCTATAACAATGTTATTTTAAGCTCTAAAGTGTCGAGTTGCGTGACGCTTTGTGCGAAAAAAAATGCGCGGCCAAAGAGGAATTTGAGGAATGTGTGACGTAATGTGATTTATACATAAGAACACACAGGCACTAACACATAGTTAGTATACAAGAAAATCGCGAACATGGAGGTAACCAAGAAGAAATTTAGAGGCGGGAAAGGAAGATATTGTGTTGCTGGGGCACCAAACGATACCAGCTGTATGAATAATAGTTACACGCCAGGGGTATCGATGCACATCTTTCCAAAGAACGAGCAGCAAAGAAGACAGTGGGTTTCTTTCGTTCGAAGACATCGCGCCGGCTTTACCCCATTCATTGTATTCCAGTCAATGTTGGTTGCACTATTCTCTTTGTTCTGTTTTAAATGTGGCGAAAAGAAACCAGCTCTTGAAGTCATAAAGTACGGAACAATGGTAAAGGTCATTCAAGCCTGTAAGAAATGCAAAGGGACCTTCACATGGAGCAGCCAGCCGTTAGTCCTAGGGCAGATTCCCGCTGGTAATATTTTACTAAGCTTTGCCACCCTTGCTGCAGGTGCATCCATCAGCAAAGTTCTGCTTATTTTGCGACACATGGGTGTATGCTGCTATACTGCACGAAATTTTTTCAAGCATCAGAAAAAGTTTTTGTTCCCAACCATTCTGAGTTACTGGGACAATTATAGAGAAAACATGTTAGCAGCCCTCAGACCAATGAAGAATCTTATCTGGAGCGGAGATGGCAGATTTGATTCCATGGGTCACAATGCAAAATATGGCATATATTCCATGTATTGCTCGTCCAACTCCAAGATTGTTCATTTTGAACTTCTGCAGGTTTGTTACTGGTTTTTGGTGTTTAAACACATATCAAGGTGAAAATTTAATCAGATGTTTATATAGCTTCTGTAACAAATTGTGGATAATTTTCAATTTTTATTTTTGTCCACAGGCAAATGAGGCAGGGACCAGCAATGCCATGGAGTTGCTAGGGGCCAAGAAGTGCTTCGAAAGGCTTCAAAAAGAAAACATTGATGTTTCAGTGTTTGTGTCAGACCGCCATACTGGGATAGCTAAATGGATAAAGGACCACCAGACAAGCACCCGGCACTTTTACGACATTTGGCATGTGGCAAGGTCCATTTGTAAAAAGATTGCTCAAGCTGCAAAAGAAAAAGGTTTAGGGAGATTGCAGCATTGGATCAAGGGTATCAGGAGGCATTTGTACTGGTGTATTTTATCAACACGGCGAGGGTTTGGAGCACTAATATATGCCAAATGGACATCTATTATGAGACATGTTGCAGACAAGCATGATGGCCATGACAACCCCCTTTTCCCCAAATGTAAGCATCAGGATTTGGAGCGAAGGAAGTGGATTAAAATAGGTAGATATTTTTTGCTTTTTCTATTTTTCAGACCTTGCATTCATCTTTCAGGCCAAAACACAAATGGTGATGTCCCTTATTTGATGAACTATTGAAAATACAATACACATTAGAGTCATTGTGAATAATGAAATGAATAATTACAGCAGCAAAACATTTCAGTTTTGTGCCATCACTTTATTTTCCTATCAGAACCCTAGCAATGTACAGTACCACTGTTCTGTGTTACTTATAATCTACAATTAAATTTCAGGAACACCAGCATATGACAAGCTGGACTCAATTTTAATGAACAAAAGGATTGTGAATGATATAAAGAAACTTTCTCCCGATTTGCAGACAAGTTGCTTGAAAGGCTATCATTCACTGCTCAACCACTGGCACCCAAAAATGTTGTGCTTTTCATTTGTGGGATCGAAATGCAGGTTTTTGTCTTTTTCACAGTTCTGTTTGAAACTATATCATTAAATAATTCTCTCTGTATTACATAGTGAAATTCGGTATCCCTGAAGGCTCACAGATTATTTGATGATTTTTGAAAGTCATTAAAATGTTGTGTTCATTTCCATTATAGGCCCACCTTAGTTTTGTGTTTATGTTATTTTATATTGTTTTCTCAACTTTTTCAAGGACAATACTTGCTGTTCTCCACTTCAATGAGAATATTCAACAGGAAAGACGAACAACAATAACAGGACAAAAATCCCTGCATGTGTCCTACCCAAAATACAAACTTGGTGATGAAGTTGTTCGCCAAGTAGCTGTCAACCCCACATACGGTGAGATCTAAATTACATAAAAATTCTGAATTATACTTTCCAGAATTATACTTCTCTGAATACTTTGAAGTAACTTTTGAATCAAGCTTAAAACTTTACCTCCCTTTTTTACAGGCTATGTCAGTGACCTCAGACAGATGCTTTTTTCCATGCCTAAAGACAGAATGAGTTCTGTGATGGAGAGAGAGGCAGAACTGATTCCTGATACACTTACAAGTCAGTTCCAGGACAGGGCAACAAGGCAAGAAGCCATTAATACATGGGAGACAAGACAACGAGCAATTACAACCTTATTTCCTTCAGGTAATCTCAATATTCCTTTCTTCCAAATAAAGTTTCAATTAAAGAATGACCATATATTATGATATAAAGTATATTTGATATGAATCTGAGCACTTCCAGATATATCAAGTATATACTTGTAATCCTAGGAAACTGTATCATTATTCCAGATATTTTTCAATCTCTAGGTATGTTTATGTTGCATTTCAATTAGTCATTGCTTAAAACAATTGCAATCCACAAAATATGTCATCATTTCTTATCACTTATGTTTATGTTTGTGTTCATATACTATGATTTCCTGTTGCAAACGTTGGTGATAACAACTTGGTCACATTTTAGCTGAAGAGCAGGATATTCTGGCAGAACAGCAAACAATGCAAGATTCAACAGAAAGTGTTAAAGCAACAAAAAAGAAAAGTCCTTCTGTCCGTCATTGTAGAAAATGTGGACCGCCACGAAAGGGACATACATGTAACAATCCACCTTCAAAATAAAATTATTAGTTTATTTTGTTTAATTTTGTTCAGCTGCACAATAGGGTGAGGTTCTTCTTATGTTTCGGCTTAGTCGCTAAAATTTCCTAAATGTGGAACATAGGAGAGATAATGTACATACACTTTACATTATATACACAGGCTTACCTTAGACCCCTTTTACACTGTACCAGTAAAAATTTGGATCCACAACAAAGGTAGAACAGGTTAGCATCCCATTAACTGTTTTATAAATTCTTAAAATTTTGGTTCCCTCTGTCTATGAAATAATCTTGTTCTGTTCTGTTATGAAATAACCTTGACACCAAGCTCCTGATGTTTGTCGTTGGATCAACAGCATTTCTCAGTTTTCGGGTTCCCTTTGTTGTGTGGACTTATAACCTTTTTTGGCTCCTGTTGGGAATTTTTCCCTGACAGATTTATAAATACAAGCCGGAAGAGGTCTGGTGTTGTCATACCCCAGAAAGCCAAACATCCAACGAATCAGCCATCTATATGCAACAGCTCTTAAAAATCTACAAAAAAGATGTAAATCCATTTACAATGAGTTTCAATATAACTATTAATTAGAGTATCATTTCAATGTGACATTTCTTTTGTGCAAATTCTAGACAATCAATATTTGCAACTGTCTAATTGAAGTTGACATTACAATTGACTATTATAATGTTTATACATATAATCATAACAATAATAATATGTGTTGGAGTACTATATCCTTGGAAATTATAACAAAAGTTCTACTCGTTGAATGTGTTTTCATTTTTTCAATCTTCTAAGACCTTTTACTGAGCTTTTCTTCTTTTGAAATATTTACAGTTTTGGCCGTCAAAATTGAAAACTGATGATGTTATGTCCTTTTCAGCTTTGGCAGCCATAGAATATTTAAGTGCAGATTGAGTTTTTTTATATGAAAGTATTTGGCAAAGGGAATCTGTATCAATTTGATTTGGCAAATGTTTCTGTTATCAGCGGTTGAAATAGGGAGTTTACTGTATTTCAATTATAGCAGATATAGGTCTAACTTTTAGTTTTAGTCTTATTGTAGATTTGTCTTAACAAATAGGCCAAGAAAGAATATTATAAACTTACTCATTTTCTGATTTATTTGCATGACGTCGGTAACGCTTACCATCCCTGGTTTTGAAAAGTGACCCCGCTAGTTTCAATACACCTTTATTTATTAAAGCAGGGAAATCTGGATGGTTAGTGATGCATCTTAATTCCTCTGCAGTACCTTCAAAGGTCAACTGCCCAATAGCTTGTGGTACCTCCCAACAACATCTGTATTCCCTGGATCCAACTAAGCTATCAACTGAGCATTTACCACAATCACACCTAGGGGTAAAAATGTTAATTCGATATTACTTGAGCTGAACCTCAGGATGTTCAAGATGTTAACTTTCTATTTTTAGCACTGTCTCGTCTACATTATACAGTAGTTTTTAATAAAAATGCCTTCAATGGGTTTCTTCAAAGTAAAAAAAAAATGGTGCAATTTTTAAACAACAGGACTGAAATCGGTGTAATATTGAGTCGTGATGGCGATCCAGCAAAGTTTTAAAACTTTGTACTCAGTCACTCTGAAACACCATTTTCAAAATATCGGAGAACAATGGCCTGGCCTAGCCGTACGATAAAATAAGACCAAAATCCAAACTGCAAGCAGTGGAATCAACATATTAATAGCATCGTTTAAAGCTCCTTTTTAATTGCTTTGTGTGTCTTTGGACAAAATAGCTCGTAATAGCGTCTCTCAAACACAATTTCATATCAAAACCAATTTATTCTCGAGCAGTAGGCCTATGGCCTAATTTGCAGCGCTTTCCATCAGTCGCAGATCAACTCCAAATTATTAGTATTAAATCGTCAAATCGATGCACCTACCATTCATCTACTGGCATTATCCTCTCGAATCTAGCCTCTAGTGTTTCCAGTGGAATTCCATCAATGTCCGGCTCGTGATCGGCCAGTTCTTCCTCACTTGACGACGAAGCTAACGGCTCGTCTTGGTAGGGCTCCAAACTCGTGGACACGTCACCCAATCCTTCTGCTATTTCTTCACCAACGAGGGAAGACTCTTCGTCACTTATTATCGCAAAGGATGTCTCTGAATTATCCGTTTCAGACATAATATTCTTTCTCAAATTAATCTGCGTTCCGCTCTAACCCTACCAACAACACTAGGTTTCCAAGTGTTGTTATGATCGTATAAATCAGAATGCGTCACTCGCCCCAGGCCTTTTTCGCAAGACCATGGGGTAAAACTACCCCCAAAACAGGCATTTTCCTCCAGCAAAATCAAAAATTAATAACGGCAATCGATTCAGCGATGTTCAATCCCCATAATTAAACCTTAAAGTCCGATAGAGAAATTTTAGGCAAAAGTAGTTCAGTGGCACTTTAAGGGTTTGGCCAAATGCGTTTGCACAAAAGCATCTACTTTTCTCATGTTTAGGCGATCTTCAATCTTTGAACTTCCTTTCTCTGTCCCTGCAACAAAAGCAAAGTACTCTTTTGCTCTTCCAATAATCTTTTTCACTGTTGACTCTGCAATTTTTCCAGTGAGCTGTTCTGGATTTATTACTTTGCTGTAGAATTCAGCAATTTTCAGAAACTCTTCATTAAGAGCTTCATGTGTACAATTATTGTGTGAATTTCGGTAATTGATGCTAGTAAAAGCTCTGTTGTCTTCCATTTTAGCATCTTCAAAAGATTCCACAGTAGTCATGGAGTTTGTGACCTCCCCGCATCTTTCATTCGTTGATATGTTATCGTTTCCTTCCATCGCTCTGGTGCTCTCGAGCTGTTTGGAAATTTGCTGTTTTTTAAAATAGCGCATAAAAAATAACCCATTTTTACGCATAAAACGAAAGTCCTGTTTCTTCTCTTCAAGGAGTATCCTCCTTTCTTTATCTAAAAATGTTCGCAAATGGCGCTCTAAATAATCGACGCTTGCACCCAAGATCCTATTGCACCCATTAGTTGAAGAAGTTTTAAAAATGTTTATTTTCAATTCGCCTGTGCTGTTTTCTTTGAATATTAGGTGGTTGTTCTTCTTGTCTAGCTCTTCCTTCTGCTCTTGTACTTTTTAAGTGGTATCATGTCTTATATCAGTGGCAAACATTAAAAGAATTAAAAAATCATGATATAATTTTGCCTTATTTATTATCGTGGTACAGAATTAATCCAATCCTTATTTCATTTTCTTTAATAGTTCCATGGCTTGGCCCCAATGATAGTTTTTTTTCTGTTCATGTTTGTGTTTTACTTCTTCTCTCCTTTTCATACTCTCTCTGTTAAAAGTAAAGTGAATGCAATCAGCAACAATAACAACACCATCAAGAAGGAAAATGCCTTCCAAGTGGATAATAAATAGAAGTAACCGACAGCACAACCCAAGCTTTAATCTTTTCAAAGCATATCTTATATCAAATTTGCTATTGGATGCCATGTCGATTAATAAGCTATAATAGACTTCCATTGAACAACCTATTTACTTGAATATCAATAGAATGAGTTCCATTGACATTGGGTCTTACATATTTTTTGCCAATGGCGTATCTTTGAACACGTATAACTGTGAATCGTTTTTTTATACTGCTAGTAAACCATTGTTAGAAAACTGATATATCAGAAATGGATTGCTTTTACGATAATTTTGCAATCTTAGTCACTTTGGCCGTTCTTAGTTCACTTGAAACAAAGATATAAACTCTCAAGTAAAGTTAATTACTTGAAATTAAATGCTTACCTGTACCCGAGACTGTATTCTTTTAAGCTGCACAATCTCTTTTATGTCCATTAAGTTTCCACAATCTCTCTTTACATATTTTGCAATATACAAAATGGATTGTACGTATCCTGCCACTGTCCTGTATATTAAGGGTTTGGCCAAATGCGTTTGCACAAAAGCATCTACTTTTCTCATGTTTAGGCGATCTTCAATCTTTGAACTTCCTTTCTCTGTCCCTGCAACAAAAGCAAAGTACTCTTTTGCTCTTCCAATAATCTTTTTCACTGTTGACTCTGCAATTTTTCCAGTGAGCTGTTCTGGATTTATTACTTTGCTGTAGAATTCAGCAATTTTCAGAAACTCTTCATTAAAAGCTTCATGTGTACAATTATTGTGTGAATTTCGGTAATTGATGCTAGTAAAAGCTCTGTTGTCTTCCATTTTAGCATCTTCAAAAGATTCCACAGTAGTCATGGAGTTTGTGACCTCCCCGCATCTTTCATTCGTTGATATGTTATCGTTTCCTTCCATCGCTCTGGTGCTCTCGAGCTGTTTGGAAATTTGCTGTTTTTTAAAATAGCGCATAAAAAATAACCCATTTTTACGCATAAAACGAAAGTCCTGTTTCTTCTCTTCAAGGAGTATCCTCCTTTCTTTATCTAAAAATGTTCGCAAATGGCGCTCTAAATAATCGACGCTTGCACCCAAGATCCTATTGCACCCATTAGTTGAAGAAGTTTTAAAAATGTTTATTTTCAATTCGCCTGTGCTGTTTTCTTTGAATACTAGATGGTTGTTCTTCTTGTCTAGCTCTTCCTTCTGCTCTTGTACTTTTTAAGTGGTATCATGTCTTATATCAGTGGCAAACATTAAAAGAATTAAAAAATCATGATATAATTTTGCCTTATTTATTATCGTGGTACAGAATTAATCCAATCCTTATTTCATTTTCTTTAATAGTTCCATGGCTTGGCCCCAATGATAGTTTTTTTTCTGTTCATGTTTGTGTTTTTACTTCTTCTCTCCTTTTCATACTCTCTCTGTTAAAAGTAAAGTGAATGCAATCAGCAACAATAACAACAACATCAAGAAGGAAAATCCCCTCCAAGTGTATAATACATAGAATTAACGGACAGCACAATCCAAGCTTTAACCTTTTCAAAGAATATCTTATATCAAATTTGCTATTGGATGCCATGTCGATTAATAAGCTATAATAGACTTCCATTGAACAACCTATTTACTTGAATATCAATAGAATGAGTTTCATTGACATTGGGTCTTACATATTTTTTGCCAATGGCGTATCTTTGAACACGTATAACTGTGAATCGTTTTTTTATACTGCTAGTAAACCATTGTTAGAAAACTGATATATCAGAAATAGATTGCTTTTACGATAATTTTGCAATCTTAGTCACTTTGGCCGTTCTTAGTTCACTTGAAACAAAGAAATAAACTCTGAAGTAAAGTTAATTACTTGAAATTAAATGCTTATCTGTACCTGAGACTGTATTCTTTTCCGCTGCAGAATCTCTTTATGTCCATTAAGTTTCCACAATCTCTCTTTACATATTTTGCAATATATAAAATGGATTGTACGTATCCTGCCACTGTCCTGTATATTAAGGGTTTGGCCAAATGCGTTTGCACAAAAGCATCTACTTTTCTCATGTTTAGGCGATCTTCAATCTTGGAACTTCCTTTCTCTTTCCCTGCAACAAAAGCAAAGTACTCTTTTGCTTTTCCAATAATCTTTTTCACTGTTGACTCTGCAGTTTTTCCAGTGAGCTGTTCTGGATTTATTACTTTGCTGTTGAATTCAGCAATTTTCAGAAACTCTTCATTAAGAGCTTCATGTGTAAAATTATTGTGTGAATTTCGGTAATTGATGCTAGTAAAAGCTCTTTTGTCTTCCATTTTAGCATCTTCAAAAGATTCCACAGTAGTCATGGAGTTTGTGACCTCCCCGCATATTTCATTCATCCGTATCCTTCCATCGTTCTGGTGCTCTCGACCTGTTTGGAAATTTGCTGTTTTTGAAAATAGCGCATAAAAAATAACCCATTTTACGCATAAAAAGAAAGTCCTGTTTCTTCTCTTCAAGGAGTATCCTCCTTTCTTTATCTACAAATGTTCGCAAATGGCGCTCTAAATAGTCGACGCTTGCACCCAAGATCCCATTGCACTAATTAGTTGAAGAAGTTTTAAAAATGTTTATTTTCAATTCGCCTGTGCTGTCTTCTTTGAATATTAGATGGTTGTTCTTCTTGTCCAGCTCTTCCTCCTGCTCTTGTACTTTTTAAGCGGTATCATGTCTTATATCAGAGGCAAACATTAAAAGACTTAAAAAATCATGATATAATTTTGCCTTATTTATTATCGTGCTACAGAATGTTTCCAATTCTTATTTAATTTTCTTTAATAGTTCCATGGCTTGGCCCCAATGATAGTTTTTTTTCTGTTCATGTTTGTGTTTTACTTCTTCTCTCCTTTTCATACTCTCTCTGTTAAAAGTAAAGTGAATGCAATCAGCAACAATAACAACACCATCAAGAAGGAAAATGCCTTCCAAGTGGATAATAAATAGAAGTAACCGACAGCACAACCCAAGCTTTAATCTTTTCAAAGCATATCTTATATCAAATTTGCTATTGGATGCCATGTCGATTAATAAGCTATAATAGACTTCCATTGAACAACCTATTTACTTGAATATCAATAGAATGAGTTCCATTGACATTGGGTCTTACATATTTTTTGCCAATGGCGTATCTTTGAACACGTATAACTGTGAATCGTTTTTTTATACTGCTAGTAAACCATTGTTAGAAAACTGATATATCAGAAATGGATTGCTTTTACGATAATTTTGCAATCTTAGTCACTTTGGCCGTTCTTAGTTCACTTGAAACAAAGATATAAACTCTCAAGTAAAGTTAATTACTTGAAATTAAATGCTTACCTGTACCCGAGACTGTATTCTTTTAAGCTGCACAATCTCTTTTATGTCCATTAAGTTTCCACAATCTCTCTTTACATATTTTGCAATATACAAAATGGATTGTACGTATCCTGCCACTGTCCTGTATATTAAGGGTTTGGCCAAATGCGTTTGCACAAAAGCATCTACTTTTCTCATGTTTAGGCGATCTTCAATCTTTGAACTTCCTTTCTCTGTCCCTGCAACAAAAGCAAAGTACTCTTTTGCTCTTCCAATAATCTTTTTCACTGTTGACTCTGCAATTTTTCCAGTGAGCTGTTCTGGATTTATTACTTTGCTGTAGAATTCAGCAATTTTCAGAAACTCTTCATTAAAAGCTTCATGTGTACAATTATTGTGTGAATTTCGGTAATTGATGCTAGTAAAAGCTCTGTTGTCTTCCATTTTAGCATCTTCAAAAGATTCCACAGTAGTCATGGAGTTTGTGACCTCCCCGCATCTTTCATTCGTTGATATGTTATCGTTTCCTTCCATCGCTCTGGTGCTCTCGAGCTGTTTGGAAATTTGCTGTTTTTTAAAATAGCGCATAAAAAATAACCCATTTTTACGCATAAAACGAAAGTCCTGTTTCTTCTCTTCAAGGAGTATCCTCCTTTCTTTATCTAAAAATGTTCGCAAATGGCGCTCTAAATAATCGACGCTTGCACCCAAGATCCTATTGCACCCATTAGTTGAAGAAGTTTTAAAAATGTTTATTTTCAATTCGCCTGTGCTGTTTTCTTTGAATACTAGATGGTTGTTCTTCTTGTCTAGCTCTTCCTTCTGCTCTTGTACTTTTTAAGTGGTATCATGTCTTATATCAGTGGCAAACATTAAAAGAATTAAAAAATCATGATATAATTTTGCCTTATTTATTATCGTGGTACAGAATTAATCCAATCCTTATTTCATTTTCTTTAATAGTTCCATGGCTTGGCCCCAATGATAGTTTTTTTTCTGTTCATGTTTGTGTTTTTACTTCTTCTCTCCTTTTCATACTCTCTCTGTTAAAAGTAAAGTGAATGCAATCAGCAACAATAACAACAACATCAAGAAGGAAAATCCCCTCCAAGTGTATAATACATAGAATTAACGGACAGCACAATCCAAGCTTTAACCTTTTCAAAGAATATCTTATATCAAATTTGCTATTGGATGCCATGTCGATTAATAAGCTATAATAGACTTCCATTGAACAACCTATTTACTTGAATATCAATAGAATGAGTTTCATTGACATTGGGTCTTACATATTTTTTGCCAATGGCGTATCTTTGAACACGTATAACTGTGAATCGTTTTTTTATACTGCTAGTAAACCATTGTTAGAAAACTGATATATCAGAAATAGATTGCTTTTACGATAATTTTGCAATCTTAGTCACTTTGGCCGTTCTTAGTTCACTTGAAACAAAGAAATAAACTCTGAAGTAAAGTTAATTACTTGAAATTAAATGCTTATCTGTACCTGAGACTGTATTCTTTTCCGCTGCAGAATCTCTTTATGTCCATTAAGTTTCCACAATCTCTCTTTACATATTTTGCAATATATAAAATGGATTGTACGTATCCTGCCACTGTCCTGTATATTAAGGGTTTGGCCAAATGCGTTTGCACAAAAGCATCTACTTTTCTCATGTTTAGGCGATCTTCAATCTTTGAACTTCCTTTCTCTGTCCCTGCAACAAAAGCAAAGTACTCTTTTGCTCTTCCAATAATCTTTTTCACTGTTGACTCTGCAATTTTTCCAGTGAGCTGTTCTGGATTTATTACTTTGCTGTAGAATTCAGCAATTTTCAGAAACTCTTCATTAAAAGCTTCATGTGTACAATTATTGTGTGAATTTCGGTAATTGATGCTAGTAAAAGCTCTGTTGTCTTCCATTTTAGCATCTTCAAAAGATTCCACAGTAGTCATGGAGTTTGTGACCTCCCCGCATCTTTCATTCGTTGATATGTTATCGTTTCCTTCCATCGCTCTGGTGCTCTCGAGCTGTTTGGAAATTTGCTGTTTTTTAAAATAGCGCATAAAAAATAACCCATTTTTACGCATAAAACGAAAGTCCTGTTTCTTCTCTTCAAGGAGTATCCTCCTTTCTTTATCTAAAAATGTTCGCAAATGGCGCTCTAAATAATCGACGCTTGCACCCAAGATCCTATTGCACCCATTAGTTGAAGAAGTTTTAAAAATGTTTATTTTCAATTCGCCTGTGCTGTTTTCTTTGAATACTAGATGGTTGTTCTTCTTGTCTAGCTCTTCCTTCTGCTCTTGTACTTTTTAAGTGGTATCATGTCTTATATCAGTGGCAAACATTAAAAGAATTAAAAAATCATGATATAATTTTGCCTTATTTATTATCGTGGTACAGAATTAATCCAATCCTTATTTCATTTTCTTTAATAGTTCCATGGCTTGGCCCCAATGATAGTTTTTTTTCTGTTCATGTTTGTGTTTTTACTTCTTCTCTCCTTTTCATACTCTCTCTGTTAAAAGTAAAGTGAATGCAATCAGCAACAATAACAACAACATCAAGAAGGAAAATCCCCTCCAAGTGTATAATACATAGAATTAACGGACAGCACAATCCAAGCTTTAACCTTTTCAAAGAATATCTTATATCAAATTTGCTATTGGATGCCATGTCGATTAATAAGCTATAATAGACTTCCATTGAACAACCTATTTACTTGAATATCAATAGAATGAGTTTCATTGACATTGGGTCTTACATATTTTTTGCCAATGGCGTATCTTTGAACACGTATAACTGTGAATCGTTTTTTTATACTGCTAGTAAACCATTGTTAGAAAACTGATATATCAGAAATAGATTGCTTTTACGATAATTTTGCAATCTTAGTCACTTTGGCCGTTCTTAGTTCACTTGAAACAAAGAAATAAACTCTGAAGTAAAGTTAATTACTTGAAATTAAATGCTTATCTGTACCTGAGACTGTATTCTTTTCCGCTGCAGAATCTCTTTATGTCCATTAAGTTTCCACAATCTCTCTTTACATATTTTGCAATATATAAAATGGATTGTACGTATCCTGCCACTGTCCTGTATATTAAGGGTTTGGCCAAATGCGTTTGCACAAAAGCATCTACTTTTCTCATGTTTAGGCGATCTTCAATCTTTGAACTTCCTTTCTCTTTCCCTGCAACAAAAGCAAAGTACTCTTTTGCTTTTCCAATAATCTTTTTCACTGTTGACTCTGCAATTTTTCCAGTGAGCTGTTCTGGATTTATTACTTTGCTGTTGAATTCAGCAATTTTCAGAAACTCTTCATTAAGAACTTCATGTGTACAATTATTGTGTGAATTTCGGTATTTGATTCTAGTAAAAGCTCTTTTGTCTTCCATTTTAGCATCTTCAAAAGATTCCACAGTAGTCATGGAGTTTGTGACCTCCCCCCATATTTCATTCATCCGTATCCTTCCATCGTTCTGGTGCTCTCGACCTGTTTGGAAATTTGCTGTTTTTGAAAATAGCGCATAAAAAATAACCCATTTTACGCATAAAAAGAAAGTCCTGTTTCTTCTCTTCAAGGAGTATCCTCCTTTCTTTATCTACAAATGTTCGCAAATGGCGCTCTAAATAGTCGACGCTTGCACCCAAGATCCCATTGCACCAATTAGTTGAAGAAGTTTTAAAAATGTTTATTTTCAATTCGCCTGTGCTGTCTTCTTTGAATATTAGATGGTTGTTCTTCTTGTCCAGCTCTTCCTCCTGCTCTTGTACTTTTTAAGCGGTATCATGTCTTATATCAGAGGCAAACATTAAAAGACTTAAAAAATCATGATATAATTTTGCCTTATTTATTATCGTGCTACAGAATGTTTCCAATTCTTATTTCATTTTCTTTAATAGTTCCATGGCTTGGCCCCAATGATAGTTTTTTTTCTGTTCATGTTTGTGTTTTACTTCTTCTCTCCTTTTCATACTCTCTCTGTTAAAAGTAAAGTGAATGCAATCAGCAACAATAACAACACCATCAAGAAGGAAAATGCCTTCCAAGTGGATAATAAATAGAAGTAACCGACAGCACAACCCAAGCTTTAATCTTTTCAAAGCATATCTTATATCAAATTTGCTATTGGATGCCATGTCGATTAATAAGCTATAATAGACTTCCATTGTACAACCTATTTACTTGAATATCAATAGAATGAGTTCCATTGACATTGGGTCTTACATATTTTTTGCCAATGGCTTATCTTTGAACACGTATAACTGTGAATCGTTTTTTTATACTGCTAGTAAACCATTGTTAGAAAACTGATATATCAGAAATGGATTGCTTTTACGATAATTTTGCAATCTTAGTCACTTTGGCCGTTCTTAGTTCACTTGAAACAAAGATATAAACTCTCAAGTAAAGTTAATTACTTGAAATTAAATGCTTACCTGTACCCGAGACTGTATTCTTTTCAGCTGCACAATCTCTTTTATGTCCATTAAGTTTCCACAATCTCTCTTTACATATTTTGCAATATACAAAATGGATTGTAAGTATCCTGCCACTGTCCTGTATATTAAGGGTTTGGTCAAATGCGTTTGCACAAAAGCATCTACTTTTCTCATGTTTGGGCGATCTTCAATCTTTGAACTTCCTTTCTCTGTCCCTGGAACAAAAGCAAAGTACTCTTTTGCTTTTCCAATAATCTTTTTCACTGTTGACTCTGCAATTTTTCCAGTTAGCTGTTCTGGATTTATTACTTTGCTGTAGAATTCAGCAATTTTCAGAAACTCTTCATTAAGAGCTTCATGTGTACAATTATTGTGTGAATTTCGGTATTTGATGCTAGTTTTTGGGACTATAAACTCCCCAGTTGCTAATTCTAAAGATTTTTAGAAGTATCTTAAGATGAATGCTGAAGAATAACAAGACAAATTTGCTCTGCTATCTTGTTCATTGGTGTCAACCATCGTGTTTACATCTTACGATGCATCTAAATTCACAATTAACGCGCTCTCTTTTAAATATACAGTCCCTGGTTCTGATTAACGCCACAAAAATTCTCCAACTTTAACTACCAATAAGAAGCAAGAATAACATGTGCAGTTTTACGTCAACTAAAGCTAATTAACAGCAATTTTTATGTAGAAATAACGCTGCATGCCTATAACACGCTGAACGCTTATAACTAAATTTACTTAAACATGTATCTGTAGCCAAGTTATAGAGTAAGTAAGCAATGTTAAAGGTTCTACCGCGATCCTAACGAGTTCACCATGCGATCAATCTAAGTGAACCGCAGGAAAAGCAACTAATCACTACGCAATTATGGTAAGAAGAAAAATGCCCGAAAGCAATGGAAAAGTTCCGACACTAGTAAAAGCTCTGTTGTCTTCCATTTTAGCATCTTCAAAAGATTCCACAGTAGTCATGGAGTTGGTGACCTCCCCGCATATTTCATTCATCTGTATCCTTCCATCGTTCTGGTGCTCTCGACCTGTTTGGAAATTTGCTGTTTTTGAAAATAGCGCATAAAAAATAACCCATTTTACGCATAAAAAGAAAGTCCTGTTTCTTCTCTTCAAGGAGTATCCTCCTTTCTTTATCTACAAATGTTCGCAAATGGCGCTCTAAATAGTCGACGCTTGCACCCAAGATCCCATTGCACCAATTAGTTGAAGAAGTTTTAAAAATGTTTATTTTCAATTCGCCTGTGCTGTCTTCTTTGAATATTAGATGGTTGTTCTTCTTGTCTAGCTCTTCCTCCTGCTCTTGTACTCTTTAAGTGGTATCATGTCTTATATCAGTGGCAAACATTAAAAGACTTAAAAAATCATGATATAATTTTGCCTTATTTATTATCGTGCTACAGAATGTTTCCAATTCTTATTTCATTTTTTTTAATAGTTCCATGGCTTGGCCCCAACGATAGCTTTTTTTTCTGTTCATGTTTGTGTTTTTACTTCTTCTCTTCTTTTCATACTCTCTCTGTTAAAAGTAAAGTGAATGCAATCAGCAACAATAACAACACCATCAAGAAGGAAAATGCCTTCCATGTGTATAATACATAGAAGTAAGCGACAGCACAACCAAAGCTTTAATCTTTTCAAAGCATATCTGATATCAAATTTGCTATTGGATGCCATGTCGATTAATAAGCTATAATAGACTTCCATTGAACAACCTATTTACGTGAATATCAATAGAATGGGTTCCATTGACATTGGGTCTTACATATTTTTTGCCAATGGCTTATCTTTGAACACGTATAACTGTGAATCGTTTTTTTATACTGCTAGTAAACCATTGTTAGAAAACTGATATATCAGAAATGGATTGCTTTTACGATAATTTTGCAATCTTAGTCACTTTGGCCGTTCTTAGTTCACTTGAAACAAAGATATAAACTCTCAAGTAAAGTTAATTACTTGAAATTAAATGCTTACCTGTACCCGAGACTGTATTCTTTTCAGCTGCACAATCTCTTTTATGTCCATTAAGTTTCCACAATATCTCTTTACATATTTTGCAATATACAAAATGGATTGTAAGTATCCTGCCACTGTCCTGTATATTAAGGGTTTGGTCAAATGCGTTTGCACAAAAGCATCTACTTTTCTCATGTTTGGGCGATCTTCAATCTTTGAACTTCCTTTCTCTGTCCCTGGAACAAAAGCAAAGTACTCTTTTGCTTTTCCAATAATCTTTTTCACTGTTGACTCTGCAATTTTTCCAGTTAGCTGTTCTGGATTTATTACTTTGCTGTAGAATTCAGCAATTTTCAGAAACTCTTCATTAAGAGCTTCATGTGTACAATTATTGTGTGAATTTCGGTATTTGATGCTAGTTTTTGGGACTATAAACTCCCCAGTTGCTAATTCTAAAGATTTTTAGAAGTATCTTAAGATGAATGCTGAAGAATAACAAGACAAATTTGCTCTGCTATCTTGTTCATTGGTGTCAACCATCGTGTTTACATCTTACGATGCATCTAAATTCACAATTAACGCGCTCTCTTTTAAATATACAGTCCCTGGTTCTGATTAACGCCACAAAAATTCTCCAACTTTAACTACCAATAAGAAGCAAGAATAACATGTGCAGTTTTACGTCAACTAAAGCTAATTAACAGCAATTTTTATGTAGAAATAACGCTGCATGCCTATAACACGCTGAACGCTTATAACTAAATTTACTTAAACATGTATCTGTAGCCAAGTTATAGAGTAAGTAAGCAATGTTAAAGGTTCTACCGCGATCCTAACGAGTTCACCATGCGATCAATCTAAGTGAACCGCAGGAAAAGCAACTAATCACTACGCAATTATGGTAAGAAGAAAAATGCCCGAAAGCAATGGAAAAGTTCCGACACACTCCTCCCCTTCGTCAAGAATAAGACGAGTTTTCCATTGCGAGTCTTTTGCTGCGGCGCGCTTGGGTCTAGTAGCAGGGAATACTGGGGTTGGATCATCCGCTTTACTCTCATGCTCCTTCCCATTTCCACTTTCCTCGTCTATAATGTTTCTCCTCGCCAATCTGCTTTGTACTTCAAATGGAAATAATTTCTGTAGAGGTCTATTTAAAAATTCTGGCTTACCTCTTCCGTTTACACGAACCTTTGCGCCTCTTACTATTCCATCCTTTCCCTTGATTAACTGAACGATCACGCCCATCTTCCATTGGCCTCTTTTCACGTTATCTTCCTTCACTAGTACCATGTCCCCGACTGCAGCATTTGATTCCTTGAATCCATTCTTCTTATGCACTTCTCGCAAATCTACAAGATACTCGGTTCTCCATCGGGACCAAAAGTGGTTTAGTTTCTTAAGCAAATACAAGAATCGTTTGGTATGAGATGTGGTATCTTCATCAAGATTATCAGAGTCACAAGCAATTCCTTCAGATATCTGAGGAAGTCTCCTACCATAAATTAAATGAGATGGTGTCAAAGGTTGATAACCGAGTTCATCATATATATATGTCAATGGCCTGTTGTTTAAAGTAGATTGTATCTCAAAAAGGACAGTGAAAAGTTCATCAAATGTCATTCTAGCATTTCCTAACACTTTCTTCAAACACCTCTTTACCGTACCTACCATTCTTTCGAAATGACCCCCCCACCAGGGTGAGCGTTCCAAATTGAACTTCCATACAATCCTTTTTGCTTCCAAATATGGTAACACTGAATGGTCACGTGTAAGTTTATCTAAAAACTTATGAGTAAATTTGAACGTTTGCGCATTGTCCGTATTTATTATATCTGGAGTGCCCTTCAGCGCTGCAAATCTTCTTAAACTAAGAATAAAGGCAGAACCAGTAAGATCAGTTACAAGATCTAGATGTAAAGCTCTGGTAGTACAGCAAACATAAAGCACAATATAACATTTCTGCATTTCATTTGATTTCGACTTATAATACAACGGACCTGCAAAGTCAATACCCACATTAAAAAAGGGTTTGGTCTCTTGTACCCTAAAAGGTGGCAGATCTCCAGCTTGTGCAGACGAATAAGGTTTTCCTTGGACCTGCTTACACTTAACACAACTGTTAATCAATGTCTTAACATATTGCCTACCCCTTGGCACCCAAAATCGTGCCCTAAGTTCAGCAAGAGTAGCTTTCAAACCATCACGATGGACACTTTTGTGACAAGCATGAACAATTAACTCTGTTAATCTATGATGGCTTGGCAAAATTATGGGGAATTTGCCTTCAAATTCTATGTCAGAGTTTCCTAACTTTCCCTTGCATCTTAACAAATTACCTTCCTTAAAGAGGCCTAAATTTATAGCAAGCTGTTTATACTTTGAATCCCTTTGCAACATTTCTTGAGCATCAATAATCCAATAGGCTTCTGCAGATAAAATTTCTGAAGCATCTAGTTCATTAGTGTTAATTGGTCTTCTTTCCCTTTTTGCCTTCAAATTTGAGATAAACCGTAAGACCCACGATGTAACTCTCAGCAAATGATCTAATGAACTGAATTTATCAATCTTGATAAGTTGAGACATACCTTGTGGAGTTTCTTGTACCACTGTTGTAACTGCTGCTGATTTTTTTCTCTCAGCTGCAACTTCTTCACTGCTTTCTAACAACGTTTCTGAGGGCCAGTATTTTCTGTCAAGCAAAAGCCAATGAGGATGAAAATCATTGACTAAGCTTTCCCATTTCTTCCTTTGCTCATCTGGTATTTCATCATCCCAGTCTAATTTTTGCAAACGCAATTCCTGAAAAAGAATCTTTGCATTGACTGTCAATGGGCTTAAAAATCCTAGTGGATCAAAAAGCTTAGCAAGACTACTCAACATCACTCGCTTTGTAATTGTGACCTTACTTTCTAAGTTTCCAAAATTCTTTAGGTCAAACTCAAACTTATCAGATATTATGTCCCATGCTACACCTAAAACCTTAGTTTTACCTTCTTGTGTTGCTACACCCAATGTTTCCTTAGCATAAGTTTCTTCACTCTCACTATTTGCCTGTCTTTCTAACTGGAACTCCTTCTGTAGCTCTATATTGCTTGATTTCCATTTTCTGAGGTTAAAACCTCCCTCTCTCATTCTCTGCTTTGACTTAATAAACAGTTCCTTAGCATCTGTCAAATTTTCTGCTCCACATACTAGGTCATCTACAAAGAAGCTCTTAGAAAGTTTTGATGAGAACTCTGGGTCCACCTCTTGATAGTTAGACAAGTGATATCTGAGGACAGCATTCAACAAAAACGGTGATGAATTAACTCCAAAAACAACTCTGTTAAATCGATATACTTCGATAGGTGAATTAGGGTCATTTACATCCTTTACCCAAAGAAATCTGAGTACATCTCTATCTGAGGTGTTTATTTCAACATTTAGAAAGGCTTTCTCAATGTCCGCAACCATAGCAACCTTAAATTCACGAAATCTCAATAAAATATCAAAGAGCAATGGAGTTAGTGGCGGGCCTACATGAAGACAATCATTCAATGATGCATAGCTCTTGTGTTCCTTCGAAGAAGCATCAAAAACAATTCTTACCTTTGTGGTTTCGGCTTCACTTCGAATCACTGCATGATGAGGTAAGATATGTTTTTTCTCAGGCACTTCCAGCTCTGTCACCTTGTCAATTATGTGCTGGTCTAACTGCTCCTTGATAATTTGGTCATAAGATTCAAGGACTTTTGGCTCTTTCCTTAACTTCTTTAATTGGCCTTTTAACCTGGAAAGACTGAGTGCAAAATTAGATGGAAGAGGTTTGTGCCCCATCTTCCAAGGCAACTTCACTGAATACCTTTCACCTGTGAATGCAACGTTGTCAAGAAGGTTATCATAAACTTCATCAGTATTCTTAATGCCTAAAGTCTCCAAGTCCCATAATTTTTGAATTTCATGATCCATTTGCACATTTGTCTGATTTGCTAGGTGACACGAGGAATCAACAATCAAGTTTGTATTCACATTGTCAGTATAAATCAAGTTCTTACCATCTAATGGTCCAGAAAGAACCCAACCAAGTTTTGTTTTTACTGCCACTGGTTGTCCTGGCTCCCCTCGAATTACCTTGTCCTCTTGAAATTCGTGAAAAAAATCTATTCCAATCAAAATGTCTACTTCTAATGAATCCTGAAAACAAGCTACATCTGAAAACCAAACATTTGCAAGATGAGCGTATTTATGTTTAACAATTTCAGGGTGAACATTTGAGATTTCAGAGATATGATCAACAACAAAGGCATTTAATTTAACTGCAGATCCCTCTCCTCTCACTGGCAGTAACTTTATCTCCACAATCTCTCTCATGCCTTCATCCACATTGTTGGAACCAAAGGTCTTAATCCCAAGGGGTTCCCTTCTAATGGGCTTTAGAGCTAAGTGATCTACTAACCCCCGAGTAACAAAAGTCTTGTGAGAACCTGTATCAAACAAAACTCTTGCCCTCACTTGTGGTTTACCTACAACAATAGCCTGGGCTGTCTGCAATGCCGCTCTCCCCCCGCTGTCAACCTTCTCTACACAGGATGTGGTGCTTATTAAATTGGGTGGTGCGCTGGGCTTAGGAGAAGTCTTGTCCAACACAGAATTGTTATTACGAGTGCAAATAGACGAATGATGTTTAAATTTACAAAATTTGCAAACAACCTTAACTCTGCATTTAGAAGCACGATGACCTTTTTTTAAACAACAAAAACATCTACCGCTACGCAAAATAATTTGTTTACGTTCTTCGATGTCTTGCACTTTGCTGCAATCCAATTCTTCGTGGTCTTCGAAGCAGTATGCGCTAGCCTTCTTCCAATTTTTATTGCCTTCGTTACCCGACAAGAGTGCACTTGCTGATGTTTTGGTCGGTTGCCTCGGTTTGAATCCATCGTCTCGTTTCGTTACCGGCTTTTCTGAGAGCACGGAAAAGTTTTGTTCCCTAACATTCAACTCGTGGCGAAAAGATGCGAGCATTGTCTCAATGTCCCTTTCTTCGAAATTTTTTGTCCCTCTTATCATGTTTAATCTAACGGGCTCGGGTATTTTTTCCATTAGTGTAGGTACAATTATCGTCGCATAACTATCTTGATCTACACCGAGCGCTTCTAAACCTCTGAAGTGCGTTTCAATTGTATCGTATAATTCACGCATCCTAGGAACATTCCTTTCGTTAAATACTACTGGAGCATTAATAAGATCCTTGATATGCGCCTTTTTAATTAACGAAGGTTTTGCGAATCGTTGCTTCAATAAATCTAATGCAGCTTGGTAATGTTTTTCTGTTAGCTCGAATCCGGAAATGACTTTTTTAGCCGAATCTTCAAGATAAATTTATCGACTACGGAAAGTTCTTCATTTCCATGTACAGCACTGACAAACCCATCCCAAAATTCCTGCCAGTCTTGTGGCCTTCCTGAAAACTTTTTTAGCTCTAGTTTTGGCAGTTTCGCTCTTACTTTCCGGAATGACGATGAGCTACTTGAATTTAAACTGTCTATAGAAATTTGAGAATCGCTTCTTCTTAAATTTGGAGTTGACTCTTCATAAAAAGGTTTTAAATAGTCCTTGATGTTAATAATTGCCAAATTTACCTTTTCTTTGAAGCTACCGCATTCCTCTATTTCTCTAGTTAGCTCCTCATTGGTTTCGTCGTCATCTCTAGCCTCGCTGACCATCAAATTGAGTATCTTCTCGTCGAGTGGTTTCAGGGTCTCTAGTTGTTCTTTCAGTTGAATTTCCAGTTGCCTCAAGCTCTTCACATCGTCTTTGCTGTCTTCAACTCTTGCTATCAGCCTAGACGAAAAACTTCTGTGGCCTCCTCGGATTCTCTTCAACTTCGGCAGTTCATCCATCGCATCTGTTTACTTCCAATCCTCGCTCGGTGGACCAGTTTTTGGGACTATAAACTCCCCAGTTGCTAATTCTAAAGATTTTTAGAAGTATCTTAAGATGAATGCTGAAGAATAACAAGACAAATTTGCTCTGCTATCTTGTTCATTGGTGTCAACCATCGTGTTTACATCTTACGATGCATCTAAATTCACAATTAACGCGCTCTCTTTTAAATATACAGTCCCTGGTTCTGATTAACGCCACAAAAATTCTCCAACTTTAACTACCAATAAGAAGCAAGAATAACATGTGCAGTTTTACGTCAACTAAAGCTAATTAACAGCAATTTTTATGTAGAAATAACGCTGCATGCCTATAACACGCTGAACGCTTATAACTAAATTTACTTAAACATGTATCTGTAGCCAAGTTATAGAGTAAGTAAGCAATGTTAAAGGTTCTACCGCGATCCTAACGAGTTCACCATGCGATCAATCTAAGTGAACCGCAGGAAAAGCAACTAATCACTACGCAATTATGGTAAGAAGAAAAATGCCCGAAAGCAATGGAAAAGTTCCGACACTAGTAAAAGCTCTGTTGTCTTCCATTTTAGCATCTTCAAAAGATTCCACAGTAGTCATGGAGTTTGTGACCTCCCCGCATATTTCATTCATCTGTATCCTTCCATCGTTCTGGTGCTCTCGACCTGTTTGGAAATTTGCTGTTTTTGAAAATAGCGCATAAAAAATAACCCATTTTACGCATAAAAAGAAAGTCCTGTTTCTTCTCTTCAAGGAGTATCCTCCTTTCTTTATCTACAAATGTTCGCAAATGGCGCTCTAAATAGTCGACGCTTGCACCCAAGATCCCATTGCACCAATTAGTTGAAGAAGTTTTAAAAATGTTTATTTTCAATTCGCCTGTGCTGTCTTCTTTGAATATTAGATGGTTGTTCTTCTTGTCTAGCTCTTCCTCCTGCTCTTGTACTCTTTAAGTGGTATCATGTCTTATATCAGTGGCAAACATTAAAAGACTTAAAAAATCATGATATAATTTTGCCTTATTTATTATCGTGCTACAGAATGTTTCCAATTCTTATTTCATTTTTTTTAATAGTTCCATGGCTTGGCCCCAACGATAGCTTTTTTTTCTGTTCATGTTTGTGTTTTTACTTCTTCTCTTCTTTTCATACTCTCTCTGTTAAAAGTAAAGTGAATGCAATCAGCAACAATAACAACACCATCAAGAAGGAAAATGCCTTCCATGTGTATAATACATAGAAGTAAGCGACAGCACAACCAAAGCTTTAATCTTTTCAAAGCATATCTGATATCAAATTGCTATTGGATGCCATGTCGATTAATAAGCTATAATAGACTTCCATTGAACAACCTATTTACGTGAATATCAATAGAATGGGTTCCATTGACATTGGGTCTTACATATTTTTCGCCAATGCCGTATCTTTGAACACGTATAACTGTGAATCGTTTTTTTATACTGCTAATAAACCATTGTTAGAAAACTGATATATCAGAAATCGATTGCTTTTACGATAATTTTGCAATCTTAGTCACTTTGGCCGTTCTTAGTTCACTTGAAACAAAGATATAAACTCTGAAGGAAAGTTAATTACTTGAAATTAAATGCTTACTCGTACCTGAGACTGTATTCTTTTCCGCTGCACAATCTCTTTTATGTCCATTAAGTTTCCACAATCTCTCTTTACATATTTTGCAATATACAAAATGGATTGTATGTAGCCTGCCACTGTGCTGTAGATTAAGGGTTTGGCCAAATGCGTTCGCACAAAAGCATGTTCCTTTTTCCTGTTTAGGCAATCTTCAATCTTTGAACTCCCTTTCTCTGTCCCTACAACAAAAGCAAAGTAATCTTTTGCTTTTCCAATAATCTTTTTCACTGTTGACTCTGCAATTTTTCCAGTGAGCTGTTCTGGATTTATTACTTTGCTGTAGAATTCAGCAATTTTCAGAAACTCTTCATTAAGAGCTTCATGTGTACAATTATTGTGTGAATTTCGGTAATTGATGCTAGTAAAAGCTCTGTTGTCTTCCATTTTAGCATCTTCAAAAGATTCCACAGTCATGGAGTTTGTGACCTCCCCGCATATTTCATTTGTTGATATGTTATCGTTTCCTTCCATCGTTCTGGTGCTCTCGAGCTGTTTGGAAATTTGCTGTTTTTGAAAATATCTTTCATGAAAACATTTTGCGATTGCATGAAGCAAGCCAACCAGCTTTGTCGGGTTAACCCGTTTTTCGAAAGCGGGTCAACCTGGCCAGGCTAACTGGCCTTTCCCAAGTAATCGCAGCAACCCAGTCAACACAAGGTTGACTCGCTGTATTTGCATGCGCTCTTACCACTATTCATCAAACAAAATGGCTGCCGTCTCGAGTGCAAGTGCAAAAAAGTTCTCTTGGACATCGCAGAAGGTGAAGTGACTTCAAAACTAGAATGGAGTTTATGAGCAAGGACAATGGTGAGAGGAGGTTAGAAAGGAAATGGCACGAATCTATTGCAGTATTGATATCAAGATGTTTGGCCCTGAGTCAGTCACAAACAGACTACATAAAGTGGAGTAAAAGCGCTGGAATTGATAAAAGAGGAGCAGCAGGGGTATAAAGCGTGGGTATAATCGTGTGATGGAAAAGATAAAGAAAATGTGGCAGAATTTCGCCTCTGCAATAATCTCAGGTAGAAGGAATGGCTGAGGCAAAGTGGTAATGATGCACTTGGTTGCCATTTTTGGTGGTTGACCCTTGACTGAACCTTTAGAATTTGGTTGGAAGACAGGGGAAGGATCTACAATTGAGCAAGAGTCAGGGCCAAGCTGTGAAGATGAACATGAAAGTCTTTCTAGCCCCAGTAGTGCCAATGGAAGCAGATCAAACACACCAGTCAATTGCATCAACTATTTTACCAATGATGGGTTGGTTGAAGATGTGGAGAATCCCAGGAAGAGAAAAAATGTGTCAGCTGTACCAAAACCTATTTATCAAAAGCGCAAGCATCTTGAAAAATCGCTGTCATCAAAACAGTTAGTTTGTGGAGGCCTGCAGTGGCCTGAAGAGCTGATGATAATGATGATGACCTTGCCACAGGTGATGCACATACAACTATAGGGGCAAATTACAGAATGCGTCCGACAACCATTGGAAGGATAATCCATGACACATGTAAAGCCATTTGGGACAAATTGTATGAGCAAAATTACCTGAAAGCTCCGAGCACAGAGGCCGAATGGGAAAGAATTGCCAGGGAATTGCCCTTAATCTCTATTGCGTCATTGATGTGAAAGCCTGCAATGCATGGAGGGATTTGTAGTCACCCGCTCTTAGATTGTTGTTATTTTGAATTGCGAAGTTGCACACATCCATGTTAGATTTGTCAAAATAAAGAGAAAACATGGAAAAGAATAGAGAAAATGGTACAAATCCAGCATAAAACGTTTCCCCTAGTTTTTTCTAAAACTCTAGCACAGGCATTGATTTTTCTGAAGTGATGAATTTTCACGAGTGACAGATTAACTTGGAACATGGTAAGGGCAGATCAAACCACAACGATTGCTGGGTAAAGTCGCTATCAACGAAAAGCTTTTTGGTGCTTATTAACACTGCCAAAAAGGACTTCAGCACCACCTGCATTTTGCAATAAACGTCTTTGGATATCGTTTGTGGAAAGAAGGGTTTGTTCGCTCCATTTTTGTTGGCCCAAATGTTCTGGGACAGTGTCTTCTCTTTTTAGTGAAGGCAAGGGTGCACGCTTCTATGGAACATTTTTACGTTGTGTACACCCATCTTAATCAGACAACTGGAGATGTCATGTATGCAAAATGTAGCTGCAAGGCTGGTCAAGAGGGCTGTTGTAAACATGTAGCAGCCCTTCTTTTTATCCTTGTAGACTTTGCCAACCTGGATACCAAAGTGATACCGAATGATTTAACTTCCATTCCAACATTTGCAGAGAAAAACACCATTCCACAATTGTTTGGACAGATGAACTTTAATGTTAAGGACTCTGCATAACATAATGATGAACTGAAAACCAAGATATTGACAGCCGTGCAAGTTAGCAAGCATGAGGCAATCAATATCTGTATAAACACATTGGGACAATCAGAACGATTTCAGTGGTTTGAAGAAAGTTAAATTGACAGTGTCAATTTTCGGAAAGGTGACGATTTAAGGCAAAATTTGTACCCAAATTCACTGATAAAATGCATAATTGGTAAAAATTACAGAACAAATAACAATTTACCTGCACCACTGAAATAGGGGAACAACCATGAGAGTCTTGCAATTTCAGAAGCGTGGAGATTTATAGGGAAAGGAGGTTGAGGATTGTTGTTTCATTGTATACTTTTCCTGTCCATGACTTGCATGCAGCCCAGATGGTATTGTTGTGGAAAATGGAGCACCTGTGGGTTGCATTGAAGTAAAGTGTCCATATGCAAAGAGAGATTCTACCTTAAGGAAAGCTGCAAAGGACAAAATAATGATCTCCTTTTCAAACAAAATAATGTCCACTATTACCAGTGCCAGGGGGTTGTCGATATTCTAGAACTGCCATGAATTGACAGTTCTAAACGCCACTTTCTAGACGTTTACACCAAAGCTGCCACTATTAGGGGAAATCCCCTACAGAAGGGGAAATTAGGATTTTGTAGGGAGTAGGGGAAACCTACAGGGGAAAGTAAAAAAGTAGCAGAAAAAAAGGAAACGTAGGTGATTTGCAAAAAAGTTGATTGAAAATGAAAAAACAGCGATTAACAGCAAAATAGAATATGTGATAACCAAAAGACGAAATTTCAAAAAGGCAATTAGTCTAAAAAGTATTTAGAAAAGCACAAATAAGAAAACTGTTACTGAAAGTCCTCCTCCAAATCAAAATGTCTTTGTTCTTCTTCACATAAGCGCGACATATTACTTGACCTCACAGTTGCATGTAGGGCTTTCAATCTAGCATTATGCGCAAAAATAGTAGGGAAATGTTCGTTTGTTTGCAAAATTCCTTGGAGCGTATTTACAGAAAGTGAGCTTCTCAATTTAGTTTTATTTGTGTTCACGTTTGAGAATGTTCTCTCGACTTCAGCTGTACTTTGTGGAAGAGCATTATACTTTCTTGATGAGCTCTGATTTGCCAGGAACTAAGTCCTTTTTACAAAACGAGCAAAATGCTTTGTTCGAACTGCTTTTAGATGACGAGAGCCATCCTTTTGCCCAAGCTTCTCTTGTCCAATCCCTGTGATAACTTTGATTCCAAAACTTTTTCTCTTAATCTTTTGGCATTTCTTCAAATTACCAATTTTGTTGTTTTTCACCAATGGCCAAGTTGTTGAATGAAATACAAATGAAACTGACCTGAAATCGGAGGGCTATTAATAGGGGAATGACAGCAAATATTGCTTGTAGGGGCTTCCTCATATCTTACACTTCCTACATTCAACTTGCCACCTGACACCTTGATTTTTATTTTCGCAACTATATGGGAACCTCTACAACCACTATATCTGAACACTCTTTTGGCACTTACGTAATCCCCACCAGCAGAATCTAAAATACCCAAGGGTTCATGATACTCAAAATTATTTTGATCAATAGGTATGCAGGTATACTTGCAGCAAATATTTATAGCTACAATTTAACTCATTTCGATTTATATTGGGGAAGGGGTGCCCATTGCACTATTGCTCCCTATTCTGTGTGCTGTCATTAAGGTATAAAATACAGATTGGCAGTTATTACCTTTTTGGATAAAATATATAAAATATAAACGGTAACAAGTACTATAAGTCTTTGAATAAGCCCCAGCCTTAAAATAAGCCTTCTCCCCCCTTGAAGCCTCCCCACGGGGGCTTACTCTGAAGCTGTCTAGTTTCCATACTGCTCGATCTGATGACCTAATTGTTTTACCCTAACCCTAAATCCAACCCTAAACTGAAACCTAACTCTAACCCTTACCCTAACCCTTAACTTGAAATAATTAATCATGCTGATTCATGACTATTAATAGTACTTACTTATGACTATGAGGTCAAGCAGTATGGAAACTAGACAATTTCGCTTATTCCAGTTCATAGTGTTCACTTTACAAGAGAGCAAAAATACATCATAGTAATATTATGTAGGGGGAATGGGTTATTTGTAGGGGAAAGAAAAGAGAAAAATTTGTCATGTTTGTAAAGGAAAGTAGGGGATGCTGTAGGGGAAACCAGCCACCACTGCGTGGCAGGTTAAAAAAATTTTTGTACATTTTTTTTGGTTGTGATGCAAATAAGCTGTCAAAGAATTGTTTTGGTTTTATTTTTCCCAACTACTGACCTTTCAAACACCTTGTTGAAGTTTATTGTCAATAAGAAATCTCTCAAATGAGTGTTTACGCGAACATTACACAATCAAGGATATTACACAATGAGGTTTCAAAGCAATTACATATAATTATTTGGAAGGGGAGGGATTTTTTAGTATTTGTGACAGAATATTTGTGGGGAAGTTATCATAGTTTTTTTCCTCATAGATAATAAGTTTTTACATAAGCTTAGTAAAAACATTTATTCTTTGTAATTGCACAAGGGTAGTTTGTACCACATTATGTATTTATATTCAACGATTATTATGGCATATTCCACATGGTCTAAAAACTGCTTAAGGCATGTTAACAGTTTGCAATCATAAACTCTTTTAATTAATATAGTGGAATAGGTGGTTTAAATTTCTACAAACTCAGTAAGCTTAAAGCAAATTAGATAGAAAACAGTGCTATGAATGCCAGTAAAATAGGTTAATCAATATTTCCTTAACAAACAAAAATTGGCAATCAGAACTGTAAGAAATATTTAACCCTAGGCTAAATTCTTTGTTTTCCATATTTAAGTTGGCATTGTTTTGTTCTATGTTGTTTTCTTTTTTGTGCAGATTTCTTTTTGTGCAAGGAATTATAGATACAAGTTAACTTGTCATCTGCCATACATAGCCTTTGCAAAGCAAAAAAGCATGATCAAGCATACAACCAACACAAACGAAGAAAAGAAACACAGTGAAAAAGTAAAAATCAGCATGCAATTAATTCTTATGAAAACTTAGCATTAATTTTCAGTCTCTATCATTTATCAAGGGTGGAAAAAATCTCCTTCTTGGGTTTATTCAAATTCATCTAATGTCAATATTATTTTAGGGCAGGGGGCTGCCTCTTTATTGAATTTACTTATTGAGAGTACTTCTTCTTTGAATAATTTCCTCCATGCGCTTTCTTTAATTTCTTTGTTTTTAATTTGCCAATTCTATTAATTATATGTAGGAATGTATTAATTTTATGTAGTGACCTACTTTTTCGCTGAGAAACTTTTCGCCTTGTAAAATAAACCAATCAGAACATCATTTGAAGACATCTGACTTCTGTTTTGGTTTCAGATGGCCTACGTCTTCCCGCATTCTCTTTCTCAAACAACCTCGCCTTTAAAACGTCAATAAAATAGATTGGTAATTGATCATTTTTTGTTCCTCGTACACAATGCATGTAAGTGGATTTATATCAGATCATTATTCAAACATTTGAATTTCAAATTGATGAAAACTGGCTTGAAAGTTTCATCGTTCTACCAATATGTCAGAAATGAAAAATAATAGCAAGAATTGCTTCAAATTGCTTAATTGTCTGCTCAACTGGCCTGCTCAACAGCAAAAGTTTTAAGCAGATGCACTAACAGAATCTTGCATGCTCTTGCAAGCCTCGATTGCAACCTTTGAAAGTATATAAAGAAGTTATCCTATAAATATAAACATAAACCTCTCTTACCAAAAGATGGAATTCCCCCTTCTTAAGACTTCCTGAATAAATTTCTCTAACCCTGTATCGCTGTTTCCTGTTTTACTTGCTTTTTTGATAAATTTAAAATGTTAAACTTGATAAGAGCACTCTTGGGACAGTCTCTATATTCTTTAGTAATATTTGCATCAAATTCGCATCAAATTATCTGCCAGTGTAAATTGAACTGCGAATTTGGGAGAAAAATTCGCAGCTAAAGAGTTTTTGGCAAAAATTCAATTTGGGCAAAAAATTTGTCTCGTGTAAATCTGGCTTTAGTTCATTATATGACTGATATGTAGATGGCAGCTGAAAAAATGGTCCATGTGTCGACTATTAGTCTTCTACCTTTGCCAGACTGGACTGGATCACTAATTAAATCACTGAATGATACTGCTATGCTGTCTCACAAGAGGATATCACTTCCTGTGATAAATTGAAGGGATGTTTCTTATGGCACGCATATACTGCCAAAAATAGTTCTTTCTAAAATTTCACGAACTTTCTAAAAGTTTAGTGATCTTCTAAAAGTTCTGTTGCTCTGCATTCTCACAAAAGGCTAGTTTTAAAATTTCAGTCATTTCCAAAGTTTCAACCACTGTTCAACATTTTCTAAAATTTCAATTACTTAAGCAACGTTTCTAAAATTCCTGCGAGATTTCTAAAATTTCAGTCATGCTAGGTTAGTTCAAATATTGCAACCATTTCTAAAGTTTGAACCCCCGCTCAATATTTTCTAAAATTTCAATCACTCTAAAGTGTCAGTGGCTTTTCCAAAGTTTCAATGGTGAATGTTGATAACCTCTTCCTGAACTTTTCCAAGCCGCCTCCTTTTCCACCATTTCCCCGAGAAGGTAAGTGCAGGTGGTTGGCTGGCAGGAGGGTGAATGTCAAGGTGAGCAGAGATTGCGCCAAATCATGGAAATAGCAGAGCGGATGTTACAGGATGCTAGCAGTACATGTACAACGACTAGCACTAATGAAAATAGTACACCTGCCTCGGATTGTTCAAACAGACAAAGTAGCAATTGCAGCGATACGCCAGGATCAACAATCAGCAGCTTCCTTAGCCCAACAATTCCACATCAGCATTAACTAAACCCGTTCAACAGCAGTTGCTGCTAAGACAGAATTTTAGAAGTTTATTTGCGCCATACAGCAGGCCACAAGATCAGCGTCAAGGGAGACCTATGCCATGAAGGGTGAGGGGCATAGGGCGGCGTAGCCAGGACTTGGACACATGACTTTTTTTGTTTATCAAAAACCAATACATCATACCCCCCAGGTCAAAAAGAAAAACTAGAATTAACTGATACTGGTTTAGGAAAGAAAAAGGTTACCTTCTCGCATGATGGAGATGCTGCTCATGTGACTAAGCAATTGGAAAAAATTGATCCAAAATTACAAGGATGTGGAGGTTTTGAGATACTACGATCGCAAGGCACCAAAGAAACATTGCGATTGCTCATCCCACCCCATAGTGGATATTCTGTTATATCACTGAGGGATCTTAGCGGCCTTGGGTCTGCTTTAGGATACATTAGACCAATACAGATGAACCTTTCCACATCAAAAGTCTCACCACAGGATCCCATGGTAAGTGACCATACAAATTTGACAAAGCAATATTCATTTATTGATCAATAATTTGTACTATTTTGACTGCTTTTTGTCATAAACATATACAGAAATAAACCAGTTTGGAATCTTCTGTCTTGCATGACTTTGGTAGATCATCCAAACATTTGCTGTTCAACATGCAAAAGGAACACATTGATTTGCTACCTAATCAGCAAAGGAGACTTTTTATGCAGAGCTCATTGAAAATCTATGTAAAAAGATGCAACCCTCTGCTGTACAAAATTAGATTTGCTGTTCTGTTTTTACACAATCATACAATTTTCTCTCATATTATTAAACCATTTCAAGTCCATTTGGTCACCATTGTTTCTTGACATTAATATTTTTTCCAGATGTTTCAATCTATGGAGTCTTACTCTGTAAAATGTTTAGGCTGCCTTGAAGATATCCCAATAGACCAATTACGAGAGCATCACAAAAAGTGTATCAGCAGCAACAATCAGGAGGTAAATTTTCTATTGAAACATTCTGTTAGCAGTCAGATGCTGACTTTTATGACAGGCCTATTTCAATCAGTGCAGGGTGGTAACTTTGTTTCACTCTTTTGTTATCACTCCAATGTGTTGATGAGTGTCAGATGAAAGTGTTACTGCGCAAAAACTAAATTCTATTTCAATTTGCCCCACATTTTTTGTTTATTTTAGAGTTTTTAACTTCTGTCCATTATGTAAAGTGTCCCTTAATTTATGAAATAGAGATAACTTAAACTAAAATTGATAAAGCAACTCCAAATAAAATCTGTTTGAGTGGTTTTGATTACTTCTTTTCTGACCTGAAGATTTTGCAATAACAAACAGTTTCAAATGTCTAAACAACTTATTTTTGTGCTGTTGTTTCTCTTTTGTCAGGAACAACATTCACAGTGTGATGAAGACCCGGAAATATGAAAAGGATAATATCAGTGTTGCGCTAAAATTTGTAATTTTCAAAGCCCTCTGATTGAATAATTATATATACATCCATTCGAATCAACATGCCAGTAGTATACAGAAATACCATAAATCCTAGAATTAGCCCCTTGCAGGCTTGTTTATTTTGAATATTTTTGGATGGGGGCTTATTTGATGATGCTTTTTAAAAGTTTGAATTTCAAAGGTGGGGATTTATATAACGGGGGCTCTCCTGAGGGGGTGGTGCCAATTCAAGGATTTGCAGCATCTTAGCTATTGGTGCAGGTGCTTTGGATAGGTAAAAGTTCACTGTGAGACTTGTGTAAACAAAACCTACCCTGTATCAGTTATTTGTTGATTAAATATAAAAACTATAATAAATTAAACATTTGGCCCAGTGTCTAGAAAAACAATTACTGCCACTAATAGTCATAATATGAGTTTATATTCACCACAGGTCCATGGTGCAAGTACAAATGAGGAATTTTATCAGGCAATAGTTGACACACAAGTTCAAATTGTTCTTGATGAAAGCCAGTGGGATAGGTCTACCCCTATTCAGGTAAAAGTTCTGCAAAAGTTTGCAAAGTAAAACTCTTTGAAGTTGAAATACTTTCAAATAATTTGTTCCTGCCATTTTTGCAGTTTGGAAGTGAAAGGTTTTTCACTCCCTGTAATATATTAGTTCTTTCTAGTTGGAGAACAAGCTGACCCTCATCCAATGGCTGTTGCAGTATGATGTTTTAATTAAACGTGAAAAGGCTATAAAACACTTCGGGAAGGGCTTGGCAACCCTTGGCCTGGTAAGACATATGCAAAAATTTCCAGAGTATCTTGCACTACTTGGAAATTTGTGGGAGCAAAATTCCAGAAACAAGAATCTCATCACTATCATGCAAGTCATCTGTTGGTATTGGACTTTCCCAGTCTGTGCCATAGTCTTCTTGCTGCAAATAAAATATATATCATCATCATCATCATCATTAGCCTGTCACACCACTGCTGGCGGATGGCCTCCACATCTTTCTCCACTTATCACGGTTTTGGGCACTCTGGGTTCACGTGCTGCCTGCCTGCCTGCCTGCCTAAAAGTATATATCATTTTTAGTTATATGTTGATTGTTTTACTATTAAAAATAATATATTGAAATTACAAGCTGATGTTTTTTATGTAAGTTGGTGGTTTCATTTTAAACATTGGAGGAAATAACTTTACTCCAATTTCACTGTGAAAATCATCTGGGCCCCTGCCTTCCGTCAGTCCTTGTACCCACATTTGCAATGGGGATTTGTAATGCTTATAGATTTGTCATGGGAGACAGAATTGGAAATTCATTTTTTACTGCACCTTCTGTTCCTCGTGAAATATCTGAGATAATCTCTCTTCTTAAAACTGGAAAATCTCTAGGACCAACCAGCATTCCTATGAAAATCTTAAAAACCCTTATATCTTCACCTCTTTCTCACATCATGAATGAACCATTTCAATCTGGGGTATTCCCAGACAAAATGAAGTTGGCCAAGGTAATTCCATTGTCTAAGAAAGGTTCTTCACTAGAAGCATCCAGCTATAGACCTATTTCTTTTCTTTCTATCTTCAGCAAAATCATAGAAAAAGTCATGTTAGAACGTCTTTATAAATTTCTAGAAAAACAGGAAATACTTTATGCTTTAAAATTTGGATTTCCCGCTAATCATTCAATTAACCATGCCCTGGGTAGTTTAACAGAAGCCACAAGAACTCATTAGATAATAAGAAAGTCGGTTGTGGGATTTATATTGACCTACAAAAAGCATTTGATACAGTAAATCATGAAATTCTTCTGACAAAGCTTGAACATTATGGAATTCGAGGAACCGTCTTAGACTGGTTAAAATCTTATCTCACAGAAAGAAAACAATATGTATCAATAAATGGATCAAACTCAAGTTATGTGTTACTTGTGGAGTTTCACAGGGCCCACTCCTTGGTCCTCTCCTTTTCCTAATTTACATTAACGATTTGCCATACTGATCCTCAAACCTAGCCTTCTACTTATTTGCAGATGATACCAATATCTACAGTAAAGCTGATAATCTTGATTTGCTTCAAAGAACAGTCAATATTGAATCCAAAAAAGTTAAAGTTTGGCTTGATGTTAGCAATTTATCATTTAATATTGATAAGAAAGATTTTATTACCTTTAAGTCTATTCAGAACCTCTCCTCTCAAATAATCAATATCAATATTGGAAACTTTCCTATAAAAAATACTTGCTATGTTAAATTTCTTGGAGTCCTATTAGATGAAAATCTTTCTTGGAAATATCATTTGACTGAGCTTTCTAAAAAACTTGCAAGAATTTCTGGCATGTTCTTCAAAGTAAGAAACTTCTTACCAATAAATGTTTTGATATTTAGAATTCTTTATTTTCACCTTTTAATCAATAGGGAATTTTAGTTTGGGGTCTTACATGTGAAAGTTATACCAATCCAGTATTCCTATTACAGAAACGGGTTATAACGGCAATTGCATTCGAGAAATTTACTTCGCACTCAACTCCTATCTTCTCCGGTTTGAAAATCTTAAAACTGCATGATCTCTTTCAACTTAAACTTCTGACTTTTGTGTATGAATCTGTCAATAAAATCTTCCCTACTTGTTTTCACAACTTGTTTAAATCTGTGGTGTCCATTCATCAATATGGTACACAACAGGCTCGCAAGGACAATATATTTTTAACTCAAATAAATACCAATCAATTTGGTCTCAGATCTATACATCACTGTGGATCAAAGTGCTGGAATGAAATTCCTTTAGATATAAAACGGTCACCATCAGTTTATATCTTTTGTCAGAGACTCAAAGCCTTTTTTTTTAAAATAATTATTGTAGCAGATTATGGACAGTAATCATCAATATTTTCCTCGAAATGTTTCTAAGTTATATTCATCAACTAAAATTTTCCTATAAGGGGGTGGCCTCTCCTCGATTAGCTCTGCTACTGAGAGACCTCCTTCTCAAAAATTCCTCTTCATGCAAATTTTCTAAATTGTTGAACCAACTTACAAACTGCGGCAGAGATTTGTTTATCCTAGGCAAATACACATAGTGCAGAGCAAACAGGTGTGTTTCTTCAGTTGAAATTAGAAAATTAAACGAACCTACCTGTAGGTGAAGTCTGATTGTAATTCTATGAATCATCGGCCGTGACTGGAGGAGCTGTATGAGATACTGTGCGCTAGCCCATGCGAACCAGCCTTTAGAGCTAAGCAAATGAAGCAATGACAAAGCAGTGATATATAAAGGAAAAAATAGGAGGAGCCGGGATGGAAGAAAAAACCATAAATAACCGGGACGTACTGTTTGTTTACAAGCTGTGTTTTAAAACTTTTGAGGGCAAAATAGGCTGCTAGCAGTTCTAAAACGTTAATGGTTAATGTGATGTAAGGCTTCAACTGGGGACCATGGGCCCCAGAGGAAATTGAGTTGAGTGCGGCTCCCCACCCAGAAAGTGAAGCATCTGAGTATAAAGTCAGGTCGGGGGGGGGGGGGGGGCGGGTGACCGTGATATGTATCCAAAACTGTCATCTAAGTTCAAAAGTCACAATTCTATATCAGACAGGGCGAGTTTACTGAGCCCCATAATAGCATCAAAATCGCCCTGAGAGGTCTTTAACGCCTGTATTTTATCATTTTCGTGTGGGCAAAAATGTATTCCCCCAAAAGGAACTGCAAGGAGGCACGACACCATATAGTCAACAGCTTTTACAGTATCACGAATAGACACAGCATGACAATGTACTTTTAAATTTTGCAAGCATTCCTTTATCTCTGTTTCACAATCAGCTGGTAAATTTATTGTCATAGAAATCGAATCAAGAATAAAGCCTAGGAATTTGATTTGCTGTTTAGGAAAAAATTCAGATTTTTCTAGATGTACTACAAAACCAAAGTCATTAAATTGTCTGAAGGTAGATAGCACAGTATTAACACAACCTTCATATGTACCACTTTGTAAATGAATATCATCAATATAACTTGCAATAATGTGTCCCTGTTATCTTAATGTAGCAGCTAGGGGCTTCAAAAGTTTAGTAAATTGCCTTGGACAGGATGCCAAGCCATTAGGATAGGCAGTATAGGCATACAAAGACAATTTCAAATATCTTTGGCATGGGGGGTGAATTCTGACACTGGAATATGCGTCTGTGAATCTTGCAATGAGATTTTCAAATGAAAGATATACAGGAACAAAGCAATACGACGACGAGAATCCAATGTCACGAAATGAAATTTTCAAAATAAATTAAATTTAAAGAATATACTAATATTTCGCCCCAGCATACAGGGCTTCATCAGATTAAAATCGATGCTTTGCATAGTTTCCATTTTAAAATGATGATATGCAACAAAAGAATTTAACTGTTTAAGATTTAGAATAAGACGGATCTTACCGTCCTTCTTAGGTACACAGAAAATTGGAGAAATGAACTCTCCATTTTCATGAGCACATCGTCTAAGCACATTTTTCAATAGCAAATCAGAGATTTCTTGCTCAATTAACGGAGCGTATTGATAAGAAATTGAATTAGCCGGATACTGACGTTGAATTTCAGGGGGTTGAACAAATTCAATCAGATCACCAGAAACAATTCTAGTATATAAGGATCTAAGGTTGATACCTTGTGAATTACATTTTCCAGTTCTTTGAGAACTTCTTCCCTCGATGCTGAATGGTTGGAGATTGCCCTGACCTCTGCGGGGAGGGTAACCCCTCCCCCGCTGCGATAAATAAGAATTGTTTTGAGAGGCCGAATTCCCAAAACGTTGATATGGGTTTCGACGGGAGGGTCTTGCAGAAATATTTTGAGTAATATGGCTCATTGCCTTGACCTCTCGCATTGTTTTAGAAATGTCATCACCAAAGAGCAGAGTGGGTGGCTTCGTGGTGCGACCACATGCGGCTTTATACATCGGATTGATAGAGGGTTGCATGGCCTCTTTGCAGCGGCAAGAAAGCTCTTTGCAAACATAACCAAGGAGGGTTATAGCATCAATTTGTTGGGAAACCACAGATTGGCAATCAAGGGGAGATTCGGATTCCCTGTGCTTCAAAAGATCATTTATCGACATAGCGATATCACCGGATGCTGTCAAAATGGCATCTTGAAGGGCCGTAAACCATTTATCGGCCGATTTGACCTCTGGCCTAATTGCTCCCCATACTTGTCGGTTAATCCGAGGTTGATAAAGCCCTGTGCAATTCTCAGGAATTTGATACTTATTTCTCAACTGCTTTCGTTGAGCAGACTCAAATTTCGCATGAAATTTCTCATTTAAAATTTTAGTCAAATGGACTGCAACGGGTGGACCTTTAGGAACTGAAATTGCAGTAGCCATGACAATTTCCTTAGAGAAAGGCATCCTGCATGGTAGTATTATTTGGATCTACCATATTGTCTTGGAGATTGACATCATTGTCAATGTCCTGCTCACCAAAGAGACTTAAAACATTGTGAACTGGAGGAGGAGTCTCTGAATGATGCCCGGCTATAGAAGGGGCAGGTGCATGAAAATTTTCATCCTCTGTATTGTGAGGAAGAAGCGAAGTTTGGCAATTAGGGTTGACAGAAATAGTAGAAGAATTGGTCATATTGACACGCCTTCGTTTTGCAATAGGAAATTCTTCGCCATAGTCAGATCCCAACTGTAAGACATCCTCTTGGGAAATCTATCGCGGGGATCTATAACGGTTTTGTTGGGAAACAAGATGCAGTAGCAATAGGCCTTTCCCTTTATTATGTCAGAAGCCATGCGCGCGCTATGAATTCTGGGTATGGTAATTAAAGCGACCTTCCAAGAAGAGATTTACTTTTTTACTCTGATCGCTTGTCACATTTCTCAATATTCAAAATGGATTCTACTACCGATAACAAAACTGTTAACGAAGGAAGTCATATCCCTAGTCCTTTTCAAGACTCTTGCCAGGGGAACCACAAAGAAACCTTTCGGAAATGATGATGGAAGGTCATTCATCTGTTGTGGAAGGGTCAACTAGGCCCAAGCCAGTCGTATCTTCACCTTATATCTTCGAGTATCAAGCGGAGATGTATAAACGCGAGGGCTGGATAAACGTTTGTTGTTTTTTGTAAAACCGAACTTGATTCAGAGTGATAATACTTTGTTCCTTGTAAGAGCAAGTGTGCATGCGTCAATGAAGACCAATAGTTACAAAGTTTATGCAAATCTAGACCAAGACAAAGGTGATGTAATTTTTGCAAAGTGCGACTGCAAAGCAGGCCAGGTGGTTGCTGCAAGCATGCTGCTGCTCTTTTGTACACCTTAGTTGACTATGTGAACATGGACCTACAGAATGTGCCAAAAGAACTTACCTGTACACAAGTAGGCCAAAAGTGGCAAATTCCATCATCTGTCAATGGACCATGAAAGAAAGCCTTCATATTTGATTCTTTGGTTTTTGAAAAGGCTGAAGAAGGGAAAAAAAGAAAGAAGCCTTGTCCAAGTGGAGAAAGAAATTATTGTGCCACCCCACCTGTTGCATATAAGACAAATCAAGAGAAACTAGTAGATTTAGTTAATTGTCTTGAAATAGCTGGAAAAGCAAATCTGTTTTGTAAAGCAGTGAAGCCTAGTTGTACCTTGTGAATTTTTTGAAACTTCCTGCTCAAAGGCTATCAGTAGAAAAGTACTTTAGGGCAAAGAAGATGAAGAAAATTCCTCTTTTATATACATTGAAAGACTATTTGAGGGTATCAGCACTAAAGAACCATCTAGTTTAAGTCTTGCTACTTGCAGAAATAGTAAGCAGAGTTGGAATTACTTCTGATGCAGGAATCACATTATGTAAGAATACTTTAAAGCAGAATGAAGAGCAGATCTGGCACACCGAAAGAGCCAAAAGGATTACCTCATCGATCTTTGGAAGAGTGATGAACAGGAGAAAGACCATCTATCCAGCATTTATTGTAAAGACAATCATTGAAAAGAAAGAGAACCGTAGTGGCCTACAACTTTCCCTCAGATGAAGGGTTAGAAAAGGAGAGTGATGCTATCAAGAACAGCTAGGTCATGAATCGATAGTGGAAAAATGTGGCCTAGTTGTAAACCCAATATGGCCACGGATTAGTCTGGGATACTGTGGCCCCTGCCCACCCTCGAAACAATTTTTGTAGAAAACATTTATTAACAATCATTAAGGAAAATATGAAATATCTAACAATCTTAAAATATTGATAGTTATATCATCAATGTCTGCCACATCATTGAAATATCCCAAGAAACAAATTCCAGTTTTTCTTTCTCAGTGGAAAATCATGAAAAAACTCACTTAAACGTGTATTGAAATATCAGAGTAAAAATGTGAACAAACTCTTATTTCTATTTATTGATATGTATCGAAACATTACTCAAAACTGAACTGAAATCAAATATTCTGACCAACTGACAATAAAAGTCATTTCCATGGATAGAATCAGTCAATAGTAGAATATGTATGTCCTTCATAAGTTCAAAACAAAACATAAAATCATGGTGCAAATGCAATCTTACCAACATCACTTCTTGAAATGACAGCTAATTCTTGAAGGCATTTAGGTAGACAGACGCAGGAACACCTAAGAATAAGAAAATATAAATTTCATAAACACAAAGCTCTCATAGAAAATGTATATATATACTGAAAAAAATTACAATTTAATCCTGATAATGAGCCCAAAAGCTGTTCTCTTTAGATAAGTATGGACAAAATCTCTGGCATATGTATGAATATGTATGAAAATAGTACTAAAAAGCAAAATGAAATCTGAAAATGTTTCCACTCCACATTACATACATGTTATTTCTATGGGCAAATTCTTATATATGTATTAGCAATAGAAAGATCTTAAATGTATGCTTTTGCTCAGAAAAAATTCATTGTAAATTGGTGAAATATTATAAATACATGAAACTAAATAAAACCACCCTCCTAATTACTATTTACCTTTAATAACTATAGAGAAATTATCTGCTCTATGTGTTGATAGGTAGGAAATATTACTAAAGAAAAAACTAAAATTGTTTCCAATCGACAATAAATAAAACTGAACTGCCCCTTTGAAAGTAGAGCAAGCATGTTTAACCGATTAGGAAGCATGAAAAGGCAATCAACAGACAGGAAGGTCAGGGGGTGATCAATCTTGAAAGAGAACAATAGCTTCTGCTACTTACGAAATGTTTAAATGTGTTAAGCAAACAAAAAAGGATAAGTATTCTCCCATAGAGGCGCAGCCGTTCAGCCAAAAAACCAACCACAGCGTCTTCTTGCGATCCGTAAATAGCTGGTAATGAAATGAAATCCCATCAAACAAACGGTTGGTTTAGATGTTATAAAGAACATCTCATTGTTCTGTGTGTCAACTACAATCATTTGCTATGCATGAAAAAAGATAGGAAAGCAATTCATCTGCTGCAGTCCAAAAACCTCCTAACAACCATGTAGGTCTGCAACGGTCGCATCAAATTTCAATTGCAATTTCGAAGTCCAAAAGTACCTGCTGTCTGGCAATGATAGGTAACTGATATTGTGTTAACACGCTTATTGTTCAGTTGACTTGCGAACGGAAAAGATTATAACTATTGTTTCAACAACAAAGCAAAGCAATTGAGCACAACATTGAAATATTCCTTTGATTCGAGAAACAATATAGCCAGCCAGACCACACGGATCAAGGACATTGAAGCCCCTGTCCTGGAAAACATTTCTTTTTTAAGATTTCACGATAAATCATTTTAAACTTATAGAAAAACTTACTATCACAATCATTTTGTTTGCATAAAAGTCCAGGAACATATACAGAATGAAAAACATATTTATAATAACCCCTTTACATCTTTAGAAACTAGACAGACACAAAAAATGTGGCTGAAGATGTGACGTCATTTTGCCAAAGAGACCACACCCAATTTAAAAAATAATTAAATCTAATACTAACTAATGAAAAAAAACTAAAAGTAAGACGTTGCTACCTAATATGGCTAATATGGATCCAATGTTGCAGCCCAGATGGATTATTTGTTACTAGTGGCAAACCTATTGGTGCATTGGAAGTTAAATGCCCATATTCCAAAAGAAACGTGCTGCTAACAGAAGCCATAAAAAATGACACCAATTTCTTCCTGATGGAGACTGGAGGAAAATTGTTGTTAAAAATGATGCATGGCTACTATTTCCAGTGTCAGGGGACTTCAAATCTTCTCAACCTAGACTAGATTGACTTTTTTGTCTACACATAAATTGACTTTCATGTAGAACAAATTGAAAGGGACAAATCATTAAGCCTGGTTTCCACTGGGCGATTATCGCGATAAGATTTCGCTTCTATCGCGATAAGATTTCGCTTCTATCGCGACAATCGTCATAATTGGCCAGTGGAAACATGAAATCTTTAAAAACAATTGTGCTTATCGCGCCACAATTAACGCGACAGAATATCAGAAATTTTGATATTCTGTCCCGTTAGTCGTCCTTATCGCCAAAATTGACGTCATTGGAATCAATTTCGAAAGGCATACCTCAATCACCATAACAACATTAACGTCAAGGAAAGAGTCTTGGCATGCCTGGGAAGTTTCAAGGGGTGAATCATTTTTTGCAATAAATTATTTGAAACACTCTTCTTATCTATCTATCTAAGTACCATGTCCCTTGTGGACGTAGGCGACCATGGATTTCCACAACTTTCTGTCCTTACAGGTTCTTATCAGACTCTGGACCTTATACCTTCCTTGCTGTTTCTCGGGAACTTGATCTTGCATCCACTTGCTGAGACTTGTCAGGTAGTTCAGACGAGGTCTTCCCCTTCCTCTCTTTCCTTCTATCTTGCCTGTGATGATAATCTCTTCTAAACCCTCTTTTCTCATGATATGCCCAATGAATTCGGCCTGTCTCTTTCTAATCACTTTATTTAGCTTTCTTTCTTCTCCGGCTCTTTTCAATACTTCTTCATTTGATCTATGGTCCACCCATGATATTCTCAACATCCTTCTGAGGAACCACATCTCAACGGCTTCGATCCTGCTCTCCATACCGGCTGAAATTGTCCAGCATTCGCTGCCATAAGTTAAGATGGAATAAACATAGCAGCGTAGAATCCTTTTCCTAGTTCCCAACGACATTTTTCTATCTTTCAACACTCTCTTTAACTTCTGAAAAGCTTGCTTAGACATCCCAATTCTGCGCTTGATCTGGGAGTCGCATTTTCCATCGTCTGTTATTAGGCTACCTAGGTAATTGAATGACTTTACTTGCTATATTTCAGTGTCCTCTATTTTTAGTCTGCATAGCTGGTCAGATTGCTTGCTAATTACCATACATTCTGTCTTTTTACAATTGATGGTTAAACCTTTTTTCTTACTTTCTTCTACTACCTTAGTCAGAAGATTTTGTAGCTTTTCTTCAGATTGGGCTATTAAGACCGTGTCATTGGCGTACCTCGAGTTATTGAGATTATGCCCACCAATGATGAAGCCTTCCATGCCTTCTATCTCCCTTAAGATCATTTCGCTGTAGATATTAAAAAGATCTGGGGAGAAAACGCATCCTTGGCGAACTCCTCTCTGGATTTTGGTAAAGTTACTTCCATCGTTTCCAATTCTTATACATGCTGTTTGTTCCCAATACAAGTTTTTCTAAGAATTCGTATGTCTTTCCCAAATAGATCAAAACATTCTAGCAATTTCAGAAGTTCTTCATGTTTTACTTTATCGAAAGCTTTTGTGTAGTCGATGAAACAAATATACAGGTCTTTTTGCATTTCTATGGCTCTCTCTGACATTGTACGTAGCATGGATATTGCGTTCCTTGTGCCTGCGCCCTGGACAAAACCACATTGTTCCTCTCCAATCTCAGGCATAATTCTACTTCTTGCTCTTAACATAATTATCCTGAGCAAAATCTTGATGATATGACTCATTAGGCTAATGGTTCTGTGAAGCTCACATTCTATTGCCCCTGCTTTCTTCTGGAGAGCGATGAAGATCGATTTGCTTAATTCCTCTGGGATTTCTCCAGTATCATAGATTTCGTTTAAGCACTCATTCCATGAGCTTCTGAAGTCCGAAATCGTCCAATGCTGAAACCATTTCTGCCACGATCTCATCTGGTCTCGCCGCTTTGTTTTTTTCATCTTTGACATGGCTGTGCGCACTTCAGATATTAGAATCTTCGGACCTCTTCTTATAAAAACTTATAAACCAAGCAGTGTAGCTTGACAAAATGGATCCCGATTGTATTCAACAAGATGAACAGCTAGCAGAGGCTGTACCCAGCTAGCAGGCAGTACCTTTGTCTTTACAACAAAATAAAAATAGACTGCAAATGTAAGAATGTCTTTCCAAAGCCCGGAGAAAGGTGGCAGAATATAAGCAGACCTTTTTCAATGAGATGCTTTCTTGTAAGGGGCGCCATGTTGATTGTAGAAACAAATTATTTTCGCGCTAATCGTTCTATTCGTGCAATGGAAACTGTCATTATATTGATAAATTTAATCGCGATTTTCGCGTTTGTCGTCCTTATCGTGATAATCGTGGTGCGATAATCATGATTAAATCGTGTTTCCACTGGACGATTGTCGCGATAAAAATGAAAAGTCATTTGAATTTGTCGCTTTTATCGCGATAATCGCCCAGTGGAAACCAGGCTTTATGGTCATCTAAAATGCTACCAACACATCCCTCTTTACAGAGCTTATCTTGCCATACTTGAAAATTAAATGTCAAGAAACAATCTTCTCCTATCATGTATGTTTCTATATTACCTTCATAAAACTGGACAGTGAAATTGATATTGGTTTATTTATTCTGAAGAAGAAAGCTCTGTGGCTTAATAAAGGTGTAGGAGTAGGAGGTTTTAATTCAAGGTTATTCAGTTGCCACTATTCCTATTTTGATTGGCAAAAAATATATTCAAAAAGGCAACTGTGTAAGCTTAAATGTAAGGCATCTTATGCTTTTCATTCAGTGCCTTGTTATCAAGAAAAAAAGCACAGTTTGGCAATAATTGGTAGTGCAACTTCAAAGCTGACAACCTTGGATGGTCCAGAATCTAACACCATTCAGTGGGCTTAATTTAAAAGCACCAAAATCACTGTATATTACATTTGTATATGTACTTTATTATATATGCATTTGGAACGACAAGAAACAAACAATGATTTTATAAAACTTTTATTCATCTGTTGAGATCAAAGAAGGCACAAAATTTGTCAAATATGCACATATGACCCATATTTTATTTAGCTCTGAACACATACTTATGGGAAACACAGTCTTTAAAATGCTAAAAGTCTTTATTCTTGCAATTGCTCTTTCCACATGAATTCTTAAAGTTGCAATATTACGGGTCTCTTGTTTCTCTGACAAAGATAAATGGTCCTTGTTTCTCAAGAATGGAAGAATGTTCAAACTGACTCCTGCTGGCAAATCATTTTGTATATCAAAACCTTTATCAGCCATAATAGCATTCCCGGGTTCCAAAAGGTTGTAAATACCATAGTCCTTTGTTGCCTGTTTGTCACTGGTCCTTTCGGTATATAAATCTGACACAAATGATACTGCACCAGATGGTGTAGTGTGAATAGGAAGCACTCTGTGATTGTATTGAGCTTGGCTTTTCAATAAAAAACTCAATGCAGTCAATGATGACTCTCGTTGCTGGGTGAACCTTTTTAAAGTGTTCTTGCAACAGTTTCGTTTGTTGCCCAAATGGGATAGCTTCTAAATTTGCTGTGCATAAATCTAGCCATGTAATCGATATTCTGGAAAAATGTGACACTGAAATACCTGCCCTCATTGCAATACCACTTATCATGTTGTGAGCACTTTATCTAAAATACCGATCATCTCTGGGACTGCACTGTGGCCTTATTTCACAATAGTAAATGGTCCACATTTTACATTAAAAAATCACAGTTCAGTGCTAGTTTCCATGATCAGCGAGAAAGCAGCAGATTGTATACTAATTTAAATGAGCGTTTGAAAAAACTGTACTTTACTGGTAATGGGAACAAGCAAATTCAGATGAAGCAGACTTGAAAGTGCCAGTTTACATAAAAAAACACTAGACATAAGATATGTCCCAGGAAACTGAACGATAGCACATGGCCTATGTTTGATGAAGGTAGATATCGCAAAACAGCAAATGCATTTGATGTTTCAAGAGCAGCAGTTTCAGTCATTATGCTGGATGTATATCTTTGCACCTGGGACCCAAATGAATCAAGATGCCAACGACAGAAGAGGAGGTTTTGAATGCAGTTGAACAGATTGAAAAAAATCATAATTTTCCTCAATGTCTTGGAGCAGTGGACGGTTCATATGTATTTATTAGAAAACCGTCAGACAACCCAACTAACTATGTAAATAGGACGAATAGGTATTCTCCTGATATTCAGGCCATGTGTGACCACAATTAGTTGTAACTCTTGATTGTGACTGTGGTTGTGGTAAATGCTGCCACCTCAGTATGGACCTACCCGACCACCACAGTGATGTCTTTCCCTATTCCGATACTTAAATTTGAAATTTATAGGCATAACAAGTTGTATGCCCTAATTTTAGTAAATGAGACGGATCTTACCGTCCTTCTTAGGTACACAGAAAATTGGAGGAATGAACTCTTCACTTTCATGAAAATTGGAGATATCGTTTAAGCACATTTTGCAATAGCAAATAAGAGATTTCTTGCTCAATTAACAGAGTGTGTTGAAAAGCCGTATACTGACGTTTGAAACATCTTTCAAGTACTCAATAGTCATCTTGCATTCCGTTCCAGTACCAGGAGTTGTTGCCATTTCAAAAAGATTGTTGAAACTACTTTCTTGCAGAACGTTGTTCAATGCTTCACATCTTCAACACTCAACTGAATCTCTTTATGCAATCGCATGTTTCGATAATAATGTCCTTCTTCAGCAGCCTTATCAGCAGATCCAGACGTGATGATACCTGAATCAATCCACCAAGATTTATATCCTTTGAAACCACGCCTTTTGTAGATCATCCTCTGCCTTACTCTCAACCAATGAAATCCCCCATCAAGACGACAAAGTTTTTGTACACTTCAGGGTATTTCCAAAACAATGTGACAAAGTTGTGCATAGACCTGTTCATCAGCATGCGCAAAAGGTATGCCCAATCTCCAGCTCCTTGATCAAATCAAGCAATTTATCCACAAATCATTTACACACAGGATATTCCGGGGGCTCTAGAATCACTGGCAAGTACTCCAATAAAGACTTGGCAATGACTGAGGCAGTTTGATTTAAGGCAGTACACAAGATAATAACATCAAAATCTGCTGGTTTTTCTGCTGGCAACACATCTAGAATTGTCCATACCACATCTCTCTTGAAACACCATTTTAATATTTCGGGTTTCTGGTCTTGTTTGTGGCTCTGAAATTTTGGAGGAGAACACCTTGAACCAATACGGAACGCAGGTACTACATCTACCTCATCTTGAAAATTTTCGAAATCAAGATTTCTTTCAGCAATGCCGTCGGGTAGTTGAACTTCCCCTACAATATAAAGTGGCAATCCATTGAGAATTACGACTTCTAGATAACTTCAACTGCACTACTAATAAGAAAAGGATATAACATTGCTTCCTTGGATAAAATTCATTTGAGAATAGGCTAATAAATATGACTATCGTAAACAAATGAAAAACTTTGTGAAACAGATACCTGATAGCAAATGCTGAAATAATAAGCAATTTTTGTCAGTTGTTGTATCAGATCCAGTGACAGTGTCTTGACGACCATCATTGTCAATGGTTACATGAGTTGCTATCCCTTTGGCCAAACTGTGTGAAATGCGATTACTCGCCAAAACCATCCTTGGCCAAGCCTCGTTTTGCATCCTGATGTCCTTATAGGAAATGCAGTTCCCCATTTTATGTAGCATTATCATTGACTGCTTGCTACTTCTAAATCCGTGTAAAGTAAACCCAGTGAAGACTTGCTTGGCATTTTTTTTCTTTGGATCTAATAAGCTTCCCCAGTGAGATCACACGGACCAAATTTTTGTTGCTCGCTGTCTTGAACTTGTTATAGCATAACCATACTCGTTTGTCTTACAACTTGGGCTGATTGTTCGATAGATTAGGTTAAAGAAGTTTAATAAATATTGTTGCTTAGTTGCATTTACTAATTTAGTGAAAAACCAAATAGAAACTCTCCACGTGTGTCTCTGTGAAACTTTATCACCAACTCAATTAAAAAAAATAGCTCTGTGCAAACTCAAAAGTTTATAATAGAGAGTTATTGAATTTAATACAAAAGGAAGAGAAAAGAGCCAGATGAAAACAAAAGGTGTTCTCTGCAATTGTTTTGTGAGTTTGTTTGTTTTGCGAGTTTTGTGAGTTCACTACAGAAGTCTTGTAGAGGTCCACTGTCTAGTTTATCTATAATTTCACTCAGTGTATAAGGCCAAGAAGTTTCTTTATCCTACTTTTTGCTTCAATGTTTCTCCGTATGATGTTGGCACAAGCTTTGACAAGATCATTATCTAGAAGACTATGTCCTTTTAATGTTGCATCTGTATATTCCAAGGTATTCATGTCATTTGAATATACACTTACCTGACAAAAAAATCAGTTGCAAAAAAACCCAATCCTTTTGGGAAATTCATCAGCTATTTTCTTTTGTAGGAAGCTATTATGGTTCATCGGAGGTTCCATACTCCTTTCTTTGCCCATATTCGCAATATCCTTCAAAAGATCACTTAATAGATAGGCATTTTTGTTTTGCAAAATATTCAGGCGAAGTTTTCTGTGAAATATATCTTGTTTCATGTCTTCTCCATCTTGATCTTGTTCCTCTTTCTGTGGGTGAGCATTCACTGCAAACTTTATGTAGCATGATTGGTGGTAAAATATGTCTGCAGCAAAAATTTCATGCGCTTCTCCACTTACAGCAATTTGCAAACAAATTGCTGCAGGATAAAAACGATGGTCCACCTCTTTCAAATAAACCTTTTCTTTGCTCGAACAATCTCCGTGCTGATCTGTCTTCTGCGCAGAGTCCCAAGCCATCCTTGTTATATGCATTTGATCTGAGTCTCTTTTCTCGTTGCACACAAAACATAGCTTCTTTTGTACAAGATGTTGGCTTACAGAACACAGTGAAACTCCAGTGGTTAGATATTCGTTCTTGTCATCGTCCTCTATGCTGTCAGCACGATTAGATTTCAAACTAAAGCTTCTTTTAAAGCTATCTATTTTAAAAGCAAAGAACGCTCAAGAATTTAAGTGTGCTCTCCCAAATGCACTTTCCGTATTCTTTACTTTTGTGTGAACTTTTGTGAAGAAGTATCAAGAATTCTCCAAAAGAATATCAATAGCTGACTATGGCACCAAACGTTGCTAAAGTACAAACCCACCCCTGAGTCTCACCAGGAAACACAAAAAATCAACACAGTGTGATTTCTCAGAACGTGGTTTGCTACAAAAAATAATTAAATACAGATTAGCAGTTGATAAAAAAAGCAGATAGTCAATATGAAATAGGTTAGGGAAAGTATGAAATACACAAACAAATTCAAGTAGTAGAATAAACTGAACAAAACGAATAACTTATGAAAAACGAAAGCTAATTTAATCAAAAATAACAAATTATTTACAATCTATTTGCCTCCATAATTTGCGCAACTTACGAGCTTTGACCCTTTAGAAAAACGCCCTTCGAGTCTTTTACTTCAAACTCTATCTGACTTCTTGTTCAATTATATAGCTAATACAACGCCCAAAAAACGTGTGCACAGCGTATATTGTTATGGATATTTATTTACAAACATATTCAAGAATATTTACAAACGAAGCAAAAAAATTAGAGGTAAAACTAAGTCAACCTGTGCATAAATTAAAAAGAAACAAAGAGTGTCTTGAAGAATTTAAAATTTTGATGTCCCGCCGGCACAACTTTCACAGCCTTCTCTTTCATACTTTGCCATCCATCTTGCTTGAAGTTGCTGATTTTATCATTTTTAAGGAAACTGGATTCGCACAAGAGGCACTTACTGTCCCTTTCTAAACTGACAGTGCGATAGGAGCTACTGTTAGCCATATTTTGGTACTTGATATACTAGTCGAACATAATGCTTCTTTACCGAGTGTGAGTACGAGTAATAAATATACAGTTGGCAAAATCCATCTATACAAAAAGAGAGAAAACCTAGCACATGTTTGAAAAGTATGGCTCCAATTGTTACCGCTAAATTTTAATAAAATACCTAAAAACAGGTGTCTAACTTTCTATAAAAAATATGGGAAGCATCTTGCTTAAAGAATGTTGGAGGTATGTCCTGGCATCAGATGCACTTGAGTTCTCCTTTAACCTACACAATAGTTGCTTAGTAAACTTCTGGTACCTGACATCCAAAAAACACGCTGCTTTATCTGCATCATTTTGAGAAAGCATTAGATAACTGATAATATTAATAAATTGAAAAACATTTAAAACATATGCAGACAACTCGATCCATTGCCAACAAATGATTCCATGTGACGTCTTTTGAAAGTTCATAAATATGTTCAACATGGATATAAATATGCCTGATGTTGCTTGTTTTGATTTCCGATCAGCTGCAAAGATTTGGCTTCAAAAGGAGCAAAGACGCTTCAACCTTTTTGCCCCTAAAGCTGGGAAGCAAGATTGGTTAAAATGGGTTTTTGAATGTACTACAAAAGAACAAGACAACTTTAATGAAGATCTGGACATGCCATTCGATAAAATTTTTGCTGAGAAATAAACACATTTAACTGATGGTAATCGTTTTATAACTGCATTCTGCATATTGTTAAAAAACATGATTTTGTTGCTATTACATCACTTTTGGTATCATTACACCCAATAATGCTATATTATTTGCATCAAAGTAGAATTTCCGCAATAGTTCTATTTCCAGACACACCCACCTTGGAGTGCAGGCAAAGTACCACACTCAATTATTATGAAAAAAGTGGATCTGGTAAAATTTCTGATTTTAGGCCCTGTATATATCTCACATCATTATAACTTAGAAAATGATACAGCTGGTTTTCTCAATGACATCTGATTATGATATTTTAAACAGAGTATGATACAATCAGACAGCTGATGTTTACGATCCCAAAAGCCAAATGCAATGAAAGCATGAAACAATATGAAAGGATTGCCCCACTAACATTGACATCTCAGTTGGAAGACTGATTGCCGAAATTGGAGGCTTTTCAAAAATATTTAGAGAGGAATCGTACAACTTCAATGTATCCAACAGGTGAACAACTATTTTTGAATGATTTGATTTTAATAGATCAAGAATTTGTTTAAAACATTTAATAAATTAATCTGTGAGTTGCAAGTGTTATTATCCATCAAGTTGACAAAACAATTTGGTTATATGATGTTCTTTTTTCCATAGAGAGGGAGAAAAGTGGCCAATAAGAACTACTTTTACACTGTAGTCAAATCAACAACAACATGCCTTAACTTGCATGCATCATCACTTTCGGTGTTACTGGCTGGAATTGGTGCATCCACCAAGAAGTCGTCAAATCGTGATGCCATGCTTTTGTCTCTCTGTGGTCTTCTCTTGTTTCCGAATGAAGTTTTGATATCTTCCAAGTCGGATGAAATTTTTGGCACATAACATATTCTGCGTATACCACTTACGATCCGGTGCCACGCCTCTATTACTTGTAAAACACTTGACATGTTACTGCTTGATGATTGTAGTATCTTAGTAGCAATGTTCACAATTTCCAAAAAATTCGCAGAAGAATTTGTTTAAAATAATAAAAAACGGATTGCATATTTGATCATATAGTCCCTTGCAAGTTATTCTATGCTCACTCCTAACTGACGTTGCACTCATGCATGCCTTTAAACAATCAGTAATTTCTTTTATTTCACTGTTGATGATTTTCACACAGTCAAAGTAACCTGCCCAACGGGTATCTCAAATTACCTTAGTTTATAGACCGTTTATAGTTTATAAACCTGCCCAACGGGTTTATAAAATTCTCATACTTCTCCCTAACGTCCTTTAATTTCAGGCAGTTTTATAAACATATTACTTGTGAGTAATGGTCAGCAGCCTCTTGTAAATTTTTTATCAGTGCATTTACGACGAGATGTTATTTGTGACAATAACAGTGAACATCTAAAATTGAGCGACCACACTCATCTGACAAAAGTTTCTGCATGCCACCTTTTACTCCACTCATAACACTTGCTCCATCGTAGCACTAAGAAACTATACCCCGCAATCAATGTCATTTTCACTCAGCGTCTCTTGCAATAATTCTAGCAACCCTTTGCAGATCTGTCCTTAACTTTGACAACGTCAATCGCATGCTCTTCAATTTTTTTTCCCTGATTGATATAACAGACAACAATCCCTTCAATTTCACGTATACACTTGTCACTTCTTCCATCCGCCATTATTGTGAAATATTCTGCTTCCTTTATGTGTTTTTCAATTTTTGATTTTAAAATCAACCTTGATGACCTCATGTTGAATATCTGGCGATGTATATTTTGAGTTTGCTGGAAGTTTTTCGGTGGTTAATTTTAGCTCTGGTTGCAGTTGAAAAAGCAAATCCTTAAAAGTATTCAAGTAAACCCTGCCTCCAAAGTTTTCAGAGCTGAAATCACAATTTTCATCATCTCCACAAAATGGCAACCCATTAACCACAAGATATTCGAATGGTATAGAAAACAGCTCGTAACCAGATTCTGTGGTCGGGTAATTTTGTAAGCACAAAAGTATTTACAGACGAATTAGTGCTCTCTCTGCTTTTGTGCTCCTCCCAGAGATTCATCGCTTCTAAATGAGATGTGGAAAGGGCATGCTTTGGTAATCCTTTCAGTTTTGACCCAGCCTTTAAAGCGGACCTCCAATTTCGAAAACCAGTTGTTGAAAATGGGCCCTGACTGTTCAAATAAACTCTACAAGCATAACAAAGGCATGCATCAACCCCTTCAATATACTCTAACCATTCTCGATTTTGAAACCACTTTAAACTGAGGCAACATTCTGTTGTTTCCAAAAAAAAATTTGGGTACTCGCTGAGCAACTCACAAATAGGTCTATCTTTTGGAAGATTTTTGATTAGCTGCACAGAGCCAATGTCAAATCCAATACACCTCTTTTTATTCACTGGTGTAAGTGTCGGTCTGTTGGATGCTTGTAACTCTGATGCTGGTAAAGACTGAGATGAACTTGGCTTCCCTTCGCTAGATTTTTCTTTTCCTGCTTTTCCAAAATATTTTAGTAAACTCATTCTTCAAACTGAATGCATCCCAAATTCTTACTTTTAGAACAAGGTAAAAATCTGAGGGCTCAGCAATACTTTAATTCTCAGATTTTTAAATCACCCACTGATTATTGTGGAACTTCACAATAACTCTCTCAAACACATCGTAGCAAACATAATTCACCCAATGAACAAACCCAAAATTATAAATTAACCAATCAAAATTAAGATCATGTTAATGTGTTAAGATTAATTATACGTCTATGTTTCAAGATCGCACATTAGTTCAGCAACAATTCAAATACAGCATAATTGGAATACTGATGGGAAATATAACCTGATTAACGACCTTGGGAGACTTTTTCCCTCGCAGCGCATGCTGCGCAAAACTGATTAATGACTTGTGATATATAACAGTTTTTTATAATGGAGCAAAGAAAAAGCCAGAAGAAATCACACTATAATAAAAATGCCACCTCTTTTTATTCTGTGACGCCACGGCTGCACACGTCACATTCAAGTATTTAAAGACTTGGAATATTTTGAAAGTAGATTTCTTACTTTTCAGCAATGAAGTGTCCTCTCTTGCCAAAGCAATAATCTCATGGAATTATTATTATACCAACTTTTCAAAATATCATTTGGAAAAATTTTAGCCAGAGGGGGCAAAAGGTTGTCAATATTTTCATTTGGGGGGCACAGCCCCCGTGCCCCCTCCTGCAGCTACGTGGCTGCCCCAGGAGATAAGATAAGATTCTAAACAACAGAATGTTCATATATTTAAAACAGATATTTAAATTGTTCATCATTATTAAAAGTTCCAGCCGAGGAATAACAGAAAGATATAATTCTATTTGTTAGGGGTACATCAAGCAAAAAAATCCATTCATTCAGAGAATCATATGGAGAATTATCCCAACTAAGGTCACTGATGAACAGGGACATTCTTTTTGTTGCCATGACTGCCACTGCTACAAGATCTGTTACAAAAAACAATTGTCTGTAATCTGGAGTTGAAGAATGAACAATGTTAGAGTACCAGAAAAGCCTAACAGAAGATATGCAGTTTTGCAGATTCTTGAAAAGTCCATTGAAAATACATTCCTTGGCTTCTTGATAAAATATCAACCAAAGGTTATTCTTGTGACAGGTACATAATTTTTTGCCGAAGGATCAAACATGTATGTAAATTATATGCTCATTTTGAAGAACTCCTTGCTAAAAAATATCGAGATAAACTTCTGCCATTTGACATGTTTCATGGTGCTACAGATGATATGAAGAAATCAGAAATAACAGATTCTTTTGCTGATGCTGATGGAAAATACGAGTTTTATGTGCCACTGTTGGTTTTTAGTATGGGTGTAGATTGTAAAGATTTGCACTTTATCATACATTATGGTCCTCCAACCAGCATTGATGATTTATGTCAAGAAGCAGGTCGTGCTGGCAGAGATGGCTGCCAAAGTCACGATCTTTTGTTAACATACCCTGGCTGCATGCAATCTTAAAATGTTACAAAAGAAATGAAAGGATCTACATGTGAATGGATCTACATGCTGCCGTAAAATGGTCATGGCAACTTTTCCTGGTAATTATGCAACATTGAATCCAAGACATCTGTGTTGCGATATTTGTAGACAAACTTGCAGCGGTCAGAGTTGTATGGTATTGGATATCAACCAGACGAGATCTTATTTGGAAAATAAATTTGAAGATAGGCTAGATATTGTTTCAAAAGCGAATGCATGTGCTATTGGGAACCACATTGGGGTTGAAGGGCAGGCCTTCTTGAAAGCAGAGCTTGAAAAACTTGGCAGTAGTTTGTTACAAAATAAAAACACACATTTACTCACTGGTTCGGACCTAGCTACAGGGCTACGAAAAGCTACAGTTAAGCAAATTGTTGAACATTGTAATGGGATCAAGCCTAACACATTTGAAAGTGAGTTGCAGATTACATTTATGAACTTATTCAAAAGATTTCTAGTGGTGAAAAAAACATCTGATAGGTAGGATGCTTCTGCGATGGACGATGAAGAAGATGAAGATAATATTCAAGATTTATGTACACAATTTGATGACAGTTTTGTGCTAGATAATGAGTCTGACAGCAATAATTCTGAAGGCTCAGATGACTCTTTCATTAGTATTTTAAATGTTCAGCAGAGATTTCACGCCACAATTCATCATCCTTCAGTGAGGATTCAGACTGACTTGATTATTCCTCCCAGGGGATAGGGACTTAATCAGTTTAGGCTGAGGAGGTGCCATTCACGTTTGAAAAAGTATGTTCGGAAATGTATACCCAATCTTACTAATTCTCAGAAATGTATTGAATTTATGCCTTTTTTGCACCGAAATTGAAAAAAATAATTGCATTCCCTATACCAAAATATTGAAAATTGATACCCTCTCTATACCAAAATCATGAACATTGATACCCTTCCCTATATCAAAATTGTGAAATTGATACCCTTTTGGGAAGCATTTCCCCAGTACCTAAAATATACAGAGTGCTTCCCAGGTTATTCATTTTGTAAAAATGACAAAAAACATCCAATGTCCATGACAATTTTCATTATCATGTATGTACTTTGAAAACCATCAAATTTCGCATTTTTAAATTTTCCAAGGAGAAGATGCATAGCTGTCTGACAGGACTCTCGATATCAAAGATGCTTTCCAACTTGGTGATTCTGTCAGTCTGTATCTTGTGGTAGAGAGATGTCAGGTTGGTTTGCAACTGTTGGCTCAGCTGTCGCAGGTCTTTCAAGCAATCATCTGGTGAACATGCTTTCCATACAACTGTTTTTTCTTCTTCTGCCTTTTCCCTCTGTCACCTGTCTTAGCTTCACCCTTACTCGGTCCTCTCATCTTCCACCATCTATCTAGGATAAACTTCAATTCCTTGAAATGTGCAGTTCTTAATTTCTTCCCTTGTCAACTCTTACGAGTGCTCTGCGAGCTAAAGTGCCACTTTCTTGTCTGGAATTAGCATTTTTCCGATTTATAGTTTTGTAACCGATCTTCTGTCTTTGATAGCATGCTACAATCTTCCAAGTACGTACAGACAGTGCCTGACTTTTGACAATTAGTGTGACAGCAGGCTTCATCACGTCTATCATTCCACACAGAATAGTGTTGTCTGTGCACTTGATATTTTATCTCTTTGCATTCATCGCCTCCATCTTCTCGATTCTGTATAAAGGACTTAATCATAGATTCATATCTGGCACAGATTTTATAGAACTGTTCAAATGAAGATCTTGTGAATTGTGTTGTTGCGTATGTGACCGTTTCTAATGTTTTCAGTCTGAGAATCTTTGCAAAGTCTTTGTATTCTGCATGCCCACTGCCTTTTCCGAACATTTTGTGCATTCGATTCGAGCGTTTTATCAACAACTTTATGAATTCTGATGACTTGGAATTTTCACGAAGCTCTTCCATTGCTAAATCCATCCAATGGGATACATCCCATGGCAGAAGAAAGTAAGGATCTGGCATCTCTTTGATACCCAATAACCCAAGCATCGTATTCTGAAATATGCTAGCCTGGTACTGGCCATTAGCAAGGATTCCTAATTGAGAAGAAAAACAAAATTTAATTGTTAGTCAAACTACTATTTTGTTCTTCTGAAAATCCAGTGTCTCAAAAGTTAGTAATATTTGTAGATCAATTCAATCAAAAGTAGCTGAAAGAGAGGTAGTATTTTGATTGTCAAGAGATTCATTGTTTTATAATAAGGCAAATCATTAAATAGAAAATTAAGAGCTGCAAAATCATCTTAGCAAAGAGGTTCAGTCCATAGTTCATCCTGTGGGGCTATAGAAATTTTAATTAAAAGCCTGCACATTTGAAACAAGAAATCTTACCTCGCAGAAATTCGGTGTAAGTTCTCAAAACTTTAACAACATGGTTTCCTAGTTCTTTTCCAGAACCTCCATGAATAATTGGATTCATTCTTTCTTGAGTTTCTTGATATCCATTTACTAAGGGGCATCAATTGGCATTCTATTCGTCTCCCGTTTGAACAATGCACCTATTCGACATAAGCTGCAGCCATTATGAATAAATTTGCGCGCAGAGTCTGGGACCTAGTTTAGTGGGGTAAAAAACGGCCTGTTGCAAGGAAACACATAAATCGTTGAACGTTCGCGACTGAGCTTTCTCCGTAAAATGGATTTTGACATGGTAGCGAAAATGAAAGTCGAGGAGCTGAAATCGTATTTAAGGCGTAGGGGACTGAAAGTTTCAGGGAGGAAGGAAGAACTGGTGGCAAGAGTCTTTGCTGCGGCAGAGAACGACGTGAAGCCGATCAAAACAGCCGAGGAGATTGAGCAAGAGATGCAGGACGAGTACATGAGTTGTCTTTAAAGACTACGTTATCCCAGATACGTTTCATTTGGATGGCTGGTTAACGGAGGAAGAAGCCATTCGTCTTTGGCCTAACATTTTGTACCCAGATATTTTCAATTTTTTTATGATAAATCCCAGTGAAGTTAGAGCTGAAGACTTAAATGATTATAAAAGCTCAAAGGCCTATTGATATTTTACAAATGGTTGGCTTGGTCCTATCAGTTACCATCGAATTGATGAAAGCAGCAACTACTGTCTTTTAAAGTCTGACTGTCGTCCCTCTGAAAGACTTAATGATCCTGCACACAAGCTGTGGCTATGTGTAGAGAAAAAATCTGCTAAAGTCAAGAGTGCTCATTGCACTTGCATGGCTGGGATGTCCCAGACATGCAACCATGTTGCTGCTGTTCTGTTTAGGGTTGAGGCTGCCATCAGACTTGGTCTTGCAAATCCTGCCTGCACTGCCATGCCCTGTGAGTGGTTACCAAACCGTGCCACAATTGAACCCAAGAAGATCAAGGATGCCCAATTTAACAGGGATGATTTTGGAAATCGAGGAAAGAAGAAGCGTTCTTTGGTTTCCTCTCCAAAGAAGATTTATAACCCCCTTTTGTACAGTGAAGTGAAGCTGTTCACTTTGGCAGATGTTGCTGAAGCACTGAAGGAAGTTGAAACCCCCCTTATTTTATCAACTGCTGTCCCAAAGCCAAAGATTAATGCTATAGAAGATGTAATTGTGTCATTGGCACCAAAGCCAGGCAATATCGTAAGCATTGATGATGTTTTGATGGTCTCAAAAAATGCCAGAAGCTTTTTCCAGAATATTTCAGAAAGCATGACTCTTGAAAATATTGAGAATATTTAAAATCTGACAAAGGGGCAAAATGATAACAAAAATTGGCATATATACAGAATGTATGTTATCACAGCATCAAAATGTCATGAAGTAGTGACCAGAATGAGAAAAGTGAAGAATTCTGGGGTTGCTCATATCAATTTATGGTCTTTATTTCAAAGGATATCTGGGATGACATTTGTAAATCCAGACTTGCCAGCATTACAATATGGACGTTCAATGGAAGTCCATGCAGTGAATGCTTTCCAAGAACATCTTAAAACCAAGCACAATGATGTCAAAATAGAAGAGTGTGGTTTATTCCTGTACCGGAAACATCCATTTATTGGAGCAAGTCCAGATAGATTAGTAACATGCTCTTGTTGTGGAAAAGCATGCTTAGAAGTCAAATGCCCCATTTCCATAAGTCATACTTCACCTCAAGACATACATGTAAATTTGCCATACCTACAGAGAGAGGATGGAGTGCTAAAATTGAAACAAAATCACAAATACTTCTCTCAGTGTCAAACCCAGATGGTAGTTACTGGTTTGAAGAAATGTTACTTTTTTGTTTGGACTTCACATGGGTACTTCATTGAGGAGATCAAATTTGCATGTGATTTCTGGAATGAAGTAGAGCAACTACTCATTGACTTTTACAATAACTATTATATTAAGTCATTCTATGGTTGTAGGTTGCTAACATTTTCTTCTAAACATTCTCTGTGATTAATAGTAGAGAATTTGTCATTTTCTATTTACATTTTTCTGGAAAAAGATTACAGTAGTAAATAGATGATTTGATTTCTCGTGATTTTGAAAGACAATCTTTATTTTTGATTGAAAAATAACTCTTTTTGAGTAAAGGAAGTCAGAAAAAAACGAGCATTAATAATAGGAGCAGAATGATGCTGGAAATAAAAAGTTGGACATATTATATTTTTCATTTAATTTAAATCGACAATCAAACAGAACAAAACTGAAGACAATAGCTAGGTCACATTATTTTTAACATAGGCAGTATTTATAGAACCACTGGAAGGGAAAATTGCAAAATACACTTAGCAAACTTTTAACATGTTCTATGATCTGGAACATATTTGCTTGGAATAGGATTGTGAAAATAAAGGGATGTGGGGAAAACTTAATTAATACCAATGTGGTACTTAGAGCTTATAAAAGTATCCATCTGGTTGTCTTTTTGCATTACCTTTCAATTTTTTTACTCTATATAAATCCCAAAGTAATGAAAATTACCATTTACTGGTCTGTCAGAAAGTTCTTGATACCATATAAGTAAAGCTGTGCATGCTATTTGGTGTATAGAACAGGACAGTTCTAAGTAAATTTCAAAGTAGTATTATGAATATAATAATTTTCTCAAAAAAATGAATGGTTAATGAATGTTAATGTTATTGTAAAGAAATCTGAGTCATTTGGTTTTCCAGTTTATCAATGGCCGTTTTAAATTGCACAAGGCTGCACATGTAAAAATGATGTCATCTGCATGTTGAAGCATGGTAATTGGCAAGTTTGACCTCAAAATTCTAAATGTTTTCATGCGATTTATAGCACGCTCCACATGAATCCTCAAGTTAGCTATGTCCTTTGTTGTTTCACATTCAGTTTTGTCATTTGAGCTTTCATCCTTGCACCCGGTGGAACACATAGAGAGCAGTGTCTTAATAAAAGGTCTTCTCTTATCTGGAAACCTCTGTCTGCCATTATTTCATCAGAAGGCTCCAGCAGGTCAAAGAAACCACTATCTTTACAAATGAATTTATCACTGGCTCTTCCACCATAACAGTCAGACAAAAATGTTATATACCCAGTTGGAGGTATCCCAACTAAAAACTTGACTGTGTTATGACTCTTGTAGTCTGACCAGGTGATGGCTTATGCAAAAAGGGATTTAGGTCTCTCAATGAAGATTTCTGAGCAGTCAATAATTGCACGAACTTTTGAATGTCCAGCCTTCTTGAAAACATTGGGCATGTGCTCTTGTATAGTTTCCCTTGGAAGCCATGCAACCATACAATGTCCTAGAAGTTTTCTAAACAGCTTGATCCAAGTTGCAAATGTGTTTGAGGCTATTGCTGAGGAAACACCAAAGCGATCAGCAACATCTTCATTAAGCAACCCAAGCCTAAGCCGCATTAGCACCATCAAAAACTCATTTTTGTGGGATAGTCGCTTCATTGGTGAAGAAATAAATCTCCTTTTGACCTTGTCTGCTGTCCTTTGACCACGCCAGTACTTCAACTTTGGAAGATATGGTCGCAACATTGAAAAAATAGCATTGAAGATAAGGATTGTTGGCAGTCCAGTATAAAAATTCATTTTCTTATCTGTTTTTATGTCATGAACACCGAAAGGCTGCCTACTCCCCACTGGCTTTTGACCTATCATTTTAAGTTTTTTGTTTTCTTTTGTGAGAGCTGCAATTTTCTTTGAAAGTGAGCGAATCACTGTGCTTTTATCTATACATGCTTCACAATGGCCTCTCTCTTCCGAACGCAAATAAACATGGTCCCCTTGAACTGCCTCATCATCTGGTTGAAATGAAGTGGAAGGTGCACTTACAATTTCCTGGTCTTTTTGCTCTGTAATTTCTGTAGCGATGGCTTCCGCTTCAGATTCAGTGCAACTTGGTTTTTTTCCTTTTTCAACAAACGGCTTTCTCTCCACTTTTTTCCTGGGCCTAGGTTCCTGGGGTTTGGTGTAACCCATTTCCAAGACCGGGTCGGAATTTGCAGCTGTCGGTATTCCATCAATAAAATGAGCTGAGCATACTCTGTCACTATTGCAAGGCGACCAAGGTTTTTTGCCCTTTTTTTCTCTCTTGACAGCCTTAATCCATCGATCTCTTTGCTCCTTGTACCTTTTCGGGCCTGGAAAACAATACAAACGGAAAGGTTCTGGGCATCCGCAAGCTTCGTGTTGCTGATGCTTGTGCGTCTCGCATAGAGACTTTTTCCATTTCACAAGGCGATAGCTGCTATTAGCACATCCTATAACAGCACAGTTGCTCTTTCCCATCTCTGACCTGAAGCTTCACGCGAAATTCTCAGCACAAATAAGTTAGACTTCGAGCAACCACTACTATTCTGTCTAGCGATGGCTGTTTTATACCCCACTAAAATAGGTCCCAGACTCTGCGCGCAAATTTATTCATAATGGCTGCCGCTTATGTCGAATAGGTGTATTATCACGAATGCTTGGTTGGTGTCTCGATGTGCAGTGGATTTGTCAATTGCTATAGAAAAGTGTGGTGGTAGCCCAGTGTTTTCCAGATGCTTATGCATATACAGTGCTGTTTGATTCAGTACATAAATGTAAGCAGCTTTCACAATATCTGGAAACTGGTTTCTGAAACGAAAAAAATACTGACATGTTGATTTGGCTGCCATATTTGAATGGTCTGATTGTCCTCAGGTTGTTTAAAATTAGAGCTTACATTGGGCAACTGTGTGCTGTGTCAATAAGTGATTACGTTTTACTTGATAGAAAATTGTGTTTATGTTGATAAGGCTTAGATAATATGTTAAGAGTGCATGCTAAATATGTTGAATCAAATTTTGGCTACCTGTTTGAACATAAGATAATGAACGTACATTGCTGTCTTCATATTCATTACGTTGGGTTGAGCCCTTTCACAATTATATCACAAAAAATGCAAATATAACAAATATATTAGTTGACTTCAAAAATGCAGTGCACTTCTACACAGTTGAGCATAACATGAGATGCTAAATTCGTAAATACCTGCCATGACCAATGTTTCCAACACCGGCCTGAAAAAACGAAACCCGGCAGACTTTATCTTACAAATTTTTATTCCAGCAGCAAAAAGACTGTTGAACTGCAACTTGGATGCTCATATAGCCTGCTTTCAAAGCTGTACCATTCCTGAGCTGACCCCTGCATGAACTTCTCAGTTCGAAGAAGATTGTTGAAGATACCAAGATAAAATAAGAGAAGTGAGAAAGGTTGACTAAAATCCCTCGATTTACCTCCTTTTCCCATTCTTGGTAGAACGTGCTCAGTTGTCAAAAGCGAAACCACCTTGGACAAGAGCAAGCAGTGACGAGGTGAATGAGACGTTGCTCTTACATCTGTACCATGTTTCATTAGTACAGTTTCTAGCTACTTTCCTTCACCAACTTTCGAGTTTTGTATGGTTTTGTAATCATGAGATTAGGGTAATCGGGTTGTTGCCGGATCCACTAGTGAGAAGCTCAAACACCACCTCAAGGAGCATTTGTTTGAGTTTTCCTTTTGGTGTGAAAACTGCCGATTTTTTAAGCATTTGAATGAAGCAAGAGGGAAATCTACGAGAGTGGGTCACTGAAATATGAGAGCTTAAGGGAAATTTTGCTTGACTGCGATAATCACTAAGAAGAAGATATATGTTTCTCTAAGCAACATCAAGAAACATGTCAAAGCAAAACTCATGAGGGTAAATATTGATTTAGATTTGTTTTAAAAGGTAAAAAGGAAAATTTAGTTAGGGAGTATGGATTGAAATTGTATTATAAATATCAACTATGTACTATAAATATGTGATACAAAGAAATACATAGCTAAGTTATAGAATGGGCTATATAGCAAAATCAATAAAGAATGAAAAACAATATACTGGCGTTTTATGTACATGAATATTTACAATTATCAGCGAATTCATATTTAAAATGAAACAAGTTCACGATTTTAAATCGTAAATGAATTTGTTTGATATTGTAGGCAAGTACATAAAAAACTCATGTTGAGCAAAGTACTTTATAAGTCAGTCTGAAATGCTTTGAATGACGAGAAAGGTAGAGAAAGTCATGTACCAGTGGTGAAAAATATTGAGAATGTATGGTATATCAGTAAGTTGTGTATACTTGGTGGATCTAAGAGCTCATTTGTAGGCACGGACCTGCAGCATGATATAGCAAGTTGAGTTGCCTCTAATCACGTCAGATCCTGGTGGCTCAAAGTGGTGCACCCTTCCATTGGATAAAAAGATTCCAGAGAAATTATAGAAGCTCATTAAGAGGCACTTTAGTGGGGCATGAAACAAACAGAAATCTTAATGTAGACATACCAGATCCAAGAAGCCATATAGCACCAGAAGGTGAAAGATAAGGAGGAAAATAATAGGAGCATCATGAGTGAGTTCATGACTGGCAAATATCTGCAAGAGGGAAAAGTAGAAGTGAATCTAAATTTCTAGGATTTTTTAGCTAAAAGGGTAGACTACTGTGTGTGTGGCATCACAATGTATGCACAAATTGTTTCTTCAGCCAATTTATGACGATAGGGGCAAAAATATGAAGCATATTGGGTATGCTTATGAATCTTTGAGCGCACATTTATGTGCACCATACAACAGGGGCTATTGGCAAAATAGTTTATGTTAGAACTTCATGGTAGACAATATTCTTAGTAAGACTATCATTAGTGGCATAAACTTTTAGGCCTACAAATGACTTGGCTTTTGACATAACAACATATAATTGGCCATGACTGAAAACAGGCTGAGGAAGAAAAATTCCTACATACCTTTGTGAACACAGGTAACACAAATTGCAGGTGTATAGATATTTGTACCATAGCTATTTTTGTAACTGTTGAAATGATGCCAGTTAATGATGTATAGTAATCCAATGTACTTGAACAACTTATCAGAAAGAGGTATTTTGTTATATAGCACTTGCAATAAAACATCAACTTTTTTAAAAGAAGAAGGATAACAAGAAGAAAATCAAGAAGAAAAATTGGATTATCTTGAGTCCCAGATTGTGCAGAGGCATATCACTTGGAGGGGTTGAGTATAAGCATGGACATGAACATCTTTCTTCCATTGTAAATGAAAACATGCTTTTTATCTCATGTTTTTATTTATTCTTAATCTAAATTTTACATTGTAAATAGGACTTAGACTGTAAAGCGCAATCGAGTATTTTTATATTGTGGTGCTATATAAATTTTGCATTATTATTATTATTAATTACTAAAACAATGATAGTTGTAAAAAACAATGATAATAAGTAATTGTGATAATTGGCGTATAATCCCGTCAGTACTAAAAATAGTCAAGCTTTTGCTAGTAGTGCCACCAACAACTGTGACAGCTTACGGCCTGATTACATGAAGAGGGCTGGCCCTCCTACCCGGATAGATGATCTCGGTATCAATAAGAAATGTATTATGATTTGAGATTGCGATTACATGCAGACAGGGCCAGCCCTGATAGCCGAGATCTCGCTATCAGGGCTGGATACACCTCGGTGAATAAACCGAGTGGGAAGAAAAATACTGGTGCTAAAGCAAAAACAACAGCTTTCAAATGGACGGTTGAAATGGTAAATGACATGCTTGATTCTTTGCTTGAACACAAAACAGAGATGGAGTACAATAATATCGATTTTAATGCCGACAAGGTTCAACTTTATGAAGCGATTCATTTGAAAATGGCTAGAAAATATTCTGAAGCAGAAGGAAGTATGTTTGGGCCTACAAGCAAAGTTGATGGTGAGGATATTGAGAAATACAAAACACGATGCGAAGAAGATAAAAATAAGGTTAAGAAATGATATTCACGTATTAAGGAAAAGATTAAGGAACTCAGACAAAAGTTCAGTAATGCTGTGACACTGGGGACACGATCTTGATCTGGGAAGTTGGTTCTAGAGTTCTATGACCTCATGGTTCAAATTTGGGGAGGTGCTCCCGCTACTGAGCCTGTATTGTTTGGAGTAATGACTGCAGAAGAAGAGGTTCAACGCCCTGATGCTGCTGAATATGGTGATCATACACAGGAGGAAGAAGAACGCAATGATTTTCTTGAATCCCTGGCTACAAACATAGATAGGCCTACTTACTCTTCAACTCCCAGTTTCAAGACAATTTTTAAAACACCTGGTCAGAAACGAAAGGGAACAGAAGGTGCAGCTCCTTCCCTTATTGACAATAAAAGAAAAAACATGGAACGGCAACTTTCTGCTGCACAGAGGGATAAAGTTCTTATGCAAGACAGCAAGGAAGAAAAAGAATTTAGAAATAATTTGGTGAAAGCGATGCAGGAATCAATGAAGGCCATGAGTTCATCAATGGTTGCACTGGCCCAATCATTGCAGAAATCAACAGAAATGATGTCTCAAGAACAAATTCCACGTGAATTTCCAAACCAATATCAACACATGCCTTACGTTTATCAGAATGGAAATTACATAAATCACCAGGACATGGGAATGATGGGTCGACCGCCCATGAGCAACCAGAAAGAGGAAGAGTATGAATCGGATATTTATATGTTTAATTAACTGTCTAGCTGGTTACACTCTCAAATGTTTCCTGAAACTGCAAAAAAATAAACATATTTTGTTGAAAGTCCATAAGAGTTGAAATGTATCAATTCACTTAGTGTAAGTCAAGGTTTAAAATTATCAATTTAGTAATTGTCTGGCAAGTTTATATCAATGTACTCTACTAATGTTTCCCTTACTGATTCTCCTTCACTTGTTGTATTTGAATAGACAGGATCAGGCAAATTTTTGTATTTGTCCTCTTCTAGTCTATTTTGTTGCATTTGAGAGTTCACAGTTTCCTCATCAATGGTATTTGCATGTAGCTCACAAAAATTGTGAAGCACAAAACATGCATGCACTACTTTTGGAATTATTTGCAGTTGAAGATCCATTTTCCTTGTCAAGATGGACCATCTGGCTTTTAGACGTCCAAATGCACACTCAATTGGATTGCGAGCACTTCTTAATATATTATTGAATATAACCTCTGCATTTGTTTTGCAAGTCTGAAACTCTTTCATGCAATTTGGGGTGAGGGGGTAGGCCGGACCACCAATCAGGTAATTAGGTTAGATTTGAACATTACCAGGAATCAGATGGCTGTATACTTGAGGCATTGTACCATGTTTTAATTTGTTGTTTACTACAGAGTTCAAAAAAACTTTTGCGTCATGAACGCTGCCTGGCCATCTACAATCGATGTCCATGAAATAGCCTTGTGCATCACAAACAGCTTGAACATTCAATGAAATAAAATGTTTGTAATTAAAATAGTCTTGAGAATTCATATGAGGTCTTCGGATTGGTACATGTGTACCATCAATGCAGCCAAAAGCATGAACCATTCCAAATTTTGTTTCAAATTGTGCTGCCTTTTCTTTCATTTCCACGTGTGTTTTAGGTAATGTTATATACTCTGATGAAAGATATTTTGAAATAGCATTACAGACCTGAACAATCATTTTCGAAACTGTAAATTGATGGATACCGAATGTATTTGCTGTCATCCATATAGAACCAGAATCTTTAAGGTAATATAATGTTACTGCAATTTTTTTCTCTAACGTCAAGGCCCTGTAATTTGGTGATGTTCCTGGCGAGATAAATGGTCGTAATTTATCACAAAGAAGAAAAAACTGTAATTTGGTCATTCGGAAGTTTCTTTTCCATTCATCTTCAGGTGAAATTCCCTAAATCATGTTTGCCCACCAAGACTCCGTTTTTCAATTTCTCACCCAAGTACTTCTTTTCTTTCTCAACATCCTTTTCATGTGAATGTGCTTCGCTTTAATTCGCATTCTGCTTTTCTTCATTGCGCAATATGCAAGGATTTTTTGACACATAATATTGTGTTTAAGTAAATACAAATAAAGAATGCCTTGGAATTGCATCAATAAAGACACAAATATTCCAAATTTACGGCAAATGCTTCTAAATCGTGCTCTGTTGCTTTTTGTTGCCGCCATTTTTATCAGCACAGAAAATTAAAACTTTCCCGCCAAATCATTGCGCAACTTACTGCGCAGGGACGAGAGCTCGACCGCGAGATGAGTTTTTCTCATGTAATCGCAAACAGAAATCCATCTTGATAGGGCCAGCCCTCCTTATGTAATCAGGCCCTTAGTAATCATTTTGGATAATGGGAAGGGTGAAAACATGACTACGAGCCACCATGAAACAAACAAGGTTCAACTCATTGGCAATATTGACATCGGGTAAAGATATTACTGATGATTTAGACATAACAAAAGTAGCAAACATATTCGTTTCAGGACATGCTAATGATACAACCATTTTCAACTGGTGATTCAACTATTGACCCATAGAAATTGTTTATTACATAGTCACAAGAAGGAGGATAGTCTGGAAACTAACAATAGCCTATTGTTCTAGTCTATTGCTAAACAGCAGATGTCGCAAAAGACTAGTGCCCATTCTCTTCCGTGCACGTATTTCGCGAAAAGAAAACCAATGCTATGGCATAACACTTTGTTTCAGACGATCTTGATGTGATTTTGTCTTTTTTGGAAAGTGATAGGTTCGAAGGCGTCCTGCAAGATGGATATCTTGAGTCAGAAATCGATGTAAGTTTTTCGCTGTATACATTTTGCGCAAATTTTGTTTACTCTGAGATACATAAGGTCAGTGCTTTGGCCTAATTAGAAGCTGTTACAGCAAGAAAATAAAAAGTCTTGGGTCAAACTCTTTATAGCAGAACACAGTATTTATCCTCGAACATTAGTTTGTACCTTTCTTCTTAAAGCCTATGATAATAATGAATGTCACAAGCTCTTAATATCTCCTTATAGATAGGCATAACAAAGTCAGTCTGAAGATGAGCGAGGTCACTTACACAGTCACAAAGTTATTAGTCACTTGTCTTCAACTTTGCACTTGAAATACTGAGGTTTATTCCAAACGAAGTCATCTTACATATTACATCTTACATAATTACATATCTTTTAAAAAAGATACCCCAAAGTTTAAGGCCATGCTTGCAAAATTTATTTTCTACTTGAAATTATTCCCACTCCCAAGATACAGGTTCACCTTGAGTTTTGCCTTGAAAGTTTATTCATACTAAAATGTTGTGAATTATTGAAGTTGATTTGCTTTTTAGATTGAAATTGAATCCAAACATGCTTGCAATATGTGTACTAAAAGCTACAAAACCTTGAGAGGGCTCGAACGTCATAGGATGGCAAAACATATTGATGAAACACCTATTGAGTTAAAGCAAGAAACTGCCGAAAGCCTATTGCATCCTTTGCAGCTAAAGAAGATGCTTCAAAATTGTGCTGACAAATTTGCAAGAGATGATTGCTATCCGAAGACCATTCAAGATGAATTCAAAACATTTACCCTAGATATAAATAATGTACTACACACATTTGCACTGATTAAAGAAATAATAATATGTTTTAATGGTAACCAGGAGAAGTTTCTGCCCCAATTCTACAGGACTGTGCACGAAGAAACACATTTCTTTAAAGATTTGTCCAGAGATTGCTGTTTGCTTCTTGGCTTTGAAGTAGCAAATCACATTTTTGCCCATCTCAGTGGTGCTAAGCAAAACAAAGAAGCCGAATCAGTTTCCATGATTAAAAAAAAATTCTCAGGAAAGGAAAGAAATGTAATAACCTATTTGAGTGGCCATGTGTTCAATGAGATGTACAAAAGAGTCCGTAGATCAAAGAGTTGGGAATGTTCTATTAATCAGAACTATTTATCACTTTTAGAGGCTGGAAAATCAAGTGACCAAATTATACAAAGTAACAAAGATTATTGTTTAACAGCAGCAAAAAATCGTGGTGGATTGTGGTTAGTAAACCCGATTATAGTGGATATGTTTTTGGCAGCAGAAGCAGTTTTTCGAATCAAGACAGAGGTGATTAAACCCAAGATTGACCAACATGACATTGTAAAATGCTTATTGAAAGAATCCTCTGTGCATGCAGCAATTTCCCATTTGAGAAATAATGCTACACTGGCTACATCCAAGGAAATTACAAAAAATCTTGTTGAAGAACTTTTGTCTTTGTTTGTCAGAATTCGTGTATTTTCCTATGCAAAGGACATTTGTCAGAGTCAAAAGGCAGCAAAAGGAAAAGAAAGGTCCCTGCGAAAAGAAATGAAGAAAGCAACTAACAGTTTAGACTTGGGATACTAATAACCAAGCCATTGCCGGTGAACTTGTATCTACTAAACATTTTAACGTAGAAATATAAAACTAACAAAGCACTAATTCAATAAAAAACATTAGAGTCACTAGCTGTATACTAGTCTTTAATTTTTACACATAGTAAATAGTTATTTAGGATCCAATTGATTCCATTTTTATGCTCAAGACCAAAGTTTTTTCTTTAATAACACTTTTTGCAATTTTGATCCTTGAAATTTCCATTGGGTGAAAATTATTCTTACATTTTAAAGACAGCAAGTCTTTCATTTGTCATTCAGAGAATAAGCAAAGTAAGGAATGAACAAAGGTTGCTTGAAAATATTTAAGTGAGAGTCAATCTATGAGAATCTTATTTTTTGTTGAATTTTGCAGCTAAAAAACAGTTTTTACTTAAAATCAGTTTTTAAAAGTCTGCAGATTTTGAATTCTGGGATAGGGAATAGTGTGTGCAAACCAAGTTGTATAATTTCTTTCAACTAGTTGTGAGCTCATTGTTTGTTTCCTGGAAAAGTAAATGTAACCTTTATTAAATATAAAACCTTAATCTAACCACTCTTAAAAATCATAAAATGTTTTTCCGTGAGCATTAAAAAAAAGTTCTGTTAACTTAATTATCTAGCAATTCGTTATTTTCTTTTTTTCTTTTTCCTTGTTGGCAAAGGTTCATCTGAAATAAGGTTTGAAAATTCATGATCTGTAGAGTTGCCGTGTGCAATTGGTCGAAATTTCTTTTGATTTCTTATCATATTGTCATTAAAGCCAAAATCATTCAGTGTTAGGTTGTCATGACGGTATCTTCCTGCACGTTGATGTCCAAAATAGTTCTCCAAAGGGTCCTGACAGAAGCGTTCAGTCAAAACATATTGCACACCATTTTGGAGGAGAAACTTTATTAATCCAACTGCAGAATGAGCAGTAATTTGCAGACCTTCGTAGGTCTGCCTTGAAATAAACATGCTAGCTTTGGCTTTAGAGGAAAATTTGCCAGGTCGTTCTTCTATTGATTCGCTCCAATTTTCAAAATACTGCAAAAGTTCGGTAATGAGCCAGGTAAGACGTTCATCATCTTGGCAGTCAAATGGTCTCAGAGAGGCTTTTTTCTTTACAATGTGTTCTGTTTTATTTCTGATATTCAAACAATCAAAAAACCTGTCCATCATGTAACAGAACTTTGCTGTTTCCCTTGCTTCTCCAGGCCCAAATGTCGTTAATGCTGTTGCCACTGAATTGCTTAAAACTTGAGCAGCCAACTTGACATTCATGATATTGAAGCTATTCAGTTTAATATGATCTCTGGATAGCTTAGGTACCAGGTGTAGACCATTTAGATTTTCATGATAAAGTTTGGCAATATGGCACCATAAAATATGATAGCCATTATTCCACAGTAATCTGGTTGAACTTCCAGCACCTGATTTAGACAGACAGTTGCGAGCAGTCTTAATCAAATGTGGAGCATCTGAGAAAAAGTAAATGTGGCGCTTTTCCTCAGCAAACACATTCAAGGCTCTGTGTGTTATATTTGTTGCAGGATTTACATCTCCTCCTGTAAATTCAGAATGCATGCCAAAAAATTTTCGATTTGATGATGCACCATCACATGTAACTCCAACAATCTTGGATCAGAATGGATTGCTGATTAGTGGCAACAAAAACAAGATTATGCTGCTTCATACCCAGCCAACATCATCTAACAATTATGCATATCAGTAATTAAAGCTAATTTTCATATGCATTGAAATTAAGACAGATAATCCAATAAGTATAAGTATAAATCACCATAAGTAATTTATGCACACTCTTAAAAACAGGCATGAATTCTTAGTTTACATTGAGGAGGCTAAAACTTGGAAATTGAAATATTGTAGAAACAAGTTCCCAAATGAAGTCACATTACAGAATGTTACTGACCTTCAGCCTGCACTGCAGTTCCAATATTCCAACAGCTTGCCAGAAAAGTGGAAACAGCTGACTTGATGTTGCAGATACTGTTGCAAAATTGGCCAAAGAGAACTTGAATGGGTTGACAATACTTCGGATAAGAAAAACCAACACATGTGTTGCAATTTCATCCATCTTGGCAAGTGAGGAGTAGTTTAAACTAATATCATCAAGATCAACAAATCCGATTAGTTCTCCAGAGTGCTTGTCCAAAACCAAGTTTTCTTGTATTTTCATCTCATCCAAGAGCAGCACACAGTATTTTTCTACTTCAGAAAATTCTACTGTTTTCTCTTTCAATTCTTGTATTATCTCTGCATTAAAACCTCGTTGAGGACGGATATAGTTCTTATAATCACGAAGTCTTCTCTTGCTTGGTAAGACCAATACACCAGATCCAGTCTCCAGTCTTCTCATGATACCGCAATTCATCATAAGCTGCTGGTGATTTGCTTGCCAGGTTTAGACGAAATCTAATGATTTGTGGATGAAATCTTATACCACTTTTCGAAGAGCCCAAATAGCTTTCCTGCTCCTTCCAAAATAACTGCATAAAAGGAGTTTTGAAATTTTCAGGACATGACTTCATGATTTCTCTAATGTCATTGCCAAGATCTTTGTCTACCTGGATTGCAGACTTTTCTATTTCTGCTTTCAACAGTGCCACATTAGCTTTCAAGATCTTGTTTTCATTTCTTGCTTGTTGCAATGTCAACTTAACACGCTCTGGTGCAGTTTTAGTTATAGGAGCGTTCAGTTTTGCAGGCAAAAGCATTAAATCATGCTTCCTTTTTAGCTCTTTTGTGTGCTTTTTTCTTCTTTTTGGCAGTCAAGGCATTGACCTGATAGTTCAATCAACATTTGACAGCCTTTAGATCGGTAGCATTCACTTTGCCAAAGTGGTGTTGCAGTGGCAAATTGTGGAAAGGAATGAAACAACTTTGGAACACAGTGTTTAATTATTTCACTGACTGAATTTGTTGCTATTTTACAGCTAATTCCTGCACAGATACCATATTGCTCCAGTTCAGTCAAAAATATAGGCAATGAGATATGCTGTAAGGATCTTTCTTCCTTGTATATCTTGTGGTTGATAGGAAGAGCCCACCCTTGTATATGTAATGAAAACACAAAACATTTGTCAATATACAAAGTATACAGGGGGATTGCATGAACATTGTCCCCTTTGGTCAATTTGACAAATTCTGGTAAATGCTCTTCAAAATTCCATTTTTTCCAATTCAGCTTTTCAATTTTTTTGACCATGTCTTCTAAACTCTTATAAACAGGTTTAGATTCTTGGAGGATAGCATTTTTTTCAATAGAAGCAGCCTTCTTTTTTGCAATGATGTCTGCTGACTCTCTTGGTTCTGGTCTGAAATAAAAAATTGACACTAAATCAATAAATTTCACAAAACACCTTTTAGAAATTATAGATAGCTTTACATTTCAGTAGCAGAAACCAAAATTAAAATTAATTATGTAAGAAAGATTGTGGGTTACACCAAAGAGGGACTCAAACAGAGAAAAACCCAGTTTTTAAAGTTGCTTAAATCTTAAATACTATAAACTCTATTGGAGGGCACTTTTACTTTTGAGATAAATTTCTTTCCAAAATATAACAACTGATTTGTTCTTATGATAGGATTCGCTCGTTAATAGATTATAAACAAGGCCTACCTGGCCGTTTCAATACTCTTCGTTGGCAGATTTAATGATGGAATTGCTCCAGGTTTGAGATCTTTACAACTGCTGTCTAGAAGTAAAAATTAAAGAACTGAGCTGAACAGAAGTAATGTAAGGTTATAGATAAATGATGACTTGGGATTAAAGTTTCCACTTTGCATCTAAAGGCAGTCATACGATCGTAGCGAAGAGGAAGAAATTGAAGAAGGAATCAAGTTGAAGAAACTCACTAGGGTCTTCGTTAGCATTTATTTGCTTATCTGTAAAATGTCTTTGGCATATAAAGATCCGTTTGGCATTGATCTGCGACCGAAGATTAGCGTCAATCACTCGATTTCTTGTCACAACATGGATAAGTTGCTCTCTCCATTTTGTGTTGAAGGGGTCTTCACCAGAGGGAACCTTGAAAATTCCAACTCCCTTGTACTTTTTAGACCTAGAGGTTCCGCAGCCATAGATTGAGCAGTTATCTCCAGGCATTATGATAAGCAAAGGCACCCAAATCAAATAAAACCATTGACTTCCACTTTATTTATCATGTTTTCCTTAGCGACAGTGTCATTGATTTGCTATGGTTGTTTCTGCTATGCATGGAAGAGAATGGGTACTAGCCGCCAAAATAGAACAACAAGTCTAAACAATAGGCTATTGTTAGTTTCCAGACTATCCTCCTTCTTGTGACTATGATTATTACTTTAATATTTCTGTACATCAAATATTTACCTCAAAGCATTAAAGATTGATGACCCCTTTGGAAAGTTAAGTTACCTTTTAAAGTGAGTCTCGTAATCTCTTTATTGTCCACCTGCTTTGTTATACACAAATGCTTGACTCATATGCAAGAATAACATGTTGTCGTTAGAAACTTGTTAAATATTCATTAACAATGTCACATTATTGTCCGAATCCAAATTAGGCATAAACAAGAATGATAATTTAATTTTAAAGATTCTTGTGACATTCCTCGTGCATGAGTATATTTCATCGTTAGAAAAATCTTTTAGGAATCATTCGTTTTCATCAGAATTATCTCGAGAATTTTACCAAATCATATTTATGCAAAAAGCAAACAGTACTATGTTCTCATACAAACACAAATCCGGCACGCAGAAAATGAGCGAAAAAGAGAAAGGAGACAAGAAAACAGAAAAAGGTTCTTGCACATTATTTCAAGTTGGAGTCAAAAAAGTAACTGAAGAAGGTAGACAAAACGAGCACATCGATGAGTGTGAAAAAAATATCAAGGCAACCCTGAAGTGGAAGGACTTGATGCTACAGGAAATTCAGACTCAGAAGGAAGTTTTGCGATAGATGATGGAAACAAACTTTCGCCCTTCAATATTGGAAGGGTCTCCAACAAGGAATGAGCTTGAAAATATTCTACGAGCTGGTTCAGTTCCATTGCCGGGGTAGATGTGATGGTTGTAGAGAGAGTTTTGTCTGAGATCGAGCAATGGAAGAAGCTTCTTAGCAGGATAATCAACTTGACCATATTTCTTGGAGAGAGGGGTCTTGCAGTTCACGGTTCATCGCTTCAAATTGGAAATGTTCATAATGGAAATTTTCTTGGAACTGTTGGCACATTATGATCCACTTCTTCAAGGACATATTTCAAAAGTGAAGACCTCCCAGGAAAATGGTGAAGGGCTAGAAGCACATTACCTTTTCCTGCAGTCACAAAATGAATTTATTAAGATTTATGCTGCAAGAGTCAGGGGTTGCATTTTGAAAAAAAGCGAAAATGCAAAGTATTTTTCGATCATGGTGAATCGGACTCCTGATTCAAGGCACACAGAGCGAACAACTTTCATTCTCCGGTACATGAACAGAGAAGATGAGGTATATTCCATAAAAGAGCAATTTCTGGTGTTTGTTGATTGCTGCAACAAAACTGGAGTGGATATTCCTTCGGTGATTCTGGAAACACCCAAGAAGTTTCATATACCAATTGCTGAATGTCGAGAACAAGGTTATGATAATGCAGCCAATATGTCTGGCAAGGACAATGGTGCTCAAACCCACATCAGGTCTGATACGAAGCTGCATCAATGATCTTTTTCTTTCCTTTGGCAATATCTGGAGCGTAATGATGAGATGGATCACCATGCATGCATAAAATTCGGAACAGTCTACAGAGATGACATCAGTCCAGTGGCACTTGCAGAGGAAGTTTTGTAGATGAAAACAGTGTATGTCGCTAATTTTGGAGAGAAAGCACTTGATCCGAAATTTTTTCCATTATCAGAATTCTGGCTGCAAGTCTGTAGCTTCTGGACCACTTCCCTTTTTACTACATACGAAAGGTAACCAAATTCTCTTCGACAATTTGCGTTTTTAACAACATTTCACATTCAGTAAAATGGAAATTTCTAATGACAGTTTTCAAAAGTTATATTAGATGATTGTTTTCTCATATTTTTGTCTCAGTTGATGATGTTGAGAGTTCCATAAACGACAATGAGGACTCCATTCCATTGCCTACTGGTAAGTATCGCTGTTCATTTGTTTTTTTATTAAAGGATGTGTGTGTTACTTTGCAACACATCTGTGTCTTCTTCTGCCAGTTGTTTTTGTCTAGTATTCTACTAATTACATTTAGTCTGGTTTTTTCATTGCTTTATATTCATTTTCAGAAATGAAAAACCATGACTTTGCCACGAAAGTAATTTCTTATGGTATTCAGTCTCCTGAAAGACAATTTTAACAACCAATTGAGTTCTCTCATAAACAAATTAAGAAATATCTTAAAACAAAAAAATCAGAAGTTGTGGAGGTTATTTTCGAAGCTTACTTACCTAGCGAGAAGACTCTAACCAACACTGTGATAAAATTTGTTTCAGATGTTGGATTTAATGAGAAGTGTCTCTATGTTATAAAGCAGAGAGCAGAGTCACTTCCAGCAGCAGGTTAGATTTGCTCTTTTTTGATTGATAAAATTTCACTGAAAAGCCATCTATTCTATGATATATCTAAGGATCATTTGGTTGGCTTGGAGGACTTTGGTGATGGTAAGTCAGATGACTTTGGTGGACTTTGGTGATGATCTAGTTGCAAACACTGCACTGGTGTTGAAAGTTAGTGGAATTCCTCATAACTGGAAACAGAGATCGGCCATACATTCGAATGAGAGGCAAAAACTACTTTGTGATTTTTGATCCTCCATATCTTCTGAAGTCAGTCTGCAACAATTTTTTAAAGTATAATTTCAAATTTGAGAACAAAGAGACAAACTGGGATGACATCAAATATTTTTATAACAAAGAGCAAAAACAATCCATCAGGACTGCCCCTCAGCTAACAGAAATGCACATTAATCCTAATGGCTTTATGAAATTGCGAGTCAAGCTTGCTGCTCAAATATTTAGTCATTCTGTTGCTGCTGGTATTACTCTGTACCCAAGCCTTGGTGGTTTGTAGAGAGTTGATAAGATCTTTGACACCTGCAATTCACTAGGTTTCAAAGATGCTAAAAACACTGCAGACCTTTCTCTCAAGCATCTTCACAAGTAAAGGAAATGAAAGATGGAATCCAGTTTTTTAAAGTTACTGACAAGTCAACAAAAAAAACAAGACAAATAATTTGAAATGAATGGATGGTTAATTACACCTAATTCAATTATCAGTCTGTGGGAGAAATTGTTTCAGTCTGGCACAATATCTTTTTTAATGGCCAGGCAGTTAAATCAAGATTCACTCCAAAATCTTTTTGGATCCATCAAGCAGCAAGGTGGAAATTCAGACAATCCAACCCTCATTCGGTTTAAAAGGGCTTACAGAGAGCTTTTCCACACAAACTTTTTCAAATTTACCAATGGAAACTATGAAGAGAATGCTGATCCTTTAACAGAACTTTCCAGCGTACATGATATTGTGCCATTAGCAACATGATATTGTGCCACTTAAATTTTTTTCTTCTGAATACAACAACAGAGGACATACAAAGCAAAGTAATAAAAGAAAACTTGTTAGCCTATGTTGCTGTCTTTTCACTGCAGAGACAATTGAAAGCGTTTGAAAGACACCAATGCAGTATTAGTAAATCATACCTAACTGACAATCACCTTGATAATAAAAGGTAGTTATTTCTTGTTTTTAAAGCCTATGTCACTCATATAAATTTATCTTGAGGACTCACAGTTCCCTTAAAGGCAATGATGGATTTTCTAGCAAAGTTGGAAGATATGTTTGTTAGATATATCAGAAATTTAAGGATGAGAACATGGCAAAGGACATATTCAATACTTAAAGTGTGCAGTTTGACAAGAGATATATGATTATACTGTTCAAAACACTAAGGAGTTGATTTTGTATAAAGAAATCAGTTGGAAACAACTACAAGAAAGAGCAGAATATATCTCAGAGTTGTTCATTTGTGATTTGCAGATATTTGTGTTTACTTTTTATGCAGTTGTTTCTCAAAAACTATATTGTTTTGGGTTTGGGTAATGATGAAAACATTTCATTTTCATTTCAACTTAACATACAATTACAAATCTCACTATTACCTTTTTTCTCATTTGTATCTTCTTTTGTGCCCTTGAGCTATTTTACCTTTCACTGATGTGATAAAATGTACTTTATCAACTACCTACTATGGGCTAATTTGGATAGCTAAAGGGCAGTAGGCTACATAAATGAATCTAGAAAGAGAGAAACGAAGCACCTCTTTTCTTCTGCTAGCTTTGGGGTTGCACTTTGGGTAGTGTAGACTACCTTTTAGTCCCCCGTGACCCCAAGTCCCCAAGTATAGAAAGGAATTTACAATTTTTGGTATATCATTGATTATTGATATGTTTTTGAAACAGTCCAGAAAACATATTTCCTGGAGAAGTTTTAAATTCTATTCCCCTTGGTAGGTTTGGATGAATCTTTTCAACAATAAAACTTTTCTCATCCATCCTTGATAACATTACTGTAATTGCTGGCAACCTTTGGCTGTTTTCAAACAACTAGTTAATAAATAAGACTAGCCTTTTTTTGCTATACCAAAGTTGCTGGGAAGCAAAGAATGCTTCTCTTTCAAAGGCATTTTGCATTTATATCTCCCATCAACAAACTCAATATTTGATTCAAATTTCTTATCAGGCAAATCGATTTCTTATTTGCAACCTAAAGGTTCAACTTCCAATTTTTTTTATTTCTTTTAACAAAGGGTCTGTCTCCGTATCCTCTAAACTTTCTACATCAACTTTCATGACAAACGTACTATCATCTTCACTTTGATTTACCCCTGCTACAGGCCCATACACAACATACCCAAGTTTAGCCTTTACCACCAAAGGTCTGCAGCAAGTACATGTTGTTGCCCATTATAATTTTGGTTGGTGTTTGCAAAGAAACATCATTGCCTGGTTGCAAATCTGCCATACACAATCCGCTGAGATGCTGATATTCTCAATACCAATTGATACAAAGTGACTGTTTATTGAAATCTCTTTTGTCAATGGCCCTCACAAATGCAAGTAAATAAAGTTTCTTGAAAATATATGTATGTTCTTTAAGTACAGCCTTGCCAGATTGCCGAGTTTAATGCTGAGGTGAAATTTGGAACAAGAGATGTTTCACAAGAAGGACAGTACTTCAGTTGGTATAAGTTTCTCCTTCATATGTATTCCAAAAACTATTTACAAGAACGTTTGTGGCAAGCTACTTGCGACATGGATATTTCAATTGCAGTGATGTTTTTCAAAACACATGATGCATCTATCAATTTCAATTGTTTCAATTCTTTCCTCAAGTTTTTCAAGTATTTAGCATTGCCAATAAATCTGTAATCTATTGGAAGTTCCATTCCTTTTCCTTCACCTGAATTGTATCTAACACCAATACATTCAGCCTCAATTTCGCCATAATTCTGCAAAAATTCTGTAAAACCTTTGAAAGTTCAATTGGAACGTGTCCTGCCAGCTCACCATCCTCAGTCTTTAATGCTACGGCATAATCATCAAATTCATTATCATTCTCGACTTCACAGAACAAAATTTTGCCAATAAAGACTTCTACATCTTTGTAGTACACATGATACCCTCGCATGATAGATTCTGCAAAAAACTGCATTTCTTCAGCCATTTGAGATAAAAACAATGATGGTGGCTCAGTGTGCTCAGGTTGGCTTGAAGAGGAACCTCTTTTGAGATTATTGTGAAATTGAGGCTACAGTTTTGGCGGGAAAGTAATTGACATTATAGCATTCCGGGAAGTTGGCATCGTTGCTTTGGTGGTTTCCACCTGATCGAGTATAGAAATGCAAGGCACCTTGTTCAAATTTGGTTTTACAAAGAAAATAGTAAGCGAACATGGCACATGTTATGATGTCACACAATCGATGCCAAAAACAGCCTCATCCAGTACGAAGCCAATTGAGTGCGAAGTTTGCAAGAAGAATTTCACATCACAACAGTACCTAGGCACTCATATGTTTTGGAAGCATCCTGTGTCACATCCTTCCGGATCAGGTCAAGGCAAGCAGCATGAAATGTTTACCAGTCCTGAAGAAGGAACACTCTGTGCCTCTGGGGAAAGTATGGAAGTACTGTTGACACATAGCAAAATAGGAGTCACACAAAAAGTCATTGAAAAAAGGAAGAGGCTGCCCATCATTGCGTCGTGGAAGCTGTAGGCGACGATCATACACATTAGATTTCAAAGTTAAAACTTTGTGGGTGTTAGACAGACTTTCAGTGACAAAGAATCTGAAGAACAAATGGAAGAAAGTTGCTTTGATGAGAGGAATTTCAAACAAATCACTCGTTATTAAGTGGAACAAAGACAGAAAGAAATTTCTTGAATGTTTATCAAATAACACAATCAAGAAGGGAGTTGGAAATTTCAAGGCTGCAAGGCAAAGAAGAAAACTGCAATCAAAAAAGAAGGAGCAAGAAAAGTTTCCACTTGCTTCCATGGCTGTCGTTACAGAATTTAGGCAAAGAAGGAAGAAGGGACTAAAGATAACAAAGTTGTGGTTATGCAAAACTATGAAGCACAGAATTCAGGATATTTATGGAACTGAGAGGGCCACCAAGTTCAAAGCAAGTAACAATTGGTTTCACCGATTCAGGAAGCGATACCAGATTTCTCTGAGAAACAGAACAAATAAGAAACAGAAGTCAGCTGATGACTGCAGATCAACTATCCAATCATTCCATAGGACACTAAGGAAAGCACTGAAAACACAGCGGCAACGGATGCATGGTAAAACCACAATGGATGCAAAGAGGGGAAGATGGCTACCTGCAAATAGGTATAACATAGACCAAGTACCTTTACCATTTGCTGTGGATCAAGGGGAAACCTATGCAGAAACAGGAGAAAAACAAATTTGGTTTTCCCAGCCCATGAATGGACTAGAAAAAAGACAGGCAACATTACAGCTGTGTATCAGAGCCAAAGGGGAGCAAACAGTTAAACCTGCAATAATTTTTCGAGGAAAAGGTAATGTGACATTGCAAGAACTGGCCAAACATGACAAGCATGTTGATGTATACTTTCAGAAAAATGCATGGATGGACAATGAAATCAACCTTGAATGGACAGAAAACACTTTAGTCCCAGGAGTAGCAGACAAGTCAAAGGAAAGTGTAATTTTTGCTGACAATGTATCTTTTCAGTTAAGAAAAGAATTTCATGAAGCTTGCAGGACAAAATGCAATGCAGTTGTTTACATGCTGCCAGAGAATCAAACTGATAAAGTGCAGCCTATTGATGCAGGAATTGGAAGATTCATGAAGCTAAAAATTGGAAATGCTTTGGATAAGTGGCTTGAAATTGATGAGAATGTTGAGAAATGGCATGGCAAAATGAGTGCAAAAGAAAGACGAATTCTAATGACAAAGTGGGCTGGTGATGCATGGGATGAAATGCAACATTACAAAGATATTTTCAGGAAGGCATTTAAGCGCACTGGCTGCCTTATGACAGTGGATGGATCTGGAGATAATCTCGTACGTCCTCAGGGAATTGAGCATTATGAATTCTGATGTTTTTTTCATTTTTCAATGTTTTGAATTTTGCTATTTAAAATTATGTTTAAAAAAGTCAAAGTGATTTTAAAATTCTCTTTCTTGTGTTTGAAATGCTGAAAATGCACAACTTAAACCTTTTATACTGATTGTGATTTATCTAATTTTTATCATTTTACCATTAAAAACTATATTTTTTGCCCTTGGAATAAGAACCTATTATATTTTATCACACTGAAACAGGTTCTTAATTACAAGGTGCATAGTTTAGGAAAAAAGCCTCTAGGTTCTTATTTTTGTAGGTTCTTATATGCGGGGATTTACTGTATCAAGCGATTTCAGGACTATTTGCATGACCTCGCAGTCAAGGTTGTTCCTCTCTGAAAGATATGATCAAAAGTCTTTCTCTTCCGAACACTCCCAATTTCAACTCATTTTTTAGAGGCTGAGCTACCACTTTTGAAGGCTTCCTGGCAAAAAAGACTTCTGCACGCTTTTTATTAGTAATTCACTCAACGTTCTAGATATGTCCATATTTCTTGTTGTCTCCACATTAGCAGTTACATTTTATCACAAAGCCTGATAAAGTGTCAGGAGTGGTTAATTTGAACAGAAAGGACTACATAAAAAAAGTTGAGAATATTCTCATTGACAAGAAAATTCAACAATACGATCAACTGGACAATGAATTTTAACTTTTAAATATGTAATATTTAGATATTTTAAATTTCCTTTTTAACTTTAATTTGAACAGGACTTTCACTGATAGCAGCTTCTGAGCCAAGTTTTATCCTGTATACATGTAGATTATTATTTAAAATTCGAAAAACTAGGCGACATTGAAACACAAGCTAGAGCCAAAACTTCAAAATCACCTTATGCAGCAGGTCAACTCAAAAGTTATCGACAGGATAGGATAAGTTCACGATGGAATAAGACCCACAAGTTCACAGGGTCTGCAATTGTATGGCCCCCTAAATTACATAACCTGAATGTTCCACTTAGAGCCATCTTGTCTATGATTGGCTCAGCACAACATGAGCTGGCTATGTGGCTTTCTCAAGTTTTTTAAGGCAAGCTGTAGTGGAGAAAAGGTGGTTGAAAAGGAAACCATACGTTGAGATTTATATCATTAGGGTCCAGAATTATTGACATGTGGTTGAAATCATGATTGTTAGTGATCAGTTCTTAAAGTGTTGCTTCAGTTATCCTCCAATAGCCTTGAGCTTCAAATCATGGTGTCTGAGTTCTCCCAATTTGTAGTGTCCGAGATTTTTCGAATTTTTAGTGTCTGAGTTTTTTCGAAATTGAACTGTGCGAGTTTTTTCGAATTTGTAGTGTCCAAGTTTTTTCCAAAATTGAACTGTGCCAGTTTTTTTGTATTTGTAGTGTCCGAGTTTTTCTCGAATTTGTAGTGTGCGAGACTATTCGCATTTGTAGTGTCTGAGTTTTTTCCGAAATTGTAATGTCCGAGTTTTTTCGAAATTGAAGTGTCCGAGTTTTTTTAAGTAGTCAGACGTCAAGTTGTGGAAATTGTCTGTTCAGTTATCTACGTTAGCATTTTAAATAAAAAAGCTTGAATCAGGCCAGTAGTTTAATAATGGATAATGGATGGCGTTGAAGATCTGTGAAGCTTCTTCCTTTCCTTGAATAACTGTGCGTGTCAAATCACAAGGATATTAAGTAACCCTGGGAACTTTGAATTACACTACGCAGACCAATTAGAGAGTTTGCAGGCCACTGTACTTGGGAATGAAGATGCTCCAATCAACATTCTTTTGACACAGCTTACAAGATCGCTTTGTAGTCTCCTTGAACAAGTTGTCATCCTGAAGACAAGATACAGTAATCCAAACCCTATTACTGGGTTTGTCTTGTCGACTATTTTTACGGATTGTTGACCAAGATTCAAAATTTCATTTAAGAACTGATCACTAACAATCATGATTTCAAACACATGTCAATAATTCTGGACAAAAGAGGAGAAGTCGGTGGAAACTACTAGTGTCCAAAGGAGCAGAGGAGTAGCGGCAATGGATGCAGGAGCAAAGATCAGCACAATGGCAGATGATGTAAGTCACGACTTGTCGGATTAACGAGGGGAGTGTGTGCTGAATCAGAAGACGTGCAGGATTGCAGCGAGAAGGCGAGCTTCACAGCATATATGCTACAGAGGTGTAAATCGAACTATGCATTTGGGACACAATTGAACAATGTATGTAACAAACTCGTTGAAGTTATTGTTTTGGCTTATGTAAATTTATTAACAAAACAATTAGTGTGTCCCTTTGTAAAAACGTATATGAAGGGAGTTTCGCTCATTTTTAATCAGTTCTTGTTCTGAAGCCCAACAGACACATGAAAGTCTCGTCAAGTAAAGACAAACTTGACTCAATGTGTAAGAGGTCGTGAGTACACCTTTATTGTATATGCAAAATAAGGGTGCATAGGATAATTACACATATACAGTTGGTATCTGAGGTATTGTAGGCTAAGCGACGCTTACCTATCTTTGTTGTAAGGAATTACTACGGAAGATGGTTATTCGTAGAGCATTTCTAAGAATCTATTTATCTTATATCTGTTAAAGTATATTAGTGATTTGTGTGCAGTCATACAATTCTTTTCTTACTTAAGCAAGTAAGTAAGGCCATCCACGTGTGTAATCAGGTTTCTTACAGGAATCCTTCAGTAGCACTTCAAGTTGCACAAGTTTGCTTACAGCTGGTAGATACCCCTGTAATCTCGGAGTAATACCTTATGGTCTTTGGGTCCACCAAGTTGTTGTGGAAGTCGTATTTTATTACAATATATTTGATTAGCTTTCTGAACTTGTATTTAGTGTGCTTTAACTTTATCAGTATTAACGTATATAATCCTAGTTGTTGAGACATGAACAGTAAGCCATTGTTTCACTAATAAATTTTGTGGTTATATTTCTAGTTATTCTTTACCGTGCAAGGCTAGGGTTAGCCATAGGGAATTCGTCCTTGCGCTTAGGAAATTATTATTACTGTTTGTTTTGTACAGTCCTCTTTTTTAAGGCTATCGGTCAAAGTGTCAACCCCCCTAGATTCCTGACAGAGCCAATTTTTTCTAATCGAGGTTAATACACCTCTTGTCTTTTCCGAGGCTAATCTGCATACTCTACGGTAGTGCCACTGGGGATGGAGATCATAATGATCAAGAAGACAAACCATCAGCAGTATGTTGCGCCTTTCATTTCTTAAACGAGACAAACGGAAAGTCCCAGTAAATTATGCAAATTAAAATGAAAGTCCTTCCGATGAAGAGCCAACATCAGTGATAGGCATCAGAGAAAGTTGTGGGGATGATAGCTCAGTAGGTGCAGGTGCTCCACACAGCTCCGTCATCGATTTCAAGGTTGTGGATAAACATGTTATACAACACAAGTGTATAATGAACAATTAAAACTTACAGATCATTCGTCTCTCATTGTGTTCTTTAACCCAATTTGAATGCTGTTTATTTGACACAATGCCTAATACAGAAATGTCAAATCCAAAATTAGTGTATTACATGTTTGCAGATAAAAATCAAGCAGTTCCTGAAATATTAGCACCGTATTAATACCAGCAAAAAGGGTGTAGTGTAAACGTTCATGTGTATACCTTCTGTCTAGTCAAAAGTATTTTTTATTTTTCGCAAAGGCAACATTATCAAATCTTAATTATGAAGATTTCTTGGATATGGCAGCGAAGCTTTTGAAGACCGAAAATCTTTGCTTATTGGTCTTATAAATCAGAAAATGGCAAATGCAGTGGAGGAAACCAATCAGCCTTCATTCAATTGTGTCCCTTCATGTTGTAAATGTTTGCAGTGCCATGAAATTCCCACCCAAAAGGAGAGAAAATTTTGGAAAAGGCGCAACTGCATTACCAAGGATCAAACATTTTATGAAATTTGTTTGAATGGAATTTGTCATCGATTCTCAATGTGATATTAGAGATGATATACCTAGTCAAGACATGAAAACTATGAGGCATACCACTTACAGACAGTTTATAATGTGGCAGCATGGGCCCTTTGGTGCTGGCAACTGGATGGTAATACCATCATGCTGTGTTTGGAAAATCCGTGACAAACACCGTTCTTCAAACAGTGCTGAGCGTCGATGCAGCTAGAATGGGAATGTTTGCAAGGCCTGGTAATAGTGTGGAAAAATTCTTCCTGCACATGGAAAAATTCAGATTCCGATTTTACGATGGGGATGTGCTGCTTCCTCTAATAGAGGACCACGCTAAAAATTTGCATGTTGGCCTTCTGTTTTTCAAGTATGCATATTTTAATGTTTTTGAGATGCGAGAAGACGAATGTGAAGTGAAATTTCCGTTCAAAAAGGATGACATTTTTAGACTTGCAGCGGTTTTACGCCTCCCTGAAATATTCAAGTGTCAGAATGGTGTTGCGGTAGACGAAATCGAGGCCTTGTGCATCGCCCTAAAGAGATTTGCTTACCCAGGCAGACTTGCTGATCACATCCCTCGTTTTGCTAGGGATGTATCACAACTCTGTATGGTCGTAAATCTCATGATTGACCATATCTTTGACAGATTTGGATACCTCCTTGCCACCCTTGATCAACCATTATTGTCACGCCAAAATCTGAAGTTATATGCAGATGCCATTCATGAAAAAGGTGCTGCATAAGACAACTGTTGGGGTTTCGTGCATGGGATAGTCAAACCCACGTGCAGACCAAACCAGGATGAAAGGGCTGTTTATAACGGCCATAAAGATTTTCTCATAGAGATTTTCTCCAATGCCTCTTCGCAAGAAGACCAAACCTCACTGTTCAAGAGCAAGCTTCTAATCAATCCATGAGCAGGGTTCGTATTTCTATTGAGTGGGTGTTTGGTGATATTGTGAATTATTTTAAATTCACAGACTTCAAGAAAGATCTTAAGATTGGCCTCAGTGCAGTTGGAAAGACGTTGTTTGTCCCCTACAACGCAATGCACTTAATAGCCTCTATGAAAACAACAGATCCGCTTTTTTTCAATCTGCAGCCACCAGTTCTTAAAGAGTACTTCAGATAAAAACAGCTTTTTTAAAAGCTACCTAACAGCTTTTTTTAAAGCTACCTAACAGCTTTTTTTAAAGCTACCAAAGCTACCACGTTTAGATTTATGTTATCAAAAATGAGAAATGTCAGTGAATGGGATGATTACTATTGAGAAACAAAAAATTAACCAATTGAATTAACCAATGATAGAACTTAAGAAAATGTGACTTTTCCAGTAAATAAACAGTATCGATAAATCACAGATGACACACTGATTTTTTCAAGATCATAATCTCTTCTCGTAGAACTATTTTATCAGGATATAAGCCTGAAAACTGATACAAAAAGAATACAAATTTGAGAACAATCTAAGGTTGAGATATTTTATTGAGAACAATCTACGGCGATTTTAAATATAAAGCTTGTTGAAATAGGCTTTCAATGCATAACCTGTTAAAACATTGTTATTAAGAAAATTGATATTAAGATTATTTTATAAGAAAATTGTTATCTTAATGAAAATAAAAGGCCATTAGTACTTCAGCAAAATTGCCCTGTCTAAAAATTTCTCTCCTTGCACCCTAATTATCCAGGAACAAATTCAGGACATTCCAGCCTCAAAGTTCAAGAACAATTAACAAGTAAATAAGTTAAATTCATAAATAAGTTAATCTTGTTAAATTAACAAGAGAGATCCTTAACTGCAATTGACCATTTCTAATCTAAAAAAATTAATGTTGAATAATAAAGCATAATATTGCATCAAGAATTATTATAAACCTACAATAGTTATATCAAAATATATCTTTCAAGTTCTGAATTCAAAATTGTACATATATGCATGTAGAATAACAAACAAAGATAAAAAAACTTGCTTTCATTTTCAAATTAATAGTTTTAGATAATATACTGTCCATGAGGTAATCTCTACATTTACGTTTAAAGAATCAGTGCTTCGACACTCTAGCTCTACACAAGTATAAAAGAACAATGAAGGGCAAACAAGTTGAAAAAACAGTTGGTGGAAAAGGTCGCCTGACTGACAAAGTCATTGATAGAATGCAGATTTTTTTGGCCAAGCATAAAAATAATTCTGGCTTGAAAAAAAGAATGAAGAAAGACATTTTGGCCATTCTGAAGCAAATGGTAAAAGATGACACGCTTTCTCTTGACCAGCAGCATGAAAATTGCCCAAAAGATTCATCAAGTTGGTGCAAATTCTGGAGTCAAAGGGAATGTTATGATAATGATAAAAGACTAGCATCTGCATTCTATGAAGACTTGAAGCCAATTTACCACAGATTGTCTGCTGATGAGCTGCTGGACAGATGTTTACTTGGTTTAACACAAAATCAAAATGAATCCATAAATGGCATTCTTTGGAGCAAATGTCCCAAAAGAAAGTTTTGTGAGAGGCAGAAATTGCTGCTAGCTGTTGGTGAAACAGTTTGCGAATTCAATACTGGAGCAGCTTCTTGGGAGGAAATCTTGAATTAATCAAAGATTAAGTCAACATCCAATTCCTTAATAAAAAGGCTGAAAAATGCTGCAAAAAAGTTTCAACAAAGGCTCGACAACAGCAAAGAAAACTAAGAAGAAAGAGAAGAGGTGCTGTTGAAAAGGCAACAAGCTACATTTCTGGTGCATTTGAGCTTCACAAAACACCAGAATTAGATCTGCATAAAGGAAATTATTTATCAGCAAAATGAGACTTTCGAGCCTGAAATAAAGTTTATTGACGAGAAAAATATTTTGTTAGTCAGAGTAAAGACATTACAGTTACAGGAGCAACCCCATCTTGTTTTTGCCAAACAATTAGACTATAAAATTCATTCTATTTATAAAAGTCTTGTTTTTTATAAATTTTGATAAAACTGACATAATACAGTTCAACTTAGCCAGTATCTAGCTATCCAGTAACAAAGAATCTTTAATATTGCTTAAGTTGTTCTACTAATTTTAAGGCTAGTTTTCTCAAAACTTGATTTTTGCATTCTGCCGTTACTCTGCAGACTCTATCTTTTGATTAGATTAAGGTATCATGCTGAATTTTTCACACAATGTGTATTTTTTTAAGCTTTCTGACATGACTGTTTTAAATAAGTTCTTTACTACTGCTGAAATGAGGTATTCTGTAAAACATTTTTTTTAAGGTATCAACCACCGTGTTTGAAATTTTTGAATTTTAATACAGTCATTTCACAAAGAGTTGACAAAATAACGTTTTCCATTTTATTTGAGAATAGTATCTTTTGTGGTTCCTGAGATATATTCTGCCTACCAGTTTTGACATATTTTTGTCATGACATTACCCCTGTCTAAATAACAAATCTTTTTGAAGAATAGAAATATATTCAATATTTTACAATCTTTGATCTACATACCTTGAAAATTTCAACTTCAGATATCTTAAACGGTTCACACATAACATTGTTTTAAAGAAGCACGAGGTAGTTTTTATAGTGACAGTAGCCGGCCATCTTAAACTATTTTATGCCGGAAACCATCATAAGTATCAAGGGATAATGGCTGTGGAAACGTTGCTGCAACAAAGTATACCTGAAAAGGTTCAAAATATTATTTTATTTCTATTTTCAACGAGCCGCGAAGAGAGAGGAAAATTTATTAGAGAGGACAGGCATGTAAAGGTTATACCAAATCGTCATTCTCAAGGAACATCTGAGATGTGGCCAAAATCAGGCAACTTTTTCGTTCAAAGCGTTCCATTAATGAAACGCCTATAGATTTTGAAATCTGCAGCCTTATAATAAGCAACTGCCTTACAATGAAAATATTTAAGCGAGTTCCTGAAAAGTCCTGCAGATCGTCCTACAATAAAAGTGCCAAAAATATAAGTGATGAATAGCCAACAATAGCCCCTCATATTGCGTTCAGTATTCTTGAATCTTCAAATTTTTAGCACAACAGCAAAAAATAGGGGTCATTCGTGTCTTATTGCATGTTGTTTTTCAGTTTTACTAGATTTAAACAGTGCATTGAAAATCAAAACAACTTGCAATAACCTTTTATATTTTCACACGGTAGGCGAAAAGGATTGTAACAAAGGAGTGTATAACAGAAAAAATAAGAATATGAAAACTGTACCTTTTTCGACTACTGTCTGCCATGCTTTTGAAATGGACTTCTGGCGCGACTTGTCATCCTCTTTGAATTCTGCAAGAATTTCACCTTCATGGTGCAATCTTTCATTTTCTTCAGGTTTATCTGAAATTTCAAGTCAAAGAAAGTATGAAGGATTGAATTAGAATTTGGATTTCAAATTTTTAATGATAATAAATGCTTTGTTTTAAAGAATTATAATAGATGATCAGGCACTGCAGAGCATTGAGAAATTGGGGTCTAAAAATGTTGGGGGGGGGGCTAAAACTGAATAAAAACTGGCTTGACTGTTTATTCATTGGTAAATTTTTTGCAATTTTAGTAAAAATTGAGAAGATATAGCACCCCCTCCCAGTTCTTTTTCTTTCTCCTAGACTTTCTCCTGATCGGGAGAATGGTTTTTTCCCCCAATAAGGAGACATTCTATTGAGACTTCTCCCGATCAGGAGAAATATCGTTTACTTCTCCCAATCAGGAGATAAATGCTCATATCCCTAGCTGATGTATAGTGTTAATTATATAGTTGCTCTAGCAGAGCCTCAAGAAAAGGCCGCAATAGATTTTATGAAATTTTGAAAGTAGAGCCAAAAGAATCTACAGGAACTAGAGGGCCTGTAGTAGCATTCCAAAAGAGGGGCAAGCTACACTTGCGTAAAGGGGAACTATGTCTCCTGAAGAAGTCTTTATAACTAGTGCAGAAAAACAGTGGTGGGGGAGGGGAAAAGTAGACATGCTCCTTCAAGCTCTATGTTAGGTCAGGTTTTATAACAAAAATTGTCAACATGTTTATTATCTAAAATATGTTCTTACTTGAAAATATAGTTCTCAAGCTCTTACTTGAAAAAAGGGAATGTTTCGATATGAATTTTATCTGGCATTTATAAGCCTTCTAAACAACCTTGGCAGTTTCGATCAAAACTTTCATCAGCTTTTCGGTTCAAACCTTCTACCATACCCTCTTCATTCAACAGCTTTAGGTTGTCATACCCAAAGTGACCGTAGCGTTCATCCCATAGCTCAACAGAGTTATCACATGCTCTGGGTGAAGCAAAATATGCGGTACAAACTTCCTCAGTATTCAGCTTGAAGAATTTGCCATCTTTATGACCAATATGCAACGTTTGTTCATTCGAAATAACTATGCAAACATCCTCCTTGAATCAAACTTCTGCAACTCGTTGCTTCATCAATGACAATGATACCAAATTCCTCTTCATTTTTGGGACATAGAAGTACGCCCTTCAAAAATTTTTCTTTGATGTATTTGTGTTCACCGCCAATGCAATCTCACTTGTTGCTGTTGCTGCACCAGCATTTGAGTCCTCAGTACTGTTTGCTACCTCCGATTTTGCATCTTTTTTCTGGTCAACCTTCTTTTTATAATAATCTTTTGCGAAGTGTCCTTTGTTCTGGGAAGTGTCCTTTTTTCCTGAATTGTTCACAAATTCGTTTTGGGCCTGTTTTGTAATAAATTCTATGCATCCACGTCAGTACCCTTATTTTATGCATGTTTTGTTTTGGGCATGTTTTGTAATAATTTATATGCATTAAGCACCACAGTTTAATCTCTTCTACTTGAATAAACCAACATGTGTACTGAATGTTGTGATACAATTCTAACTGATGATGTGCTTGACTGAGGTCTATCCTTGAGAAGAATTTAGCTCAATTTAATTGCACCATGATTCATCAACTGTAGGCATGACATGTCTAACTTTTTTATGGCTGTGTTAATATTTGTTTGTCTTGTTTGATGAAAACCAATGATACAACTATTTCTCCCCTTAAGATCAGCTGCAATACATCTGAATTTGCATAAATTTTAATAGAACCTTATGCCATTAAAAGAAGATGGTGCTTAGATTTTGATGCTTGAATAATTTTTTTTTGACCAGGGTCCAAAAGCCCAATCTACTGCTGATGGAAGTTACAGAAGTTACAAACAACGGTAGTGCTGACTTGTCAGATTTCATTACACCAACACACTTTGATCATATTTCTCTTGCCACAAGAAATCTTTGCAGCCACACAGCAAACCCCCAAAGCTAGGACATGCTCTCAAAAAGGGAGCAGTGATTCTAAGAGGAATGGCTTTGCGGCAAAAAGACATCGTGAACAAGCAAAACGTGGAGATGTTCCTGGAGTTGCTTGATTCAGAATGGTCGACAAAGATATCTTCTGCAGCCCTAAGAACGTTGAGTGATGGGCAGTTCAACAAAGCCCCAGTAATTCCAGTGACGGAAGATCTAATAAAACTGTGAGAACACCTCCTTGCAGAAATTCCGTAAAAAACGGGAGAACTCTTGTCAAAGCCTGAACTCGATAAGTGGAGGTTTTTAGCAGAGATGACAGTTGCGAGAATCCTAGCACTAAACAAAAGACGTGGAAATGAAGGTTCTAAAGTGGAAATCGCTCAATTTCTCGATCGTCCAAAATGGAGTCAAGTAAGCATAGAAGAAATGACTAGCACTGGAGTTAGAACTTTGCAAAAGGTAGTGTGTTTCTTTTTTAAACGGCTGGTTTTCATGGAACAAGGGGTATTTCAGGATATTTAGGTTTTAAACACAATATCAAAAAAACTCATATCAAAAATAGGGGCAAGAGTTCTTTTTACTATTAGGTTCCCGTAATATATTATCATCGTCACCAGAGGGTAAGAGGTCTCTGCAGAAGCAGTCATTGGAGGGCTAGCCAATATTTATGTAACTGCAAAGTTGGTATGATATTTTCTGCAGATTTGTTGATTCTGCTTTGCATGTTTTTCCCTCTCTATGTAACAAGAAACTGGCTATAAGAAACGAGTACTCGACAGTCAAAAAAAATGAAAAAGTTTCTTAATAGATTCAAAGTCTCAAATCTTCTGTAATAGTTCCTATTGTTAACAAAAATTTCTTCTTAGCATAAAAATTAAATATAGACACCCTAATTATGAAATTCATGACATCATGATTGAGAAATTCTTACGAAACGATGAGTATTGAAACTTCCAGAACATTAAGAAACTGGAGTAATCAACATCGATCTTTTTTCTTATAATAAAATGAGTCTATCATACGTAATTAGGTTGTCCTTTCAATTTACTGTCATTCTTCATTAAACTTTGCGTTTTTTATAAGATGTTAGTATTAAAAATTTGATATCATTTTTCAGAATGGATTTGGTGTATGTCAGAGGAAAATGGTCAAGGAAGGTACCAATATTATTGACCGCCTAAATTGTCAATGCAATGAAAGCATTAGTCAAAACGAGAGATGCCGTTGCTGTTCCAAATGAAAATAAATACGTGTTTGCAGCACCTTCACGATGCTCCTTGAATTATCTCTGCGGGCCAGATTGCTTAAATGCTGTTGTCAAAAGTTGTCAATTGAAGAACCCCAGTGCAATAAAGAGCACTGCAATAAAGAGGAATTTTATCGACAAACAAGCCATTCTCCACATACGAAAATTGCGTGATATTCTCATCAATTCTTTCTCGGTGCAGTTGATGAATCAGAGACTTAATCTGTTTTTATTACTTGTCTGAAATATGTTTTTCACAAGTAAAGGTTGTCAACGCATATTTTTCTCACACATTATTCTGGATATTGCAAATAAATTTGTTTGGTCCTGTATATCAATACGAATATAAATATATAAAAAGTAGACTCCAGGAGGCAAAAGGGATTCAGGAAACCTGTTTTCAATAGTGGGCTGGATGTCTTTTGTCCTATCCGTATAAAAAGCTTGTCAACAAAAGCAAAAATTCTATTTGATTCAAATCTCTATATAAATCCATGGTTTCTACCATATATTTCCTTTCCTATATTAGATCTACCAATGGAACAAGCAGAGGTCACCAGTGATGAAGAATGTGAGGGTGATAACAGTGGTGTTGGGGAGCACATCGATGCTGATATGGAAAGTGAGCCAGTAAAGGAGGATGGTGAGATTTGCAATCCACATCACTTTTATCAAAGTACATGATTGATAAACTCTGCGTAATAACTGCTAAACAGCAGTCTTTATTCTAATGTTCAATGATGACACATTCATGCAGTTATAAGTTATTTTGTGCGATGATGAATTTTAAATAAAAAGTAAAATTTTTATGTAAAATACTCTTAGGTTTCTAACAAACGGGGGACACTTATCAATTTTATTCATTTTCATTTCAACAAACACCCTTTTCCCCCATAAATGAAACTTTAAGTTATGAGAGATGGTTGATGAATTTTTATTTCTTTGAGAAAAATTTTTTTTTGCCAAATGAATGTTTTATACACTTTCTATTCTATTGAGAAAGTTTTCAATCTAAACGCCAAGGTTGATGTTACACAAAGTGTTTTGAATTCCGGGTTTATTAGAAACCTTAGAGTAAACAACGCTTTCTATACGCAAGTTGACACTACACAAAATACCATAATGCAAAATCTTTGTAAAAAGTGTAAATTCTAAAATGCTTCTGTCATTGTTTTTCCTTCTCTTTGCTCATGTGCTTGATGGTCCTCATTTAAAAAAACCAATTTGAACCATGATTACTTGTCTGCCTTTGGCACATTCATCTGCAATTCTCAATGACCATATTTCAAACTGGCCTGGGATTAAATTGCCAAAAAAATTTCATACAGCATGGTAAAACTTTTGGGCAGCTCCTGCATAACGGCTTTGTGGGCGTAAGTCATGTGGGAACATAAAGCTAATCTTTGTGACTGCTTGATGCACTCAATGAAGGTGCTGTATTCGGTGATCGGATTTCTAATTGGTGGCAGGAAAGTTATTCTTGTGCACTTTGAGTTTGGTGTGCCTTGTGCCTTTATCACCCAACCAACAAATCGAGACGCTGTTTGTGTTGGCATACTTAAAACTTTCCTCATCAATCTCCATAGCCAGAAGAGAGTATTTGCACGAGACTGATCTGCATTTTGTCGCTCTTCAGAAATATCACCAAAGGGGACAGGGTTCTTGTGAGGCACGATTTTCCTCTGAGGTAAATTGATTGGTTGAAAGGAAACAGCACATCTACCTGACTTGGGAATATCAGCTACGACTTCCAGTTCAATACACACCTTTGATTCTTCTTGTTATGCAATACCACGCGTGGTATGAAGACCGCCTTGGGAATTTTCTTTTTTGACATCGATGACTCTCTCTGAACATTTGCTGGGTGTATGATGGGTAGCAAGAAGTACATTTGTAAGAAAATTTCTCTCCACTGTCAGGAGGCTGCCTTTCTTTCCAGGCAAGTGTTTCAGCCGTTGGAGGCCAAGGTAAGTCCGGAGCTTGCTTTTTTATACCAACAATGTCACTTTGCAAGAGCTGTGCGTCTGTCTTCGTAATTTATTATTTCCTGTCCTTCATAAGGAAATAAAGAAGGAAATATTTTCCTGTCCTTCATAAGGCAGGTAACTGTTGTATTTATAAGTGCTTTCCTACTTATAACCATCTGAGCTTCAGAGGGAGACATGGTGAGGAAGAGGATGCTATCACTGAACTCAGCTTCTAACCTCTTTTTAACTTTAGAACATAGTCTGCTGTCATCCTTGTTGAAACCATACATTTCAGTTAAAACCTTCGTTGAGACGCATTGGTTTACACCTATTACATGACTTCTTATATAAGAACAGACAGAAATAAAGTCAGTTGTACGCTGTTCTCTGCTTACTTCAAGTACTTCTTCAGTGGCATCATGTACAGCGGTAGAAGCCAGGAAAGCCGATTGCTTACTACAAATGACTGTGTATTTATTGTAGCATTTTGTGTGAATTTTGCATTCTTTGGCAATTAGATCAATTCCTGATATTTCTGTGAGCATAGTTTCATCCTCTTTAATAGCGTAACAGTCACGCGTCTATAATCATAAGTATCGCGAATGCTATGGCCTTGAATGTCCAGATGTTTAACAATTTATACATGTGCTATATTGCCAGAAGAAAAAGTTTATGGAGAATGATTTCACTGTCGTCTAGGCCTGCAGTTAGTAAAGTTAGAAAAAAAGAGCAAATAGAAGGTTTTGGGAGAATCCAGGAAGGGCGAATGTTTGGTGGCTAAACCTGTTGAATGGGATATCCATGGATAATGAATGAAGAAAAATTTGAGAATTCCACGAACGAACTTTTACATTACAAACAACCAACATGAGGATTCTTCCTCTGATTCTTTTGGGTACCTTTCGATAAACAATTCTTTTATCTTGTCATATTTTGATTTGATGCTTTCCCAATCCTTTCCTTCGTATGAGCATTGCGAAGAATAAGCCTTTACTGTTTCCAGTAACAGTTCGATTTCCTGATCAGTCCATGTAAAAATATCTTCTCTGGTTTTCTCTTTCCCCATACTGAGTTAGTTTAGTTAAAATTTCGCAAAGTTCTTGTTCCCTGAAAGCTTCGGATTTGATGCCTAGATGGCTTTCTTGGCAAAATAACAAAATGCTACTGTGCAGAGAATGTAGAACAAAGGCGAAATTCCCGCAGCGCCCACCCAAAACGTATTCATGTAGACAGAGCCCCAATCCGATATGATATGAAAACGGTATCGTGTAAACAAGGAGAAATTGCATATCAGATTGGGAAACCGAATCCGATATCAAATGAAAACGGTATCGTGTAAACGGGGCCTTAAATGTGTACGTATGCGTATGATTGCTTCTAGCGTAACAGTGCTCATTCTGTTGCGAGGTTTTGTTTTTGTGCTGGTCACACAGGAGAATATTCTCTTAAAGAGGATATGACACGAAAATGCAAAATTCTATTAAAGATCAAATCCTTGATGCTGATTTCAAAAATTAAATCGAAAAATGCTAATTCATTATAGATTTCCTGAAATTAAGGGATTTAGCCATGAAATTTTGTGAAATTCATGTCCCAGAGGACTGGGTCGGGTTTTGAGGACGTACGCCCGGACGTGACGTCAGGTGTGGGACATATTCTCGAGGGTAAAGGTTTGAAAGCAGGTACGGTGTATCGATTAACGTGAAAGCACAATTTATAATTATGTCTACAAGCGAATCAGGCTCTTCTGTGGCATCAAAGCATTCTGCAAGTGATGAAGAACTATATGGAGCTTATGGCGGAGATTATCTGCCCTACTTAAACGAGCCTTTGGCTAGTACGGACAACGAAGGCGATGATGGGCCTAGGCCTAATGACGGAGAACAACCAGAGGATGAAGATGGGATATCTCCAGAAACTTTTCGCAAAAGACACACGGGGAACCTAAGTGTAGATCAATGGTGAGTGGTTTTTGTTTTCGCTGTTTTTTAAATAGTTCAAATTATCCAACCTTTCATGTCGGTACAACGATACAACTGCAGCTCTTTTTTAGGTGTGTGTGCAGCAAATGCTCAGCAGCGAACTTGGAAAGTGCCAGAGAGTACCGTTGCTGCCATGAAGTGGCACCTGCTTATGGAAAAGTCGTTTTTAACCGCCAGTCGTTTTAACGGTAAATAAAGTGTGTGACCCTTCATGAAGACTACAGGGCTTTTACAAATTTAAATGTCCTTAGAAACGTTGGTCCATTGCTTTGGAAAAAGGATGGAAGCCCTACAAGAAAAGGGCAAATGTAACAGAAAATGAGTATGTACAAATTTTTATTGTCAAGTTTAGGCTGAAATAGATAGACATCAAATTTGATCCTTTTTGTTGATTCATAATTGATCTCTTTTAATGAAAGAAGTATGTGTACATATATAACATAGTATATACTAGTATGCTAATATTTATACTAATTAACCAGCATTTTATACTGATACTACATAAATTGCATAAATATATATATATAATAACTAAACTTTTGTTTCACAAAAAACAAAAACGTTATAAAGAAAAATGTTTTAGAAAGACCATGGCAAAAGACAATTTATTATTTTTCTGGAACGTGTTTCGTCATTTTAACGAGGAATCATCAGCCTATTTAAATATCTATGTGAGTTCTATGTTAATTTACTGTAGACATCTCTAATTTGAAGTTCATTTACTGAATATATATATATATATCTAAATATCTGAATATATATATACATATCTAAATATAGTACATAAATTTATATATGATATATATATATACACATATATACTCAATCTGCAGACAGTACTGTTTCGCCCTTTGTGGGCTCGTCAGTGCAGCACAGAGCTTGTCTGAGACACAACCCGAGCTATGCTGTCAGAGCAACAAGGCAGTTTAACGGATTGATTGTGGGACCCTGCCAGAGTGCTCAAACAGCGCATGCGCAGTGAGCTTCGCATAATGCTAGAAGCAGGTCCCCACAGAGTCCCAGACATAGAGTGCTCGACCAAACTAGTGTAAGGGAGCGTAATACTCAATCTGCAGACAGTACTGTTTCGCCCTTTGTGGGCTCGTCAGTGCAGCACAGAGCTTGTCTGAGACACAACCCGAGCTATGCTGTCAGAGCAACAAGGCAGTTTAACGGATTGATTGTGGGACCCTGCCAGAGTGCTCAAACAGCGCATGCGCAGTGAGCTTCGCATAATGCTAGAAGCAGGTCCCCACAGAGTCCCAGACATAGAGTGCTCGACCAAACTAGTGTAAGGGAGCGTAACACATATATATATATATTATTGGTATTTTTTTTCTGTATTAGGTATCTTCGTGCAGTTTCTTATCGCTGGTTAGCACGCTGGATATTTGGATACATGGGATGGGACAATACACGGCCTCTGCCTGCATGCATTTATCATAACGTCCGTGAAAAGCCAGAAGATTGGATATAAAATGCAGAAGAACGTAACTAATAACATAGATTATCTTCATACAATTAGCTTTTGTTATATTTAATTTCATGCAAGTGTATATAATTCTTTAAGTCATTCTTTGCATAAAGTCTTAGAATGTCCTTTCATCAATTCGCCACATTTTTTGCATGAAGGGGCCTTTCTTTTTGGTAAACGATCAACTCTGTTGCATGCTTGCTCAGCTACCAAATCTTCTTGGAGTTTGTATTGATGCACCTACTGTTTCCGCAGATTGTTTTCACTTCCACCATTGTCCCATTTTGCCTTGTTTCAATGAGCGGATCGTCTGCTTTGCATGCAGGGCAGAAAGTAAACAAAAGCAGGAGATTTGAAAGAAAAACAATGAACTTTGATTGCTCTCGTAGATTTCTACCATCTTCTTTGTCAATATCAGGGCTGAAAAAGAGATAAAATATAATTAGATAAATGACTGTAGGCAGACTGCTACATACTGATGTTCCATACATTTTTTAGTACAGTGTTAATAATATGGTTCTTGATTTTTGAGAATACTTGTTAGCAATAGATCAAAATAGCTCAAATGCTTTATCAAAATAGGAAGAATGCATACCTGGTTTCATTATCTATGACATATTCCTCATCATTTTCATCCTCAGTTTCAAAGAAATGTATGTCATCTTCAGTGTCCAAATCTTCTTCCTCAATCTCCTTAGTGGCAGAAACAATCTTTGGCGGATTGGCTTTTATTGCTTGCTTGCTCTTTTGATACCTCAGTCTCCACTGCAGCAGCCTCCACTTTCTCTTCCATAGCGTCAATTTATTCTCCACTGATTTCAGCTTTGTACATGATGTGCAAGGAGATTCAGCTTGACACCCAAAATCGCGTTGCTATGGACACAATGTGCTTATAATATATCTGCAGAGACTTGCTTGCAAACTCTACTTAACAGAATTTTCAGCAAAAATTGACACATCCAGTTAAAATTGATCAAATAATGTAAATTGGGATAGATTCAAGGGTGCAGCAAATTTAAATAAAAATTCCCGCTTCTTTAGGAAAAGTTTATGTGATATTTTTATGTGATAATTTCAAATATAATTATAACTTGTTAATTCATACTAAATATATCCCTATGCATCCTTGATAGCCAGCCAACATTACCTTTTGAACAGCTGACTCATCTGAAAGCTGCACATCCTGATCAGATTCACTGGCTGCTTGTGGACTGTCCTCATCTTCTGCATCTCTTTCAACCTCTTCTCTAATTAGAACAGACTTAACCAACTAGAAAATAAGTTTACAAATTAAAGTCAAAAGAACTAGTAAATTATCTCCATATATGTGTTTTTGCCAGAGGTGTATAGAGGGCCTCCCAAAGTTAATTTGTCAGTCAGTAAAATTGCCTGCTGGAAGGTAAAATAGTGAAAATTGCCTTTATCTTTGCACCAAGAACATGCCATGATTATCCTTACACAGTAGGCCTATCTGACCAATTCCTGGCCAGGATTGTTATTTTTCTTTGCAAAAACGTTAAATGTTCCAGATAAACTTGATTATAATTGAAATTTATTTCATATTCCTTACTAATATAACCATTTACTGGGTTTTGCGGTTTTATATTGCTGAACATAATAGAGGAAAATGGGCCTAAGAAAACACTACATATGAACCATTCTTCGGTCACGCTTCGAAGCCATGTTTGCTGCTGTCTCTTCTGGGTAAACTGATGGCACGGAAAAGATTCCAAAATCATCTTCTACCAAACGTCTTTTGATGTTCAGGCTCGTTCCAGGCAAAACAGCAAACCGATTAACAAAATCGCCGGGAAGGAAGTGAGCTGAGCAGATCAGCGACGACTTTGTTGCTGCCCACTTGGCACCCCTTTTCTGTACAAAACCTATCCATTTTTGTCGCCTTTTCTTTGCTTCTGGTCGCTCATCGTTAAAAAATGGAATACGATGCAACAAAATTCCTTTATCCAAGTCTTTGACATTGGAACATCCCGCCACAACACATCGTTCGGGCATTTTGAAAGAGCAACAATTTCTTACTTCGAAGATAAACAAATGTGTGTGGTTCTGGGTGTTTTGGTAACTATGCGTTCTGGTTTCTACGTCACGCCACTTTAGTCACCAGATCGCTAATGAGTGCGGTTTGGTGCAAGAAAAACCGCGAAATTTCGAAATTTCCAGTCATTTTCCACAAAAGTGGTGCGAAAAATTGAGAAAATAATTTAATTTTCGAAAAAAGCACTTCAAAATTAATTAAACCTGAAAAAATTGTTTCTGGCCATAGTTGCACTTTAAACTCTCTAGAAGTACAATTTACAGGAAGCAACAATATCCAAAATTTAAATTTCAGTTATTTACTCAGTGTTGACAAATTTTCTCAGCAATTAATTTTCTCCAAAGATAGCTTGGCAGGTAGTAAAGATAGTATAGTGAAAAACAATACAATGCACAATGCTCAGTAATTTTTAATTAATGATTGGTATCTCTAGTCATAAGTACCTGCACAGAGAGCCAATCCAGGAGTAATGTGTCATTTTTGGGTGCCATTGGTTCAGTGTAGAGTGGTAACCCTCAAGACAGCTGGTTTGTGCATTTGATGACAATTTCGCAATGTCTTGTAGAAGGCTTTGATTCATTAGAATTGGCTGAATCTTGTCATATGCAGTAGTTCCTGTTGAATTACATATATTTAATACTATTATTTTATGTTAGCTGTTAAGGAGAAGTATATGGGAAGTTTAACAATCAGCACAATTGTTTATTTTCTTAGGTTTCAAAATTGATGCAAGACCATTTAGAATCTTTAATGAAGGGTGTTTGCCTCTCTTTAAAAAAACCATTAAATTATGAAAGGGGCTACATTTTGTATAAAATGCAGTGATTTGACAAAATGATACAAACCATTGAGAATCCATCTACGTTTATGATCTAGTTCTCCATGTGCACACCTCTGAAACAGTTTGTCTTCGTGGTTGTTGTGCTTGTTCTGGATGTGATTTGAGAAAGCCTTCCATTTTGCCACAATGAGTTTCCCAAAACCTTCCTTTGTCGATGTTGCACACCAGTAGAGGTGGTTGCGGATTGCTGAACACCAGGTACCCAATATCTCACAATTTCTCTCCTTGCTAGCTATTGTTACCTTCTTGGTTAAGGTACGTGCAACATGCCAAATATCATAATAATGATAGACATGTGGTAAAGACTCCCTTATCCATTTGGCCACTCAGTGTCTGTCTGATATAAAATTGGAGACCTCTATCCCGGCATCATTTAGGTATCCAAAACATCGCTTAGCACCAAGCGACTCCATATTGGAACTACCTTTGCATTCATTTGACTATACAGGAAATAAAATAAAGAGGGTGAAAATGTACATCAGTTTAATTCAAAGTTGAAATTGATGTCAGGTTATTAAACACACAAATATGAAGATACAAGTTTATGCTTGATGACTTATGACAACAGTATTCAATTTTGTCTACAAATAGACACATTTGAAGTCCAATCCAGTTTTATAAGGTCCAAGACTTGATATTTGACCTTGTTAATGATTTTTTAATGCTAGATATTTGATTCCATTTGAAAACAATCTTATTAATGAACTTACTTTAAAAATTAAGTTTCTATCTTTTCATGTGGCATGTACCGAATCTTTCGAAATAAAGAAAGGAAATTGTTAAGTTTGGGCTTTCTGTAATAAGTCACTTACAAATAAATTAGATTGATAGAAAAAATGGTTTATGATTTTTCCATTACCTGAACCAATTCAAAGTGTATGATTTTTTTTATATTGTCACAATACATCGTGTAAGTGCCATATTTTGCTGAATGCCCCATCGAATCGACCATCGCCACATAGGACAATGTTTTTAACACCATGAAGCTCAGTCAGCAATGATGCTCTATATAGCTCCCAGTGACGGAAAATTGCAGGGAAAACAAACTTTTTTTGATGACGGAAAAAATTATGTGCACTGTAAGTGTCAAGGCCGAAGTGTCTGAAAATTAATAGCAGTTTGCTGATTGATGCTCCTGCTGTAAGAGTGCTGAGACTAAGCAAGATGTTACCAGCTGGATAACGACCAAGAACGTATGGTTGTGACCTCCATTTCCAACAGTCTTTCCCACATTCGATGCAACTCTGATAAACAGTTACCATTGTCCCATTCTGCTCCATTCTGACTCCTGGCTTAGTTTTTTTACACTTGAAACAGAGGATTGAAAAGACTTGTAGTAGCATTGTATAAAATACAATAAACTTGGGTTCTTTTTCTGGAGTTGCATTTTGGTCAATTCTGCGATAAAGATACAAAAAAGATATATATTAATGCATTTCCCTGACATTCCCTACATCACATAAAAATGATAATTTTGTCAAAATATTATACAACATATGGAAGGGAAAAAAGGACTTTTTGTTATTTGTTGCTTGGCTAATGAAAAATTGGCTCAGCAGAATATGTAGCATTACCTCACTTGTTGCCACTTTTTATGTGTATCATCATAATCATAATCATCAAAATCAGTCCCATCATTATCTGACATGTCACTAGGAGAACTGTCTGCTTCATCAACTTTCCATTCGCTGTCCTCGTCTTCTGATAAATTTTCATTTGACTCTTCAGCAAGAAGTATATCCTCAACAGGAATAGGGTTACCGCTATCTTCCTAGAAAATAACAGATTAATAGATACGATTTATTGTACTAGCATTTCCAAGCCTTCTCAGTGGGATGTGTGTACAGAACCCCCTTCTCTTGGGCATATATCCAGAAAAGGCTCATTGTCCTTGGCTTCAAATTTCTAACTATCACGTTTTTCTAGATGACAGGGTGAAGGCCTACTGACTTTTTGCATATATAGTTTTAACGAAGTTACTTCGTGAAAACAGAAATTTAAAAGCTCCTGGAACAGTCTAAAGTCGAGAAATGATGCAGATTTATCTTTAGCTTTACTTACATTCTTTTTGCTGCCTTCCCGTAGTGTCCTTATAACATGTTTTAGCCTGTTGTTCTGACGTCTTAGGTTGTGAATTTTTTTCTGTGTTTCAGTGCATTTCTTGCACATCATTGCCACCTGTATTGCCGTATGTGTTCTAATATTTCCTTGAACCTCTTCTCGTTGAGGGGTTATGCATGTGGGGCATGTGTGTACGGGGGCACCTGTCAGATGAACTTGGCACTGCAATGGAACAACGTCTACATGTTCTTCAGAATCGTTGTGCTGTTCCCCGATGGTGAAAGAGTCTCCAATTGTGAACGCATTTTCGCCTACCTCAACCTCTTCTATCTCTTCATCGAACTGTCCTGAAGCACATTCATTTCTGTTAGCGTGTTCGTGCTGTTTGATTCCTCTTAACAACTAAAATTGAGGAAATGGTAAATTTTAAGAAACTAATATATAGTTTGTTAAAACACTTTATTGAAAAAATTACGAAAACCTTGAATCTGAGAATGATGAGAGTCATTTTCATAGAGACTGTACATAGATAAAGCTCAAAGGTATATTTTATACTCACAGTTCTTCTGTTTCTTGCCACCTTTGAAGACGATTCACTAAATGCCTGGCTTTGTCCTCGTGTGTTGAATACAGTTGGAATACCATCCTTTTTTAAAGTCCTCTTCGTTTTGGAACTGTCAAAACCAGGAAGCTCTAAAGCAAACGGTTTTTCATAGCAAGAGCGCTCAAAATGATCTGAGCACAGGTAAGGGCCGATCGAGTAGGCTTGGTGATTGAAATTGGCATGATGTCTTCTGACGAAACGAATCCATTGCCTTCGCAAATCGAGGTTTTTACTTGGAAAACGGTGCATACTAATACCTGGCGTCAAAATACTGTTTGTACACCTCTCCCCATTTGATAATCCGGCAATGCAATATTGCCCCCCCCCCCCACGTCTCACTTTTTTGTTTGTCGGCCTTGTAGATTCTTGTTCTTGCATACTTATTGATTTGAATTCGAAATCTTGTTTCAAATTTCGTTGTTTTGAGCTGATGTTCTGAACTGAAAACTGCCTGAAAGCATCTTACACCCCTATTTTATACTTTTGTGAACTCGAAAGGTTTTTTCAAGTATTAAAAAGTCGGAAATCTCAATAATTAACGCACATAATCATGCATACAAAGATTAGTATAGAAGTTGTGGGACGTGACGGCATTATTGTGCAAGCTATTGGCAAACGTAAATCCTCCAAAAATTACCTTTACGAAATTTCCTGAATACATATTCAACAGTTATTCAAAAAAGCTGATAATTTGTCACAGAAGTAAACAACAGAAAATTATTGCAAGCGGATTTCATTTCGCACTTAAGCTTGGTTTCCACTATGGGTTAACGTGAGATAATTCTGAGCTAAATTGAAAATTAACTCATGGTCTAAATTCAAGTTAACTTGAGATAGTGTGAAATAGCGTGAGATAACGCGAGCTATCTCAAAATTAACCCATGTACCGATTCGGTTTCCACTTGAGATAGAATTAAGTATTGAAATTTCAGAAATCACATTTTATTTGAGTCTTGCAGCTATGGCGGGCGTCTCACAAGAACAACTTATTTTACTTCTGCTTTTGAGAATACTTAGAAGGAAAATATTTTTTGCTAGAAGTGCCGTTCGCGATCTGCGCCAAGGTTTTCGGTATGGAGAGTCTACCAAAAAAAGATATGCGTTTGGTGAATACGACCACTTGCAACAGGATCTTAGAAATGAGAAAATGTTTCTCTTATTTCACAATTAATTTTTTTTGGTAAAGAAAACTGTTTTCAACATCTAAAGTAATACTCACTGCAAGTGCGTTGCGTAAGAACCTCAGTGCAAATTATAGCACATTCCCCTCCCACGCATTGGCTTCTTTTGATAAGATGTTATCTCAAGTTAACTCATGAGCTTGAAATCAAAAAATTTTGTTTCCAAGCTCATGAGATAACGTGAGTTAACACGAGTTAATTTTCATGAGATAATTTTTAATGACCGTTTCCACTATGAGATAATTTTTAAACCATGTCAGATCACAAAATTATCTCAAATCAACTCATGTTAACTCATAGTGGAAACCAAGCTTTAACGTGTAGGTGGCAATCTAACACAACAAAGCACGCTTATTCTGTCCAACATCTGACTTCACAGACTTCTGGCGCCAAATTTCTGACCGCGTTCAAATTTTGCCATCGAAGTATGCGAAATTCCGAATTTAAAACCGAATATTTCATGAACTAGATATCGTATCGAAAAAAGGAAAAAAGTTTTGAAATCTGCGTGTTAAACTTGGTTGAAATAAACCTAATATTATTTTCGTGTCATATCCTCTTTAACAACTGCATTACTAATTGGGGTTGTCAGACATGAAAGGGCATGATTTGCAAGCTCCCAAAATGCACTATTTCCTAGTAGGTTGCTATATTCCAGTATTCCTACCCAAAAATTGACAACATCTGACAGAATTCCATTTGCAAAAACAGATTCCTCACTCCAGTTAACATGCAATATACTTCTATATTGGGAGTCAATCGTGGACATACACTCTTTAATCGAATGCAGCATTGGAAGTTGGGCCAAGGGCACTCTTTCAAATTGGCTTAAAATCCGGGATGGGTGAAGATAGCTGAGAGCGTTGAAGTGATCTTTTGAAGCCGTGTGTAAACCTGTTGAGCTGCCTCTAGTAGCATTGAATGGCATCTTGATTTGACTTCATCTATCTTTCTAATCATTTCTCTGTCTTGGTTGTGGAGGCGAACTAGTGCAGCAATTTCAAACTCAAACTTTGCACCAAAATCAACGAAAATGTTTGTAACGTCAATCTAAAGATCTCTTATAACACAGTGGAAAAATTCAACTCAATGACCAATTTACAAACGCTTATGACTACAACGAAACCAAAACAGAAACCAAGAAGACAGAAACCAAAACAACCAAGAAATCAGAAAATTATCAGAACTACAACATAAAATTAGACTAGATATAAATTCAACAAAGGATAGCACAACTAAAGAAACACTGAGGAAAGACAGAAACCAAATACTCAACACAATACACAAACTGAAGAAAGAAGACACAGAAAGAAACTTAACCCAACAAATAGAAGACATTGAAAAGACAGGAGATGAAACCAAGAAAATGTTCAAAGCAATAAAATACCTGAAAATGGAAGGAACAAAGAAGACCAAACTTCAAGTAAACACAGCAGATGGAAAAACAACTTCAACAACAAGAAAAATTGAGGAAGTCACAAATCACTTCAAACAATCCTTCTACAATGAAAACTTAGGCCCAGATCAAAATAAACAAGAAACTATAAAACCAGAGAAAATAACCAAACCATTCACAACAGAAGAAATTCAAAAAGCAATCAAGAAACTGAAGAATAACAAGGCTGCAGGTTGTGACAACATTATTGCAGAACAACTAAAACACTGTCCAGAAATTGTAGCAGAGGAAATAGCAACTATCTTCAATGACATGGTAAGAACAGGAAAATATCCAGAAGAAATCAAAAAAGGGATACTAATTCCACTCCAAAAGCCAGGTAAAGAAAAAGGCCCAACTGTAAACCTAAGACCCATTATGCTTATGACTATGCTCAGAAAAACATTAGCTTTATGCATGTTAGAAAGAATAAACCCTAGAATTCAGGAGAACATACCAATAAGTCAAGCAGCATACAGACAGGGACGTAGTACCACAGAGCAAGTGCAAGCATTCAAACTATTGCCAGAGAAAGCTATCACCACAGAAGACACAGAGTACACTATAACACTAATAGACATGAGCAAAGCATTCGACACTGTGAACAGGAAGACCTTGATTGAAGACCTAAAACATATAGTAAATAAAGAAGAAATGTACATACTATCAAAGATGATCTATGACACAGAAATCCAAGTGAAAATAGATGGAGAAGTTGGACAGCAATTCCAAACAACTGAAGGGGTAGCTCAAGGCGAAGGACTAAGCCCCATTATATTTACTCTATACCTAGCCAAGGCCTTCAAAGAAGACAGCACAACCTACCCAAGTCAAGATCACAACTACACAAGCAATGCACCAGAAATACATCAACTAGGCTTTGAGATGGAAGAGCAGTATGCAGATGATTGTGGTTGGATACATGAAAATGCAGAAAAAGGAAAACAGAAAATAGAGAAACCCATCACCAGGCTAAAAGACAGAAATCTGAATGTGAACAATGACAAGACTGAGATATTCAAGATTAAGAGAGGTGAGACAACTGATTGGAAAAAATGCAAAATCCTAGGAAGCTACCTTGACACAGAAACTGACTATGAAAACAGAAGGAGATTGACAATAACCGCGATGTCAAAACTGCAACATATTTGGACAAAAGGAAAAAGCATCACCACCAAGAAAAAGATACTATCAAGTTTAGTAGAGCCAATCTTCATGTACAATGCTGAGCTATGGAACGTCACCACCACTCTAGAAAAGAAAATAGCAGGCTTCCAACATCGAATTCTGAGATGGATGCTAGGAGTAAAATGGCAAGAAAAGAAAAAGAACACAGAAATTGACAAGATTGCTGGTATGACATCATGGGTGGACAAAATCAAAGAAAAACGAAGAAGATGGACGGGTCACATGCTGAGACTAGATGATGAAACACCTGTAAAGAAGGCTTTAAGAGAAGCTAGAAGACCTGGAAGAGCCCATAGGGGAAGAAAAAAGTACATATGGATAACACAAACAATGACCAAAGACTTTAAAGATATGCAGTTAGATGGATGGAATGAAGCTGAAAGAGCGGTGCAGGATCGAGTGTTGTGGCGAAGAACAGTCAAACGAAGCCTGAGAAACTAACTTTTTTTTCACTATTTGATGTACACAATGTTGTAAATACAACGGAATGTGTGATTATATATATATGACTACAAAACGGTAAGAGATATGAAAAAAATAATTGCAGATTCGTTTTCAGGAGGTCTGATTACATCGTGTTATGAAATAAAAATTTTGGGCTGGAGTGGCCCTTTAACTAACTTACCAGTTATCCACTTACCAGTATTAACTTACCAGTTATCCAAAGATCACAAAAAGTTTCTGTTTGCTTGTATCTGGGGACAAGTGGTAATAATAATAATAATCCAAACGGAATTTGCTGCTTAAAAATTCAATTGTTGCATCAAGTAAGGTCAATGTCATGTCATTTGATGAGAATTGCACAGGTTCTTTATTCAGTTTAAAGTTGACAAAGCAAAGATCTCCCTTGTGCGAATATCCATTACATAGGGCATCCATTACATCACTTAATATGCATTACATAGGGCATCCATTACATCACTTAATATGCATTACATAGGGCATCTTTTCATGTTAAGATAAAGCCAGTGTATGATTCAGAAATGTGGCATTTAGAAATAGTTTCACTGCAGCGAGACCATGCATGCAATAGGAGAGTTTTTTGACCAAATTTCCAAAGAGGATAAATTTCGTGATCTTAAGATTATAAAAGAGAAGTAGTTATCTAATTGCAAGAAGTCAGCTTAACAAAATAAAATACTTGGATTGTTTACAGCTCTAGGAGAGCCCTTCCACCCGTTCAAAAGGATTGCGTTCCTACCAACCAAAAAAGTTCTGTCATTTATGAATTTACGTGCCAGTGTGATTCTGCCTACGTAGGACGCAAAACCAAAAGATTGGGGGATAGGATAAAATAGCATGTTCCTTCCAACATAAGAAACAAAACTGCCCCTCAAAGGGAACAGCCTCCTCGAACTTGTAGGTCTAGAACACTGTTAAAACAAGTTATTCTGCCATTGGTCAACATCTTTTAGAGACCCCAGATTGTCCGAAACTCTATAATGACAACATGTTTCGGAAAATTGGCAGAGCCTGGTCGTCCTAGAGCATACACCAAACGACCAAGTGGCGAAATCTTGACTCCTCTTAATGGTAATGATTATCCAATTAAAGGTAAGGGTTTTGCCACAACTAGATTACATAAGAACTTATGTTTGTTAATCATACACCAAACGATCAAGTGGCGAAATCTGGACTGCTCTAAATGCAAAAAAGAAACTTGAGAGCAATATTTCCATCATCACAGAAACCATGTTGTACACTCTTACATACGAATATAAAGGGATAGAACTGAACAAACATTTCAATTTTTCTTTAACATAGCTTCTAAGACGTTTATTCAAACTGAACTTGGTAAGTCTCTTTAAGTATATACTTTTTTAATTATATTCATCTTTATCTCGAAATTCATATTTATTTCCAGTCTACCTTCTATCTCTACACCAAAAAACGTTCCAAATTTAATATTAAATTCGGACATTTTTAGAATAAGCAATTTTTTGTACCAAAATGCTATTCCCAATGCATTTTTACATGTTTGAATGAATCTCATTTCTTCACTCTATTTCCTCTTTTCACCAGCAGATAATTTGCCTTGCATTTATCTGGGCTGAAACAAGACACTTTGTAACTCAAACATGTTTCCGGTAAACAACTCTTTCCTTAAACTAAAATGCTAATCACATTACATATTCCCATATATGAATGAATCTCATTCTTCCATTTACAATACATTGATTTGGTCACATCAAAATTTGAAATTCTTTCCTGTCGTAGCTCTAGATGATTAAGTTCCTCCTTGGGTTCTTATTATTGCACGATGGAAACCAACACAACCCACATTTTTTCAAACACTGCCATGCAGATAAACAGCCTAAGACTGATGATTAAATGTTTAAACCAGGACCTGAAAGAAAAGGTTAAAATATGGAAAGACAACAAAAAGAAATTGTGAAAATGAAAGGCCACCTTATGTCTGCGGAGGCTAGAATTGCCACTGTAGAAAAATCCTTAAAATTCTTGAAAAAGGAATTCGAAACAGAAGAGGTGATGCTCTCTGATCTGGGTGACACCAGTAAGAATGAACAGCTTCTGTTTATGGCATAAATGGAGGTGTCAGAATAACCTCACCCTGGCCCTTCTTCAGCAACCGACTAGCTTGCTCTTCAGCAACCGACTAGCTTGCTCTTCAGCAACCGACTAGCTTGCTCTTCAGCAACCGACTAGCTTGCTCTTCAGCAACCAAACAGCAGACGTGCAGGCCCACCATTAATGCTGCAGTAAACAACCTAAAGCAACCGACTAGCTTGCTCTTCAGCAACCAAACAGCAGACGTGCAGGCCCACCATTAATGCTGCAGTAAACAACCTAATGTACAACAAATGTTCAATATCTGCTACCTTAGGTACTTCAAACTCCCTAAACCTTAACAATATATCAAATAACAAAGGTGTGAATGGTGGGCCTACATGTAAACAATTATTAAGTGAGTTACCTGTTTTTCTTCCTTCCAATCTATATGGGTTTCAAATTTAAATGATGATCTCAAGATAAAGTTCTTCCAGTCAACTGTTGAAAGTGTGTTGTTTTATGGCACTGAAACCTGGAAGATGACAAAAAAATGAGAGATCGTCTTGATGGTACTTACACGAAAATGCTGAGATCTGTTCTTGGGGTGTCATGGAAAGACCACAAGACTAACAAGCAATTATATGAAAATCTCTCAAAAGTGTCAATTGTGTTACAAGAGAGGCGATTACGTTTTGTCGGACATTGTTGGAGAAGAAAAGACAAACTGATCTCCAAACTGCTTCTCTGGCAACCAACACAGAGCCAGCAGAAACCAGGAAGACCCTGTATCACCTATATGGACCAACTGTTAAATGATACTGGACTGGATTGCACCAACATCAAACGCGTGATGGAAAACAGAGAAGAATGGAAGAAACTGGTTAAAGATGTTCGAGGAAACTCGAATTAAGTCAAGTAAGTCAGGTCCTTTGATGAAGCATCATACACTTACTTTTGTGGCCTCTGCATTCTCTTGAACAAAGTTAATTGAAAATGGCTTTGAAAAAAGCAAACATTTAGTAAACTAAAGCTTTTCGTCTGACACTCTTCAGAGTTTAAAACGTCAGAACATAGATCAAAAACTCTACGCTAAGAAATATATATACCCAGTTGTGGATCAAAATAGGCCAATCAGAAACACGAGCACATGACTGTAAAGGTTGACCAATCAGTGCCGCTTGCCTATTAGAATGTTACCAGTGGAGTCCTAAGGTGAAAACAAACTCCTTTTGTATACACAGTAGCGGTTTTTTCGTGCTTATGTAGATAGATTCTAAAACTGCTAGGTGGAACGACGACTGGGCTTTACCAATAATCCGAAACATGTCGCCATTATAGTTTTTTGAACAATCTGGGTTTTCTAGCAAATGCTGCCTGATAGCAGAATCGCAGGTTTTAGTAGTAGTTTTGGATTTGCAAGACCGAGGTGGCTGTTCTCTTTGGGGATGTCTTTTGTTTCTAATATAAGATGGAATGTGTTGTTTTATCCTATCCTCCAATCTTTGTGTGGTGCGTCCTACGTAGCCAGAATCACACTGGCACGTAAATTCATAAACAGCAGAACTTTTTTTTGTGGCAGGAACGCAGTCCTTTTGAATGAACGGAAGGGCCTTTTTTGTACTGTAAACAACACATGGGTTAACCGCGAAGAAACAATTTGTTATGGCCTGTTTTATTTGGCTTTGAAAACGTAGGGAGCAGTTACCGATCCAGGGTAGTTTTAGATCGACCAGGCACTTTTGAGGACCAAATTTTACGTCAGCCGAAAAATTTTCTATCTTCTCCTTAATGTAAACTGAAATAACATCTTCTGGATAGCCGTTCTCCAGAAAAATTTTAGTTAGCTTTTCAAGTTCTGAGTCGAGTTTAGTCTTGGAACAAATCATCAGTGCCCTATGTGTAAGCGTTTCGATGAGGCTGATTTTTCTTTGTTTTGGGCAAAACAAACTCCATCGAGTGTATAACCCCGAAAATGTGGGTTTACGGTGTACACTGGTGAGAAATCCAGTGTCAGATTTTTCAACCAAAACATCCAGAAATGGCAAGGAGTTATTTTCTTCCTTTTCAAATGTAAAATGTAGGGCTGTGTGAAGACGATTAAGGCGTTTTAGGAAAATATCACACTCAGCCTCTGTTTTGAAAATAGTATATGTGTCATCCACATACCCGGTACGGCTCGCTCGGGTACAAAGCGTTGGCACATATTTTGATGGTCTCATTCAAAGGGACATTAGTGAAAAAACTGCTAATGTCGAAAGAACACATGAAAGATGTTTCGTTTTCGATGTTCAAGTTTTGCATGAACTCAGCGAACGTAAAAGAGTCCTTGGTACAATGTTTTGAATATTTTTGAAAAACAGGGTCCAAAACTTCAGAAAACCACTTAGCCAGTTCGTGTTGTGCTGAGCCAATCATAGACAAAATGGGTCTAAGTGGGACAATCGGCTTGTGTATTTTAGGGAGGCCATACATTTGTGGACGTTGTGAACCTGTGGGTCTTATCCTATCATAAACTTCGTTGGTCAACACTTTTGAGTTAACCAGCTCCAAAAGGCGTTTTCGAAGTTTCCGCTCTAGCTTGCCCGTATTATCCTGTGTTTCGACGTCACCCAATTTTTCGAACTTTTCTTTGTCGAGGAGAATATTCTCCATTTTTTGGATCTAGTCCTTTTTGTTCAAAATAACCACTCCTGACCCTTTATCAGGCTTAGTAATAAAGATGTCATTATTTGACCGTAGAGATTTTAATGCTTGAATATGTTCTCTATGCAAAAGAAAATCTGATTGGTCAATGGGAGAGCCACTGTAAGCGTACCCCAAATCGCTTAGTCCTGCTCGTAATTTGTTAAATTCCAAAGCATCAGAAATATCGTGTCTGGCAAGTTGAGCGTGTAAAATTTCGAATTCAGCAAAAAGTTCCTCTCTGTTTATTTGTTGTGGTGGAATACAAAATTCAAGACCATTACCTAAGACAAATGTTTCGGTTTCAGAGAGAGAAAAGTCCGACAAATTAAAAATATGTTTTTTTGAATCACTCATCAAGCCGCCAAAACTTTTCCTAACTAGCATGCCAATGTTCCTATCATGTTTTTCTGTAGTCTGTTTTAGCTTCCTCTGGTCAATTTCAGGAAAGTAGCGGCAAAGTCGAAAATTATCAAAGAATGTGAGAAACAGACGCGTTTTAGACCATTGGCGTGTGTATAAACGTTTTAGATTCAGAATATTAGTTCTAGTTTTCTGAATTTCATCTTGTAGAAAAGCGCGCTCAATGGTTGGGCTGTGCCTAACACCAGACTTAGAAATACGAGCGGTGATGAATTTAGGTGCAACCCGATTAGTGAAACATATACTGAGAAAGGATAAAGAGAACCTGGCCGATTTCGGCTTACCTCTAAGCTTAACCAATGCGTTGAGATCCTCAATCTCTTCATTTGTGTACCTCTGCACCTCATTTGTGTACCTCAGCGGTTTCTTCGCGGTTAACCCACGTGTTGTTTACAGTACAAAAAAGGCCGACTGCGTTCCTGCCACAAAAAAAAGTTCTGTTGTTTATGAATTTACGTGCCAGTGTGATTCTGGATACGTAGGACGCACCACCCAAAGATTGGAGGATATGATAAAACAACACGTTCCATCTAATATTAGAAACAAAACACATCCCCAAAGAGAACAGCCACCTCGGTCTTGCAAATCCAAAATTACTACTAAAACCTGCGATTCTGCTATCGGGCAGCTTGTGCAAAACCCAGATTGTGCAAAAAACTATAATGGCAACATGTTTCGGATTATTGGTAAAGCCCGATTGTCGTTCCACCTAGCAGTTTTAGAATCTATCTACATAAGCACGAAAAAATCGCTACTGTGTAGACAAAAGGAGTTCGTTTTCACCTTAGGACTCCACTGTTAACATTCTAATAGGCAAGCGGCACTGATTGGTCAACCTTTACAGTCATGTGCTCCTGTTTCTGATTGGCCTATTTCGATCCACAACTGGGTATATATATTTCTTAGCGTAGAGTTTTCGATCTATGTTCTGACGTTTTAAACTCTGAAGAGTGTCAGACGAAAAGCTTTAGTTCACTAAATGTTTGCTTTTTTCAAAGCCATTTACAAGTTTTGTAACACCAAAAGATTGTTTAAAGTTAATTGAATGTGACTTGAATGTGACTTTATCCATGAAATCACCTTTTTGCACATTTTCGTATTTGAACAGTAAACAACTTGATATTTTAACCTTATCCAGACTAGGCTCTTTGAAACTTTGTAGTGTTTGTAGTGAGACTTGTCCTTCTCGGTGCTGCTAGATCAGTTTTTGGTCCAGATTTAAAAGTTGGGGTGACTTTCCCCAATTTCCTAAGATCAGGGAAACACCATTCTCGACTGATGAGTTATATATGATTTAAGGTGCCTCGCTGTTGGAAGGGCAGTAGCCATGGATGCATTCTAATTTTCCTTATTTGGCTGGAGTTTTGGTATATCTTGAAATCTAACCAAATGTATTGCACTGTTGCGTGTTTTGGTCTTAGAGATAAAGTATTTATGCAAAGACGTTTCATGCAAGGTATAACACTGGTAAATTGGCTTACTGGTTTCAATATTCGCTAATTACCTGATTCCAGAGCAATTAAATGGATAGTGTTTCAAACCACTAGCACCTATGTGTTAATCACTGGGGTGTGTTAGCTTGTCTGGTGCTAAAATTAGCAACAATTGCACACAAGTTATAAATGCATTCGCAACTAATAGCAGGTCACTTTGGAGAACTGTCGGCGGAAATACCAGTAAGAAAATGGCAAGATTTGTGTCCAATTTCAATGAGTTCGACTCAATCACATTATTTGGGATATGCTGACAGTTCACAGAGAACATCCTGACACCATTGCTTGGTGGAGGCAGAGTGGGCTTCTTGGGCGAAGGATGTTGTATGAGAACTACCACATAGAATGTATCAAGGGGGCCCTCAATAGATCCCTAGATGGAATGACATGGCAGTGCCCACAATGTCGGAGAAGATAAAACGTGAGGAAGGGTAGTTTTTATCGAGGCTCAAGTTATTGCAAACAATAGCTCTAACATATTTTTGGAGCCTAGACTGTGGACGGAAGGACGGGCCTGTCCCAAAAGCTGAACTTAAAAGAATTGGATATCAAAAGTGAGCAAACAGTGGTGGACTGGGAACAACTCTGACGCAATGTCTGTGTGGAGCACTTTCTTAACAACCCTCAGCAAATTGGAGAACCTGGCCGAGTCGTCAAGATCAACGAGAGGCTGTTCTCCAAAAGAAAGTACAATCGCGGCAGAATTCTTCCACAAAATTTGTTCTTTGGAGGCTATGACAAGGTCAACAAAAAGGGGTTCCTGGTTCCTCGAAGGGATGCTGTGACCCTATTACCAATTATTCAAACGTGGGTAGTGCCTGGCTCAATTGTCTATTCGGACATGTGGCAAGCATACAACCAAATAGGAAACATCGGCTATCAACATCTGATTGTGAACAACACCTACAATTTTGTTGACCCAGTCACCAGTACCACTACAAATCATGTAGAAGCGATGCGGCAGCGGGCTAAAATAAATTCAAGTTTCAACAAATCAGGAGCTTATACCAGACTACTTGGCGGAGTTCATGTGGCTGCAGAGATTTAAGGACAGTTCATTATTTCATCTTTATCATCAAATTGCAACAGAACTGTATGATATAAGAAGAAAAGAACTTTAATATAAGAAACAAGTACTGGAAAATGATAATAACTTTATATACTTCAATTAAAGAAATTAAGGAGAGAAATGAACAAGTAATAAGCAGGTGTTCAATAAAATTGACCTGTTAACATGAAGAAATTGAGGAGAGAAATGAACAAGTAATAAGCATGTGTTCAATAGAATTGACCTGTTAACATGAGGAAATCGAGGAAAGAAATGAACATGTAATAAGTGGGTGTTCAATAAAAATGACTCCCTTTCTTCTCCTATCAAAAGGCGCAAGTGACGGTAGATCCCCCACGCACCTTCTCCGGCGCCATTGTTTTTGCTTTTATGATAACAGTATTGTCATTAAGCTGATATCTTATTGTTTCTCTCGTCCTTTCTTCTCCTGAGATCAAATGAGTTAACCACTTCTTCTACATGTTATCTAGAGTGTTTGAGATCTATAAATACAATATTTTTCAATTACACTCAATTACACATCCATCAAGTGTCATTACACTGAATTTAAGTTTCTAACATCTGATACTACATTAAATGTTCTGTATTTCTATGAGATATAAAATAAAATAACAAAGTGCATTATCACTAACCATAGAGCTTGTACTTTAATTTCAACAGATGGGAACAATGCTAATATCCAAAAGCATCACAAGATCTGCAGAGTGACTTTGGTACACAATCTACGGAAGTCATTGCTGCAAAATAACCATTAGCAACAATTCTGAAATTCAAAAAAGGGGAACAACCAATTATCGTTAGATATCTTTTAAAAATTTCACATGCAGGTGCGATTATGAAGGTCACAATGAAAAGCTTGGCAGATGATAGAATGGTGAAATTTAAAATATCTGAAAACCAAGATGGTGACACTTCAACACACTATGTAAGTAGTTAAGAGACAACAATCTTTTCCATAAATTTATTGCCTGGCAAACAATGAAACAATTGGAAGAACTTTGTTGTAGTTGACTGGGCAGACATTTGTGTGACCCAAAGGGTTATTAAATGTAAATGTAATGATCATGATGATGTCACAGTCAAGGGGCATTTGCAGCTTTACTTCATGTGAGGTTATGAATGAATAAAATAAATATTGATGTTGAAACTCTATGCCATCAAACATCAACATGGTGATTTTCATAAACAATTTTTTAAGTGGTTTGATAGGAAATTTTTCTATAGATTTATTTAGAAGCAAATTATCTACCATTCAATATCTTCTTGTAACCATCTAGTTTCATATTCTGTTTTTATCTATACTTATTGTGACACTATGGCTAGAAAATAGTCAGGGCTGTTGGCCTCAAAATTTTGAGAGAGTTGTGCAAAATCGGATACCAGCATGAAACTTCATCCCCAAGGGTAGTTTTGGGCGCTGAACAAGATAAAATGCAGACCCCAGCTGAATAATGCCTCCAAATGCTATTTTTAGACTGTTGTACTTGGTTCCAGGCCCCAAAAGCGTTAATTGTAAAAATACTGCTGCTATTTGTGATAGCATCATGAAAGTTAGAAGAAATGGGCAGGTCTTTTATTTTCTTACTAGCTCCCCTACGAAGCCCGCTACGCGTGCTTGCCAGTGGCCCAACGGTTGAATATTAGGATTAGCCTAAAAAGGGAGGAGCCTAAAAAGAAAGATGGGGTTGAGGCTCCCCCCTTCCTAGCGATAGTCACAAAAGTGCGAATTTAATTCGCACAGGAGTGCAAGCAATTTTTTATCACATGACCTCTCCTTAGTTTGGAATTGAGGTTTATGGAATCGAGGAATCGAGCTAGTCTTCTGTTAATCGAAATGTGCATTCTTTCAATTTGATACATTACATTTGTCATGTAGAGGCAGGTTTGAAAGTTGCTTAAAAACATTTTGCAAGCCCGGTCTATTCATGGTTCTCGTTTAAATATTTTCACGTGTTACCCTCTTTATTTCTCCTGTTTATTCTAATTGCAATGTTTTTAAGTTTCCATCTTTTTTTATCTCTTGATGAATCGTTGAAATACTTTGCAGGCTTATCTGAAAGCTCTGCTAATTATTCTGAATTCTACTTTAAAGCTTGACAACAACATGCTTCTGCCAGCCCCCACCAATTTTTTAACCTCATTGACACAATTTCATGGGTTATTTCTAAAAGTTCACCTATTTACTCAGAATCACATTTTAAAGTTCTCCAACAAATTTTAAAATTTTCTAGTCGTACACTCTTAGCCCTTGTCGACTTAAGGGGCTTTTTTTAAATATTTTCTAAGGTCATTGATAGAGCTGTAATGTTCATTTTCAAGCACTTCGTTCAATCTTTGTTCACTTGTGATGCTGTTTTAAGGCATAATTGCGGGCCACCCTCAAAGCTCCCTGTTTATTCTGAATCAAATATTAAAATTTTCCAACACAATATTCCTGTTAGCCTTATTGGTGCCCGTTTAGATAAATATCATCTAAAAATTTCTTAAGAATAAAAATTCCTAAAAAAGTATGTTGATTCATAAAAATTTTCTAACGATTTCTGATCTTAACTCCAAAGAATTAAAATAATTACACAGTTATTTCATTTGAGGGCCTGGTATCATATCTTCGTCACAATTAGCTTTTAAAACACTGCAGCAACAAAGCACTTGAGAAATTGAAAGATAGCAATAGATAAAACAGCAAAAGTACCGTGCATCAGAAAGGGTTCTTACTCAAACAACAAATTAACAAAATACAATTTATAGACAACAGCTAATCTTCATAGATTTAGTCATTTTCTCCACAGTCAATGGTTTTTTCTTGTTTCTTTGTTCGATTTAACGCCAGCATAAATGCCATAAATTTCCTTTCGAAGGTGCAAGAATCACGTCTGCGTCATAATTATTGCTTGAACCCCCTTTGGTCTAGATGAAGAACAAAAAAGTAATGAAGATGTTATTCCATGGTTAATGAAATCACGTTCTAAGAAAATCGATGGTCAAAATGCTTTGTAAAAATTTCAGAAAAAACGTTCCCCCGAGAGCTTAGCCACCCCTTTAATGACCGGTTTTTAGTGTAATTTTATCAAATTAAGCATAAAATCATTTGAAATTGTTCTTGTAAAGCGAGCAATACAGCAAATCCATTTACCTTTAAGGAAAAAACTACGAAGAGGTAAAAATTTAAGAGAAACACGTTCGTGGCGGGTCTAGCAATCCCTTTACCAACCGGTTTTTAGTGTAATTTCACCCAAAAAAGCATAAAGTCATTTGAAATGATTTCTAGAATGATTCATTTACAATTGCCATTATGCTGTCAAAGCTATAAATAATTTTAACTTGAGAGGCAGGCAAATCCTATTTGTCTCCGTGGGAAAATCTTGTAATCGAAAAATACTCACTTGTTGTACCAAAAAGTCAGCGAATCCGATCGTTCATCTACAAAGAAAGAAGGCGGTTAGGGAAAATTGCTGCAAAGGATTCTCGTTAGGCATAAAAAGTTAGGGGCTGGCATTACATAATTCGCATTACAACGGGTTTCCTATAAAAATAAAATTCTCTTGCATCAAGAATATTGACAGCAGTTTATTGTAATAAAACCAATCCAGTTTCCTTTTAGCACAAAAGCACGAGAAGAGGTAAAATTTTTTCGTTCGCGGCAGGGGTCTAGCGGCCGGTTTTTAGTGCAATTTCATCCAAATGAGCAGAAAATCATGTCAAATAATAAATTTCGAAAACACGTAAGAGCAACAATGCTTACCTGTATTCGCATGCCATCGATTCTGATGCCAGTGAAGAAGGGGAACAGCCAGCAGCCATCACAGAACCAAAAATACGGGCAGCAGCGTGTGTACCCTACGTACGTAGCTACTAAAACGAAAAGGAAGATTGTCAAAAGCACGAATTACACGGCTCTTGCAAACGAAATAATAACAAACGGGGTTCAATCGTCGATCAATAAAAAACCAGTTGATAAAAAAAGCCAAGAGAGATCGAGAGCAGCCTTTACTGACTGAAGCCTCAAGCTGTAGCACAGACCACGGCCGTCGAGGATCGCTTCGAGTTTGAAAAGGAATGCCAGGCAGCAGTGCACGTAGATTTATTAGCAGCTATCCTCTCCTCTACCTACTAAAAATCCAATGATTCCTTTGTGGAAAGCAAAACGAATTTGAAAAGCCTCCGTTCAAATTGAAGGGTTGCTGGAGAAAAAACTTTTGAAATCTTCTGTAGAGAGCAAGAGAAAAGAGAGAGAAAGTGCCTTTAGAAACACGGGACAAAGACCACGGAGAGCACTAAGGGACAAAGAAAACACGGGACAAAGAAAAGGCGAAATATCTCGAGAACCAAGGCACCAAAAAAAACGTACTACCCTCATTCTGTTAGACGAATTATTCAGCTTGAATTTAAAACCTTTTCAGGGAGAGTCCACCCTGCCCTTCGGGCAGGGGAGGGGAGTCATTGGAGGCGATTGTGGATCTTTTGTTCGGGTTCATTTGCATAATAGGAACATTAGTATTAGTAGATGTAAATCATCAATGTCTTTCCCAGAATATTGCAGACTGTTCTTGATGTCAATAACGTCACTTTGGAGCTGTTTAATCTCTGTTTTCATTTCATTGGAAAGCATTGTGACAATCTCCAAAAGCTCTTAGCACACAGCAAGTGTAAAATATTCAGTTATCTTGGTATAATAACAATGTATCTAAATATTTTTTCAGTTATCTTGCTATAATAACAAGCTATGCAAAATTGTCGGACCTCAGAGAAAAACGTGATTTGACTCCGCCATCTTGAGAATTGTTATTATGACTCTTCAAATCTTTTTGGCCACAGTGAAGGATCACTAAGTATGAACCATCAAAGACTTCTAGTGTTGCAAAGAGATCACAGCCTCAATTCTCTCTGAAACTGTCACCATTAATTCTCTTGCAAAATTTATGTGATTTTGCTCAACTTCCTCCTAATCTCTCAAGCTCCAAGTGTATAGCTTATCTTTGAGGCCCTTAGTTAGGGATTTTGTTATGAGCCAGCCTTGAAGAAGAGTCACTCCATGGTAAACACTGCCAGGTTTCAGGGTTTTCGCTACTTTTTTCCATCTTGGAATCGAACCAGGCACTCCATTGCTCATTTTCTCCATCTCCTGTTTAACTTTTGGCCACCAAAGATTCAGTTTCCATACGTGTGTACCGAATAATTGGACACAAAGCTTGAGATCCACTATTGGCTTCAAGGTGTCAAGAAAAGCTAACAGATCCGATAAAAAACCTGTCCCTTAATCATAAACTCTTTTTTGTCATATTTGGATGCAATACATTGAATGCCTTCCAAAATGCTTCAAGGCTGTATACAATTTTCAACCATTGGTCATACAAGGGACAAAAACCAGTTGCCTGATATGGCCTGTCTGCAGCAACACCACACGATGTTGACAGCACACCATCGGAAAAAATAACTTTGTTAGTATTTAGCAATAGTTCTGCAAGGTATTCGTATGTAGCTGTTTCCAAATCAGCATACATTTTAGGCGATCCAACCGGTAGAAGCGAAGGTAAATCATTTGCATCACGTGCAACAATAATGGTGGCCTGGTTTCTTGTTCGAGCTGGCGTTCCTTTATCCACTATGGCCCAGAAATGTAGTGGTATGGTGGTTGATGGCAATCAAGCATAAATCATCAAAACAGGAGTTCTTTTGGTGATACCAGATGGAAATATGACCTTGCAAAAGAACACAGGTCTTTTCTCCAAAAGAAAATGTCAAATTTTCTGGTTTCATATTGCCTTTAAAAGTGTGAAATTTTGTAGTATTGGCTTTGTGCAATGTGCAGTTGATAACAGGGTAAACATCTGAAATCAATCAACTTTGTTGCTTCGGCCAATTCTACGATATTTTCCACCTCTCTTATTTTTAAAATGGATGTTTCACTATCCTCACATGCTAGTTGGGTCTTTTTTTATGTTTCCTGCCAATCTCATCAACTTTGAGCGTCAGATTTGCAATGGCACCCATTACTGTTTGCAAAGTTGCTCCCATATCGTCAGTGGAGTTTCCTTGAACTTCATCAAGATTGATTGATTTTGGGGCCCAAATATTCACCATATGAAGCAAGTGGTTCAAGAGGATCGACTGCTGGTAAATTGTTTACATTTGAAACCTCAGTGTCCATCGACGATTCATTGGGCTGGTCTGTTTCTTCTTTGGTCTCCAAAGCCATCTCCCCTCTGATATTTATTATTTCCAACATTGTCTTTTGAATCGCAGGCACATCAACATCCCTGGCAGTCCGCTTTTTTTATTTTCCATACTTCTTACGCATTGCAAGTATTCCAGCTGCATCTGATAAAACTAATGTGCATTTTCACTTTTTGGGGGCAATGCCTTCTGGATTTATGTTGTCTCTTCTTCTTGTGGAGGATTATGCAGTTTTGGCACAGCTTTACAGAGAAGAAAACGCTTCTTGTGTTCTGCATTAAAGTCACCTAGATTGGATACTAATGATTTCAAAAAACAGGAAGGATTGAAATTTAAAGAGCACAGAAAAGGTCCTTTGCTGTACCTTTCTGGATCAATATTTACACGATATCATTGCACAAATGCAGTCCATTTGCTCCTTACTTCCGGGTTCTTTGGAAAATGATGCACCGACAGTACCACTACTACTGGTGCATGGTTTCCAGTTTGCCAGTCCTGCTACACAATATTGACCTCTGCGATGATGAGTCTCCACAGATCTTACTTCATTCTCCATTCAAGAATGGATACTTGTAAATCAAACTTTGAGTACAAACAATTTGCTGACCGGCTTTCAGAAAGGGGCCTAAGTTGAAGGTTGTTTATTCCGATACAAATGCTCACCTTGTCTGACTACAATGTTAGAATAGATTCGTTGTAGACTGAAATTCTCTAGCCAGTTTACTTTTTTATTGATATTTGCCAAATTCTTGCACACTTACCACTAATAAAGCCTGATTTACAGGTTTCTCAATCCTTTTGTGAAGTCATAAACTCGCAAAATCATTTAAAATTGCGTTTCCCAAGGTTTATTTGTTGTGCATTCAATTATCTTAACACCCTCTTCTCCAAGGTTGACAATACTTCCTTGCTTGAGATTTCACAATAGATAAACCGTATAGTACGTATTAGGGGAGATGTTTACATTCTGTCCAACACTTGCGTCACAAGCCTACAAAGCAGTGACTTGACTGCATTTTTGCGCCACCATAATTTTGATAACTTTTTGCAACTTTAGCCGCAACTTTGTTGTTGTGGTTTATTTTACAATTGATTTGGATTCTGATAAGGATGTTGTTGATCTTGACCCATCATAAGTTGAACAAGTTGAGGTTCATTGAGGTCTTCCTTTCTCTGCCTCTTCCTTTGCAAATTTCAAAAAGGCTTTCATTGGATCTTACTCTACAGCTCTCTTGAGCATTCCAATTACCTCCTGTTCGACCGATCTAATTGTTTGATTTCGTATGTATCTCCAATTCCAGCCATGCTCGATCAAAGTTACCTTTATACCTATATCGACGAGATAAATGGAAATCCAAAACATTAAATTTTATTATGCAGTGGTTTGGCCTGGGCCCATAGCCTGTTGTGTTTTGAGAGTCTAGCGACTTGTTCACTGCGAAACATATGACTAATATAACTCTATGTGACACGTGAAAAAATGTTCTATCTCAGCAATCATTAGAACTTTCTAGACGCTTCTAATTAGCTAACAATAGAGCAGCAAGCAATCTACTCTAACTACGCGTCCTAGACTAGCTACTTATTACAAAGATCATAAGCTTACTTACAAAATCAGCATTTACATAACTGTTGAGTGCACGTTCCCAACAAGTTCAAGTGATAAAAACTGCAGTCTAGTGTTGCCAATGTTCCAGGATGATATTAAAGGTAGATTCTGTCACTTATCTGTTGAAGGCAAAGGTCAAAATATTAGTTTGTTGGGTTTGATGAAAATCAATGATACGTACCATGGGGTGGTCAACTATTTCTCAACTTATAATCAGCTGCAATACATCTGAAATTGCATAAATTTTAATGGAATCTTATGCCATTAAGAGAAGATGGAGCTTAGTTTTGATGGTTGAATAATTTTTTTGTGACCAGGGTCCATAAATGTTCAAACTCTGGACATCTTTATCAAACAGAATAAACAAGTATTGTTAAAATTATACAGCAGTCCTGAATTTCGTTTTGATATTTGTAATTAGTTTTTCTCCGCGTTTTTACTTAATGTTTTCCTTTATCCAGCCCCAAACCTTTTTGACAGTCCTTTTTTCACTGGTCTAAAACTTCATAGCTTGTTATAGTTTGAGGTCTTTACCGTATCCTCTCCTTCCAGCTTTTAATTGTAATCCAAACAATGAAATAAGCCTTTTTCACGATGACGTAGCACGCACAGCGTTGTAATCGAAAACGAGGCTATTGATGTTCCACATCTTTAGTGTGCTTTGACGACTGTTGTTACTATCTACTTGTCTAAAGTGGAGAATAAAGTAGTTTCTGGTAAAGAAAACGAATCGAGAAAGAAAAAGAGATCTCTTGGAAGACAGTGCCCCGCTTATGAATGCTACAACAATTTCTACCAAACTGACGGTTCGCCTTCGGGCCATCACTTTTTCAAATTTCCTCAAGCCAATCCAGCCAAGTCTTTGTGGTGCAATCGCATAAAGCGTGAGATGGAATGGATGGATTTAACGTCACAAACAGTACCTTTCTTTGTGATAAAAACTTTTTGGATTCCGATATTAAGAAGAATCCGAATCGGTGGTCTCTGAGGCAAGGTGCTGTACCGTCGTTGCATCTCCATGGCGCAGCAAAGCCAAAGCCATCCCGTAAGTCTCCAACTAAATGTCAATTAATGCCTTCATCAGCTAGTGCATCTTATATACCTGACTATCCTGGCGAAGAAGATTCATCTCTTTCTGATCATGCTTGTTTGTCGACAACTGTTTCAGTTTCTTCTCAAACAGATTTCTCTTATGTGAATTCTGTGCTTTGCATTCCATCAGCCACTGGTAACCTATCTGATCCTGATCTTCAATGTCCTGATGATGTTGCCACAGAGAATGATCTACTGAATATGTGCAAGCATCATGAATCTCTGGCGTTATCTGTCACTTCCTTAACACAACAAGTTCATGACCTTGAACAGCAACTAGCACAACTGAAAAGCACCCTTTTTACTATTGAAAAATTGAAGAATGATAATGCTGCAGTTAAATTTTACACAGGATTTCCAAATTTTGGATATCTCAATGCTGTCTTTGAATATTTCGAGCCTAAGTTAGAGCGCATGAAATACTGGCGTTGTCCAAAGTCTACAAGAAACCCTGATCCTTCATACCAACAAACTAGTACTTCATCAAAGCCTGGTCCTTCCCGTAGCCTCAGCCATCTAGAAGAATTTGTATTAGTATTGATGCGATTGAGAGTTGCCTTATTCATGAATGATCTGGCAGACAGATTTGGAATTTCTATTGGTCATGCGTCTAAAATATTCACTACTTGGATAAATTTTCTTTTTCATGAACTCCCTCTTCTATTTCCATTTCCATCACAAGAACGAATCAGAAATAACATGCCTGAACAATTTAAAGAATACCCCACAACTAGAATGATTATTGATTGCACTGAAATATTTTCTCAAGTTCCATCATCTCTCAAATCACAATCCCAAACTTGGTCTGAATATAAACATCACAATACCTGGAAAGCATTGATTGGCATCTCTCCCACTGGCTGTATTACTTTTGTTTTTAAACTGTTGTCTGGAAGAGTTTCTGACAAAGAGATTACTGCGAAGTCTGGTATTTTGGAGCATTTGGATAATCTTATGGTGATAATCTTATGGCTGATAGAGGGTTTGATATTTCTGATATTTTTCCTGCTGGTGTTACTCTCAACATCCCTCCTTTCAAAGGTAGTCGACCACAGCTAACTGCTCAAGAAGTAGAAGACACTGCTCGTATTGCTTCTGTATGGATACATGTTGAGAGGGCTATTGGACGTGTAAAGAACTTCCATATTCTTGATGGAGTTATGCCACTCACATTGCAACCACCTTTAAATCAAATTTTTTTCTGTCTGTTGCCTTTTGACTAATTTTCAGCCATTTTTGGTTTCTCCTCCTTGAAAAATTTTTCCTTACTTTAAAAATAACCCTCTTAGTAGACCTGATAGTGTTTTCAAAAAGTATTATGAAGAAATGTATTATTAGCCTATCACCACTGTCAAACAATTTTTCTGTAATGTATCTTGGTTAAAGGCCATCTCAGTATAGGACTTGAAAATAAAATATTGATATTGATAGTATTAATAATAACATTACTTACAATATGTATTAGAATATATCAAAGTTACTACTGTAAATACTGCTCAATGTGGCCGGATTTGGTTGCATAAAACAAGAATATATATATATATATATCTGTTATTATTACTTCTAAGAATGTCAATCTTTTCCAGATGGCTTGCTATTAAATGATGATATGCTAGATGTTTACTATGATATTACTTATCCCACTTAGACTTTCTCTTTTCAAAATTCTTCCAACCACCTTGCAAATATAATAAAAGACCACGTTCAACTCTTTTTGTGAAAAATTCTGGCAAAACAGCTCGGCAATATAAAAACTCCAACTGAGGCAAAACAAACTTGGACATGAAATTCTCGTCAGAAAATATGGTTTCAACAAACAAAGGTTCTCCATCACCAAACCAAACAACAAAATCAGTTCTCATTATATCAGCACAAAACATTTGGCCCTGAACTTGGTAATAATACTTGTGGCTTCTCTTTAACTTGACTTCACCTTCAGTAATCTTCAAAAAAAAATTCTTATCCAAAATTGCCTCCTCCAGCTTTGAATTATATTTGGAGAAAGGACATTTGATTTCCAAGCCCCAAATTTCACCATCACAAGACACTATTCCATCCAACGAAGCACCTAGGTATGGACGAGACTGAGAAACCTTCAAACCCACCTCCTCAACATTAACATTATAACCTTTTTCATAAAGTGCTTTACAGTAAAGATCTCTAACATGTCCTTCAAACTTGTTACCATGGTTAGTGCTTGCTGAATGAAATGGAGAATAAAACATTGATTTTAGTTTGGATGATGGTTCCACCCTGTTGACTGCAGCTGAACAAAAATTAGAGGCAGTAATTCTGTACTTCCTTTGCTCCATCCATTTCTGATTGAGGCTTTGACCAGATGTCGACTGTTCAATGGCACGTATTTCTTCAGGAGTGGCTGACATATTCTGACAACAGATATCCATCATTTCTTTAAAAGAACTAGTTGAAATATCATAGAAATCAGAAAAAGCACTGTCTGAATCAGAAAGTTCAAAATCTTGGCTTGATGAAGTGGTTGGTTGATTTGGTAGAGAAATAGAAGTTTCCTTGTCATGAAAACCAAAGTAGCAGCTGTTAGGAATTAGTGAATAAAGTTTTGATGTCAGAATGACAACACTGTTCTCATTCACTTGTTGATCAGCAATGGCTCGTGGATCATAAATATTATATTTGGAAACCTGCGATTGATTATCTATTCCAAATTTGATCTTTTTAATGACAACTTCATCTATTGGCATTGGATTCACAATTTGAGATGCACTTGGGACATTCCAGGAGGACAACATTGAAGTGCAAGAAACTGGTTCAAGACATTTCTGCAAACCTTTCCTGTTGAAATCTTCCAAAGCAAACAAAACTGCACCAACATGATTACAGTTTCCAAAACCTCCCAAACCAATACCAGCAGGACACGTACATGCAGCAGTCAGTACATCACCAGAAGTGTTGGAAATTTTTAGAAAATTTTTATAAAGAGTTCTTTTCATAGAAGCCTTTATGCGCACATCAAAAAAGTGAAATTTTGATCTCTGGCAATATCAATCTTTCTGATGAAACCTTCATAGAAAAATTGAATGCCTTGAACTTCTTGTATGCAGTGCTCTTCAATAAAATATGCTTGAACTTCTTGGTGCGAATGACAAGATATTCGTATAGCTGGACAAAATTAAATGGTGGTGTTCCTCTGAGGTCAGGTGTCCATAGTAGATTCGAACAGAACTTGTTGAAAAAAAATTGATATGTCCAAGCGTCAGAAGAAAGATCAGGGGATGAGCCATCAACTGAAATAGCAGTGCTTGAGTTTGTAGGATCTTTTACTTTACAAAATAGAGCATAGACGCGAAGAACAAGATCAGCCTTAGCGCCAGATGACTTCTCGCGATGCCAAACTAAAACATTCTTTAGCTCTTTCACGGAAAACGAGCCTAAATCTTCCAAACAAGTTACAGATTTACCTTTAGGAAGTGTTGGTATAAACTGATACATAGTTGAAATTTCAAGAGATTGACGAGATACCAATGAATTTAACTATAAGAATATTTAATACAGGGACTAGCAGTCAGATGAATGAGTTCTTGAGTTTGAACATCAATAGCCTCGTTTTGGATTTCGACACATGGCCAGCTACGTCATCGTGAAAATGGCATATTACGAGAATAAGGTTCTCATGATATCTTTTTTTCAACTTTCTAACACAGTGAAAGTGCCAGAGCAACAAAGACAGATATTGGTTGTAGGCGATATATAAAAATGTATTATTGTTATTTTTGTGGCATAGAGACAGCTAAATTACAGAGACACTTGCAAACATAAGGATTAGCCATAAGGATGAGCCAGAAGTTCTTCAAATTGATGCAATAGCTGATGAAAATTTAAAATCTAAAGAGCTTGATCGCATCAGACTTGAAGGCGATTTTTATCACAACTTAAATGTGATGAAGTCTGGTGGCATGCATAAAGTCATAAGGCGCCTTAATCCAGATGAAAATGTTTCTTTTTGTCAGTTTGTGCCTTGTACACACTGCCTTGGTTTTGTTCAAAGCATGAACTATGGAGGAACATTGCTAAATGCCAGTTTAATGAAAAAAAGCTGAAGATGATTCTAAGCATTCCAAGCTGCGATTTGAAAGTGAAATGCTCCTTTATGGGAACAAAGATTTCCCAAAACGATCATTTGTCATCTCAAAAAATTCGAATGGCTTTGCGGCAAAAAAAACATAGAAAAAACAGAATGTAGAGATATTCCTGGAGTTGCTTGATTCAGAATGGTCAACAAAGAACGTTGCATAAGAACGTTGCCCTTGTGAAATTTTTGCTTGATTCCGGATGGAATATGTATTTACCAACAAATTTTGCCAATATCGAGTGGAACAATAATTTGGTAAGCAGAGGGCGATTGGAAGGAGATCTAACAATCCAACAATTCGAATCTTTGGTTTCAATGACGATAAGATCAGAATACAGAGATCAAATTCAAAGGTTCCAGGAAACACCCAGAGAAGCAGCACAAATTCAAACCGTTGGCGTAATGTTGATGATACCAAATTACCTAGACGTAAATGTAAATCTCCAAAGTAAGTTTAATTGGAGTTCTAGCTAGACTGACATTGCAAGGATCAATAAATAAAATGTTTTGTTTTTTTTTCTTTTGATTAATAATTTGAAAATTTTTTTGAATAAAAGTAAAGAAATTAAACTCTCTGGATTACAGCAAGAAGTCACTGTGAAGAACGTTTTTCCATCTTATAGGAATATTTTTTTTCCTGAATTTAGTTGGAATATCCCTTTTAGCTTAATATGTCAAAAGACTGTTAATTTACCCTACAATACATACATTAAAAGTAGCAAATAGAAAAAAATTACATAATTGCTACATAATAAACAATACATAATTGACAAAAAAGCAACTCTGGTCTTTTTTGCATTGACATCACATATGAAAAAAGTGTGAAAACATTAGAAAGAGAATGGAAAAAATAAGAGTTTACTATGAATATAATCATTTACGAAAATGCTTTTTTTACATTTAAGAGATGATGCTTCCTTTAATGTCCAGTTACACCTGATGCTTGAAATTTTTATCAGAAAAACATTAATCCGCACATGACTAGTGATTTAGATTTTCGTTTAAGTTCTTTTCTTAATGATTTCGTTTTAGTTCTTTTCTTAAAGTGCCTATCTAACCAAATTTTCAATATCGGTGTTAAAACTTTTTTTAAATCCGATGACTATACTTGTGACGAATAACCTTTTGTTTAAATTTTTACGACTTTTTATCTCTTAAAATAAGAGGTTCAAAGTGCTACTTTTTGGAAAAATCGCGCTTCTAAGGGTCTGAGTCGAGGGAGGCGCGTGACGTACATTCCGGGACACCGCTCCCTGGGCGAATAGGCAAAGATGTCTTCCGAATCGGAGTGTGACGACGCCACTTCAGTACAAAGCTCATCAAGCGATTTTGAACAAGAAGTTGAGGGTGCAACTGCAGCTACAGCCAACTTGAATTTAAACGGTAACGAAAGCTATGGGCCATATGCTGATGAACCTCGCGCGAATCAGGATTGGATCAGAAATTATCGTAGGAGAAGAAGGGAGGAAAGTGAGCGGACAGAAATGCTAGCTTTGCGACTAAATGGCACAACCCCAATAGAGCAATGGTAAGGATTTGTCTTTCAAAAATAATATGAATGTAGCTAGTTTCATTCATTCAATTTGTATGAGTGTTTTCATGACTAATAGCCCTTTGTTTGCAACGGATTATTGAAGAAACTTGATATGGGCCTAGAGGCTACGGGCTATCGTAAAGTTACGACACACTTGCAGCAGATCATGTTGTATAATAAATCAGACTGAGGTTAACTATACTGACTAAAAATTCATTAAGCGTGACTTAAAATTCATACAAACCATGGGAGGTACCTCGAATCATTGAATTAGGCCTATGAGGCTTATTAATTTGCAACGTTTTTTGGTGTGAGGATTTATTCTAGTACAAGGCTTTTTACAGGGGTGGCTTATAAAGTATATATTTATTTATATACATATATATATATAATATGAAAGTGGCCATAAAAATATTTTGCAGGAATTAAATTCTTGTAGATCATCATAAATGTTGTGTTGTCGTGAAAATGCTTCGTTTGTTTTTGTTTCTTGTTTATCTGTTTTCTTTATAATTGGCTAAATCATGCATTGCAAAAATAAGCATGTAGGGGTAGCGGTTTTTCACATCCACAGTAGGGGCTGATTGGATGGGGCTTATTTACAGGGGTGCATTTGAAAATATTATTATATGTTTCTGCCTTTTTGTTTGCACTTAAATTGGATACTTTTTGGTGACTGGCAAAGGAAATATCTAAGCTTTGTCATTTCAAGAGATCAATCTCCAGAAATTAAGCTTTGTCAATTTTTTGTTTCCACATCTCAATTGTAAAAAACAAACAAAAAGAAGCAAGGGTAGACACCATTAACACTTTTTCTGTCAGAACCATCATTTTTATAATACTTTATTCTTAACTTTTCACTTTTTCCTATATTTTCATTTTCTTCACTTTTTCCTATACCTTAGGTGCAAGTGTGGTAATTGCAATTTGACTAAACTTGCAAAACCAAAAGAGTGTTGCTGTTGCAGTGATCTTGAGGCTGTCAATGTTTGTCTTTCAGACAAAAGAATTCTGGCAGATCTCAATGATGTACCCAAATGTGTAACTGAGCACCCAGCATTTGAGCCAGTAATTCTTGGAAAATGGTCACTGAGGCAGGCAGCAGATCGATACAGGACAAGAGAAAAAAGCCATTATAAAAACACTGGTGATGAAAATAAGTATGTACAACATTTGTTAGATACTTATTATATTTGCATACTTGTGGACATCAGTTATTATATCACAAACTGAACAAAATTTAAATGTAAGGTTTATCTATTAAATCTATCTTGGCAATTTGTACAGAATTTAGCTTCACAAAGCTTTCTAAACGTTTTCCAATTCAGTACTTATTTATTGTGAATATGTGCATGTAAAGCACAAGAAATCAGTTTGTGTTCATGCAATATTTCTAAAATTGTTGATTTCTGGACATATACTCATAGTTTATTATTTTGAATCTTTTCTAGATTCCTTCGCGCTATCTCTTATAGAGAATTTACAAGGCTGGTGCATGGCAGAATAGGAAACAAAAGAATCCCTCTCCCAGCCTGTGCTTACAACAAAATCAGGCAGAAATTTCCTTCTGAAGAGATGACTGGCTATGAGTCCGATAGTGACTGAGTAGCTCACAATGTTATTTTACATTTTAATCAAAGTTTGTTTTATATGATAAAGGTCTGTAATATCATTCAGACAAAGTAAGCTGCTTCAACACTTTCCGATGATTTTGGGTCAATACAAAATGTAGAATTGAGTTCCTCATAGAGGCAAACTTGAAAGCAAAAAAGCAAACCACTTCTAAGATAGTTTTAGCAAAAAGAAGCTTTTTTGACTCAGCTAAGGGATTTATTTATTGGTTTTTCGGGCATGTCAAAATGTTTTTGTGACCTTTCATTGAGTTATGACAGATAGAACATTGAGGGGGTGCACGTCGATTTTGCTGTTGTTTCCTGCTCACTACTTCATCAACTGAAAAGATAGAAAAAGAACCATTCATATATTTAAAGCCTCCCTTGATTATCATGGTAAAATGGTAAAACTATGGTTCAAATAAAGAAAATTTGGTACCTGATGTTGATGGAGGAACTGGAACAGTAACTGCTGATTTACGGGCAAAATGCTTTTCAATGGCAGCAAACCTATCTTCCTTTTCTATTGCTGAAGACATTGGACAAGGAGCGAGTTTATTTAAATGTTCAACTGTAGCATTCAGGTTGTTAGCAGCTATGGCATCCACCAATGTCTCATAGATATCAGGAACGTAATCTATGTTTGGGAATACAATGTCAGTACTGCACTTATTGTGTTACATATTTTCAATGTTGATTCTTTCTATTGTTTGAGTTTATTCAATATCGCAGACAATTAAACAAATGAATATACTAAATTATATGCTAGTGATCTTCAAATGCCCATACCAAATCTCTGTTTTACTTTGACTTCCTTGACAGTTGCTTCTCCGTTCTTGAATTTTGGGTAGGTGACCTTAACTTGGGGTGTACCAGATCCATCCTGTGTTGTTTGTACATCACGGTGCAAGTTTAAATTGAAGTGAACAATTGCCAAAATATGTCTTAAAAAGAAAGGAATATTTATGCAACAACAATGATCATGCCACTTTTACAATCTTAACAAATTCTTGAAAAGTGATATATGACAAGGATAAAAATATGCTTAATACAACCTACCTAATCAACATTCCTGTATAACTGAAAGCAATCATTTTCGGAGCAAAATGGTTCAATACAGAGTGGAAACCTTCTAATGCACTGGTCTGGGAAAGTGGAGATGCCTGTTTGATCCCATTTTGAAGGCTCTTCTTGGTCAAGGCCTGCCTCAGCTTTTCGTATACAGTTGTATCTGTTCAGTAAAAAAGGTAGCGCATTAAAATAAAATATGTACAGATGTGTCCAATTTTTTTATAATCTAACAGAAAAACAATTTATCAATATAAGTATGCTATCTAAAATACTATAGGAAGATTTTCCAAACAGTCAAAGTATTTTTTTTAGTTTCTCATAGGGAAGAGCCTAGTGTCTGTATTATATTCCTCTAAGAGAAAAGAAGGAACACTAAACAGAAACCATTTTTGACAAGTTTCGGTATAATTTTTCTAGGGAGACCAAACAAGACCAAATCAAACATTTACCTTTTTCTAGCCATTTTCTTTCTTCAATGTCTTCTCCGTGTGCGCAGTGGTCAAAAAGTGGATCTTCAAAACCAGTATGCTCATCCAAAATGTGCCAAAGGAAGGAAACAAATTTTGCCCAGATAATATCTCCATTGCCATCAGGTGTTGATGTGGCACTCCAGTACAAATGCCTTTCACAAGCCTTGATCCATTCAGACAAGTCTCCACAATCTTTGGTATTTGAAATGCTCAGAAGAATCTTTCGAATTTCTGAAAATAAAACAAGAAGATTCCTTAAGTTAGGGTCGCTGAACTACAATTAATATTTTCTTTTGCATTAAGTGGACTAACTGAGGGTTAACTGGGGAGTGAGATTAGCTTTTTTGGCAATGGAATTAAGAATGATCATCAAGCAACTGGAGCTGGAAAAATAAATTCTAGTACTGGGACCATTATTTCAAGGAGTGTTGGACTTTAGTGACCAATCTGCAAATAAGGTAAACAACACCTACTTTTCTTCAAATGCCAAAGATCAAAATAGTGCAATACATCTTTTCGCTCCTCTCTGAAGTATTTAGCGATGGACAAGTGTCTGTCAGAGATGAATGTTGTCACATTAAGTCCATTGTTCTCCAGAAACTGTAAGCTGCGCTTGAAACCCTCAAACTCCATGGCAGTACTACTTCCAATCTCATTGCGCTTTCATTGAGTATAAAAGGTAATAACAATATTGTGAATACAAGAAAACACCAGAAACTAAAACTAGCTTTTAACCTTAAATGTTATTAGGATCTGTGATGTATTTTGTTGTTATCAAAGAGAAAACTGAATCAGTGAATGTATTAGTGATGAAATATAAAAATATACCACAAAATTTAAAATTTGAATTACCTTATACTCACAGAATAGTTTATAGTCATTAAACCATATAGTCAAAGTTTTCTGTGAACACCATTTGTTAGAGTCAAGGAAAAGAAAGATACCTGAACAAGAGAAAAGTGTATGATTTGTGATGTATTGCAGCAGAATAGGCTGTAAGCTCCAAACTTGGCACTATGGCCCATACTGTCATGCCTCCCATCCCCAGAAACCACCAGTTGTTCTCCAGATTCTGTTAATGATGAAATCATTCTATTTTGGGTATTTATCCAGTATTGGTAGACAGCTGGGAAAAGCTTTTCCTAAAAAGTGAAGGAGGGACATTGATTACATCTTGGACCACCTCACTCAAGCAAGTTATTGCATTTTGTTTCTACAGTGATGGTAAATATAAGCAGTGAGCATGTCAAAATGTAAATACTGTTCACCTTTTGATGTTTGAAAAATGTTGATAATGAGATGCAAGCAAGACCCATATGATTAAAGATGTGTGAAACCTTAGTAGCTGAACTACCACCAACAAGTATTGCAAAGGACAAAAGGAGGTTTGCAGCAGGAATCTTTGTGCCAGGAAAAAGGGGTTGACTTTGCCATTTGTTTTCATTTCTTATACAGTCTTCATTCTGACAAACAGTCTTGACCTCAATCATGGTTCCAACTCTCCGCATGGTAATTTTTGGGTCATCTGATTTGCACAGAGAGCAGAATCTGAACAGAAGAAGAAGCTGCGACAAGAAGACAATAAATTTGGGTTCTTTTTTATGATCAGATTTCTCCTCACTGAAAAATGAAACAAAATCAAGTTGAGCTGAAGAGTGGGAAATGGTTACATTGCAACATTGACTCTGATAATTTCAGAACAAAACTACCTTACCTATATAACACAATGTTTAGAGTAGAATTTAATAAATTCCCCCAGACTTTAAGATTTTGAATAATCTTGATGTTTTGCCTTTCAAACTCTTTAAAGGCCTGATTCAAATAAAATTCATATCATTTTATAACCTTATGTCATCATCACTTCCAACTGCTTGCAACTCTGTTTCTTCCTCAATGTCAAAATAGTCCTCTGATTCAGAGATATTGTCCATTGATTCAGCTTCATCTACTGGTGACTCTACATTGGCAAAAGACGCATTAAGATCTGCCTGCATTTCTGACCACTCCAACTTTGATAATATTTCTAAAAATGAAAAATTCCAGTCAATTGTTGAAACAAGGCAACAAAGATTTTCCTAATTTGTTAATGCAAAAAAGGTCTATAATTTTTGCGGATGTATAATATCTTTATCAGAGCGAGTAATTCTATTACTTTTTATCATGGCAGTAGCTTATCAATTATAGTATATCTCACTCAATTCAAATGTTACATTCTGGGGCATTTTGAATGTATTTATATTAGTTTGTCTTAACTTACCATTTTTAGCCTTAATTTCTTCCTTAAGTTTAAGAACTTCAGACTTCTTTGCTATCCACATGTTGCGTGTTCTACGGTGTCTGCTCAAAAGCCATTTACAATTTAGACAACCAGGTGTCTGACTTGCAAAATCCTCCATCTATAAAAATAGGAAAGCTTCATGTAAATACAATAATAATTGTGATTCGCATATATCGCCATTAGGGCTTCTGGTGAAAGCATTTCAGTCTAGAAAGTCACATAAAAAGCAAAGCAAGTCATAATATCATTACACATCAACTCTGGCAATTCATTCAAACATGCATGCATACACACATATATATTTATAGTTCTTTGTTTGCTAACTCAGGTCATGCTAAGGCAAATAAAGAGAGCTAACATGCTAATGCTAGTGCTCTGATGCTGGTAGGATAAATTCTCAACAATAAAATATCCACCTTGGTGCTATTTTCATCCTGTGCTAGATATATTTGACTATCATTTTCTATGTAGTCTTCATCTTGTGTATCATCGTCCTCGTCATCACCATCAAAGTCCTCTTCTTGTTCCTTGTGGGTTTCTTTCATTGCATTTCTAATGAACTGCAAGAGATTCAAATGAAGGATTACTTCAAAACTAGAAGTAATTCAGCAAGGGGGTCACACTAGGGTCTAGAAAGTAGCATGCTGACTTTGCTAATGTTAAGGATTTATTGAACCTTGCCAACGAAATAAATTTATACTCAAGCAGAACATGAATTTAGCAAAATTCTTTGAAGTTTCACAAAATTTGTAGCTGTATCTTTTGCAATACTATCAAAAATTAGGTTCACCCCCCTGGTGGGATGCCAATGGGGGAGGATCTGCCAGATCCTTTTCATATTCACAGATCTCAAAAAAACAATTTTGCAACTGAAACACACTAAGAATAGCTTCAGAGTACTTATGTTAACTTTAAATATTCAACGGACTTCAAATATTGGCATGAACCTAACCCCCACCCCTACCCATTTTGAAAGGTAGCGAGTATGAAATTAAATAAATGAAAAGAGAGAATCTGTCAAACAAACCATTCGATGCTGGCGTGAGGTCCTTGGCCTCTTGACTCCTTTATTTGCAGCACTCTTTCCTCCTTTGGCTGGTGCCGAAGTGCTAGGCCCATCCTGATCTCCGTCTGTTTCGCCCGTCTCCACTTCCATGCTTGTCGCGAATATCGAAGGAACCGCACTTACCCCTAAATCATCTCTAACAAGGCTCCTTTTTAAATTGCTAGTAAAACCTTGAATTGCAAAATTCTGCCTTTCAAAGTCTTCCGGCTTAAAGTGAACGGAGCATACGGAAGAATACTTTGATGGCTGAAAATTCGCTCTTTTGGTCCTAATAAAGTTGACCCACAGCTTTCTTCGGCGACAAGCTGCTGGATTTTCATCCTGCCAATATGGAATTCTATGTAATGAGATGCCCTTTACCTTAGAATTTTCATTGGAGCACCCATAAACGACACACCTGTCCGGCATTTTGCTAATTCGTGTATAGGATAGACCACACTACTGCAATTACCGGGAAGTGTTTACTTTGCGGCTTCCCGGAATGTACGTCACAAGAGCTCGCCCCATGCCTTTTAGCAAAAGCGCGAATTTTTGAAAATTTGGTCCAAAGCCGCGGTTAAAAGACTGCATTTCTCTTGAAGAGGAAAGGATTTTCGAAAAATTAAATCAAAATCATAATCAACTGAGCATTTTGCAACATTTATGATCATATTTAAATTGGGCTAGATAGGCACTTTAAAGTGCCTATCTAACCAAATTTTCAATATCGGTGTTAAAACTTTTTTTAAATCCGATGACTATACTTGTGACGAATAACCTTTTGTTTAAATTTTTACGACTTTTTATCTCTTAAAATAAGAGGTTCAAAGTGCTACTTTTTGGAAAAATCGCGCTTCTAAGGGTCTGAGTCGAGGGAGGCGCGTGACGTACATTCCGGGACACCGCTCCCTGGGCGAATAGGCAAAGATGTCTTCCGAATCGGAGTGTGACGACGCCACTTCAGTACAAAGCTCATCAAGCGATTTTGAACAAGAAGTTGAGGGTGCAACTGCAGCTACAGCCAACTTGAATTTAAACGGTAACGAAAGCTATGGGCCATATGCTGATGAACCTCGCGCGAATCAGGATTGGATCAGAAATTATCGTAGGAGAAGAAGGGAGGAAAGTGAGCGGACAGAAATGCTAGCTTTGCGACTAAATGGCACAACCCCAATAGAGCAATGGTAAGGATTTGTCTTTCAAAAATAATATGAATGTAGCTAGTTTCATTCATTCAATTTGTATGAGTGTTTTCATGACTAATAGCCCTTTGTTTGCAACGGATTATTGAAGAAACTTGATATGGGCCTAGAGGCTACGGGCTATCGTAAAGTTACGACACACTTGCAGCAGATCATGTTGTATAATAAATCAGACTGAGGTTAACTATACTGACTAAAAATTCATTAAGCGTGACTTAAAATTCATACAAACCATGGGAGGTACCTCGAATCATTGAATTAGGCCTATGAGGCTTATTAATTTGCAACGTTTTTTGGTGTGAGGATTTATTCTAGTACAAGGCTTTTTACAGGGGTGGCTTATAAAGTATATATTTATTTATATACATATATATATATAATATGAAAGTGGCCATAAAAATATTTTGCAGGAATTAAATTCTTGTAGATCATCATAAATGTTGTGTTGTCGTGAAAATGCTTCGTTTGTTTTTGTTTCTTGTTTATCTGTTTTCTTTATAATTGGCTAAATCATGCATTGCAAAAATAAGCATGTAGGGGTAGCGGTTTTTCACATCCACAGTAGGGGCTGATTGGATGGGGCTTATTTACAGGGGTGCATTTGAAAATATTATTATATGTTTCTGCCTTTTTGTTTGCACTTAAATTGGATACTTTTTGGTGACTGGCAAAGGAAATATCTAAGCTTTGTCATTTCAAGAGATCAATCTCCAGAAATTAAGCTTTGTCAATTTTTTGTTTCCACATCTCAATTGTAAAAAACAAACAAAAAGAAGCAAGGGTAGACACCATTAACACTTTTTCTGTCAGAACCATCATTTTTATAATACTTTATTCTTAACTTTTCACTTTTTCCTATATTTTCATTTTCTTCACTTTTTCCTATACCTTAGGTGCAAGTGTGGTAATTGCAATTTGACTAAACTTGCAAAACCAAAAGAGTGTTGCTGTTGCAGTGATCTTGAGGCTGTCAATGTTTGTCTTTCAGACAAAAGAATTCTGGCAGATCTCAATGATGTACCCAAATGTGTAACTGAGCACCCAGCATTTGAGCCAGTAATTCTTGGAAAATGGTCACTGAGGCAGGCAGCAGATCGATACAGGACAAGAGAAAAAAGCCATTATAAAAACACTGGTGATGAAAATAAGTATGTACAACATTTGTTGGATACTTATTATATTTGCATACTTGTGGACATCAGTTATTATATCACAAACTGAACAAAATTTAAATGTAAGGTTTATCTATTAAATCTATCTTGGCAATTTGTACAGAATTTAGCTTCACAAAGCTTTCTAAACGTTTTCCAATTCAGTACTTATTTATTGTGAATATGTGCATGTAAAGCACAAGAAATCAGTTTGTGTTCATGCAATATTTCTAAAATTGTTGATTTCTGGACATATACTCATAGTTTATTATTTTGAATCTTTTCTAGATTCCTTCGCGCTATCTCTTATAGAGAATTTACAAGGCTGGTGCATGGCAGAATAGGAAACAAAAGAATCCCTCTCCCAGCCTGTGCTTACAACAAAATCAGGCAGAAATTTCCTTCTGAAGAGATGACTGGCTATGAGTCCGATAGTGACTGAGTAGCTCACAATGTTATTTTACATTTTAATCAAAGTTTGTTTTATATGATAAAGGTCTGTAATATCATTCAGACAAAGTAAGCTGCTTCAACACTTTCCGATGATTTTGGGTCAATACAAAATGTAGAATTGAGTTCCTCATAGAGGCAAACTTGAAAGCAAAAAAGCAAACCACTTCTAAGATAGTTTTAGCAAAAAGAAGCTTTTTTGACTCAGCTAAGGGATTTATTTATTGGTTTTTCGGGCATGTCAAAATGTTTTTGTGACCTTTCATTGAGTTATGACAGATAGAACATTGAGGGGGTGCACGTCGATTTTGCTGTTGTTTCCTGCTCACTACTTCATCAACTGAAAAGATAGAAAAAGAACCATTCATATATTTAAAGCCTCCCTTGATTATCATGGTAAAATGGTAAAACTATGGTTCAAATAAAGAAAATTTGGTACCTGATGTTGATGGAGGAACTGGAACAGTAACTGCTGATTTACGGGCAAAATGCTTTTCAATGGCAGCAAACCTATCTTCCTTTTCTATTGCTGAAGACATTGGACAAGGAGCGAGTTTATTTAAATGTTCAACTGTAGCATTCAGGTTGTTAGCAGCTATGGCATCCACCAATGTCTCATAGATATCAGGAACGTAATCTATGTTTGGGAATACAATGTCAGTACTGCACTTATTGTGTTACATATTTTCAATGTTGATTCTTTCTATTGTTTGAGTTTATTCAATATCGCAGACAATTAAACAAATGAATATACTAAATTATATGCTAGTGATCTTCAAATGCCCATACCAAATCTCTGTTTTACTTTGACTTCCTTGACAGTTGCTTCTCCGTTCTTGAATTTTGGGTAGGTGACCTTAACTTGGGGTGTACCAGATCCATCCTGTGTTGTTTGTACATCACGGTGCAAGTTTAAATTGAAGTGAACAATTGCCAAAATATGTCTTAAAAAGAAAGGAATATTTATGCAACAACAATGATCATGCCACTTTTACAATCTTAACAAATTCTTGAAAAGTGATATATGACAAGGATAAAAATATGCTTAATACAACCTACCTAATCAACATTCCTGTATAACTGAAAGCAATCATTTTCGGAGCAAAATGGTTCAATACAGAGTGGAAACCTTCTAATGCACTGGTCTGGGAAAGTGGAGATGCCTGTTTGATCCCATTTTGAAGGCTCTTCTTGGTCAAGGCCTGCCTCAGCTTTTCGTATACAGTTGTATCTGTTCAGTAAAAAAGGTAGCGCATTAAAATAAAATATGTACAGATGTGTCCAATTTTTTTATAATCTAACAGAAAAACAATTTATCAATATAAGTATGCTATCTAAAATACTATAGGAAGATTTTCCAAACAGTCAAAGTATTTTTTTTAGTTTCTCATAGGGAAGAGCCTAGTGTCTGTATTATATTCCTCTAAGAGAAAAGAAGGAACACTAAACAGAAACCATTTTTGACAAGTTTCGGTATAATTTTTCTAGGGAGACCAAACAAGACCAAATCAAACATTTACCTTTTTCTAGCCATTTTCTTTCTTCAATGTCTTCTCCGTGTGCGCAGTGGTCAAAAAGTGGATCTTCAAAACCAGTATGCTCATCCAAAATGTGCCAAAGGAAGGAAACAAATTTTGCCCAGATAATATCTCCATTGCCATCAGGTGTTGATGTGGCACTCCAGTACAAATGCCTTTCACAAGCCTTGATCCATTCAGACAAGTCTCCACAATCTTTGGTATTTGAAATGCTCAGAAGAATCTTTCGAATTTCTGAAAATAAAACAAGAAGATTCCTTAAGTTAGGGTCGCTGAACTACAATTAATATTTTCTTTTGCATTAAGTGGACTAACTGAGGGTTAACTGGGGAGTGAGATTAGCTTTTTTGGCAATGGAATTAAGAATGATCATCAAGCAACTGGAGCTGGAAAAATAAATTCTAGTACTGGGACCATTATTTCAAGGAGTGTTGGACTTTAGTGACCAATCTGCAAATAAGGTAAACAACACCTACTTTTCTTCAAATGCCAAAGATCAAAATAGTGCAATACATCTTTTCGCTCCTCTCTGAAGTATTTAGCGATGGACAAGTGTCTGTCAGAGATGAATGTTGTCACATTAAGTCCATTGTTCTCCAGAAACTGTAAGCTGCGCTTGAAACCCTCAAACTCCATGGCAGTACTACTTCCAATCTCATTGCGCTTTCATTGAGTATAAAAGGTAATAACAATATTGTGAATACAAGAAAACACCAGAAACTAAAACTAGCTTTTAACCTTAAATGTTATTAGGATCTGTGATGTATTTTGTTGTTATCAAAGAGAAAACTGAATCAGTGAATGTATTAGTGATGAAATATAAAAATATACCACAAAATTTAAAATTTGAATTACCTTATACTCACAGAATAGTTTATAGTCATTAAACCATATAGTCAAAGTTTTCTGTGAACACCATTTGTTAGAGTCAAGGAAAAGAAAGATACCTGAACAAGAGAAAAGTGTATGATTTGTGATGTATTGCAGCAGAATAGGCTGTAAGCTCCAAACTTGGCACTATGGCCCATACTGTCATGCCTCCCATCCCCAGAAACCACCAGTTGTTCTCCAGATTCTGTTAATGATGAAATCATTCTATTTTGGGTATTTATCCAGTATTGGTAGACAGCTGGGAAAAGCTTTTCCTAAAAAGTGAAGGAGGGACATTGATTACATCTTGGACCACCTCACTCAAGCAAGTTATTGCATTTTGTTTCTACAGTGATGGTAAATATAAGCAGTGAGCATGTCAAAATGTAAATACTGTTCACCTTTTGATGTTTGAAAAATGTTGATAATGAGATGCAAGCAAGACCCATATGATTAAAGATGTGTGAAACCTTAGTAGCTGAACTACCACCAACAAGTATTGCAAAGGACAAAAGGAGGTTTGCAGCAGGAATCTTTGTGCCAGGAAAAAGGGGTTGACTTTGCCATTTGTTTTCATTTCTTATACAGTCTTCATTCTGACAAACAGTCTTGACCTCAATCATGGTTCCAACTCTCCGCATGGTAATTTTTGGGTCATCTGATTTGCACAGAGAGCAGAATCTGAACAGAAGAAGAAGCTGCGACAAGAAGACAATAAATTTGGGTTCTTTTTTATGATCAGATTTCTCCTCACTGAAAAATGAAACAAAATCAAGTTGAGCTGAAGAGTGGGAAATGGTTACATTGCAACATTGACTCTGATAATTTCAGAACAAAACTACCTTACCTATATAACACAATGTTTAGAGTAGAATTTAATAAATTCCCCCAGACTTTAAGATTTTGAATAATCTTGATGTTTTGCCTTTCAAACTCTTTAAAGGCCTGATTCAAATAAAATTCATATCATTTTATAACCTTATGTCATCATCACTTCCAACTGCTTGCAACTCTGTTTCTTCCTCAATGTCAAAATAGTCCTCTGATTCAGAGATATTGTCCATTGATTCAGCTTCATCTACTGGTGACTCTACATTGGCAAAAGACGCATTAAGATCTGCCTGCATTTCTGACCACTCCAACTTTGATAATATTTCTAAAAATGAAAAATTCCAGTCAATTGTTGAAACAAGGCAACAAAGATTTTCCTAATTTGTTAATGCAAAAAAGGTCTATAATTTTTGCGGATGTATAATATCTTTATCAGAGCGAGTAATTCTATTACTTTTTATCATGGCAGTAGCTTATCAATTATAGTATATCTCACTCAATTCAAATGTTACATTCTGGGGCATTTTGAATGTATTTATATTAGTTTGTCTTAACTTACCATTTTTAGCCTTAATTTCTTCCTTAAGTTTAAGAACTTCAGACTTCTTTGCTATCCACATGTTGCGTGTTCTACGGTGTCTGCTCAAAAGCCATTTACAATTTAGACAACCAGGTGTCTGACTTGCAAAATCCTCCATCTATAAAAATAGGAAAGCTTCATGTAAATACAATAATAATTGTGATTCGCATATATCGCCATTAGGGCTTCTGGTGAAAGCATTTCAGTCTAGAAAGTCACATAAAAAGCAAAGCAAGTCATAATATCATTACACATCAACTCTGGCAATTCATTCAAACATGCATGCATACACACATATATATTTATAGTTCTTTGTTTGCTAACTCAGGTCATGCTAAGGCAAATAAAGAGAGCTAACATGCTAATGCTAGTGCTCTGATGCTGGTAGGATAAATTCTCAACAATAAAATATCCACCTTGGTGCTATTTTCATCCTGTGCTAGATATATTTGACTATCATTTTCTATGTAGTCTTCATCTTGTGTATCATCGTCCTCGTCATCACCATCAAAGTCCTCTTCTTGTTCCTTGTGGGTTTCTTTCATTGCATTTCTAATGAACTGCAAGAGATTCAAATGAAGGATTACTTCAAAACTAGAAGTAATTCAGCAAGGGGGTCACACTAGGGTCTAGAAAGTAGCATGCTGACTTTGCTAATGTTAAGGATTTATTGAACCTTGCCAACGAAATAAATTTATACTCAAGCAGAACATGAATTTAGCAAAATTCTTTGAAGTTTCACAAAATTTGTAGCTGTATCTTTTGCAATACTATCAAAAATTAGGTTCACCCCCCTGGTGGGATGCCAATGGGGGAGGATCTGCCAGATCCTTTTCATATTCACAGATCTCAAAAAAACAATTTTGCAACTGAAACACACTAAGAATAGCTTCAGAGTACTTATGTTAACTTTAAATATTCAACGGACTTCAAATATTGGCATGAACCTAACCCCCACCCCTACCCATTTTGAAAGGTAGCGAGTATGAAATTAAATAAATGAAAAGAGAGAATCTGTCAAACAAACCATTCGATGCTGGCGTGAGGTCCTTGGCCTCTTGACTCCTTTATTTGCAGCACTCTTTCCTCCTTTGGCTGGTGCCGAAGTGCTAGGCCCATCCTGATCTCCGTCTGTTTCGCCCGTCTCCACTTCCATGCTTGTCGCGAATATCGAAGGAACCGCACTTACCCCTAAATCATCTCTAACAAGGCTCCTTTTTAAATTGCTAGTAAAACCTTGAATTGCAAAATTCTGCCTTTCAAAGTCTTCCGGCTTAAAGTGAACGGAGCATACGGAAGAATACTTTGATGGCTGAAAATTCGCTCTTTTGGTCCTAATAAAGTTGACCCACAGCTTTCTTCGGCGACAAGCTGCTGGATTTTCATCCTGCCAATATGGAATTCTATGTAATGAGATGCCCTTTACCTTAGAATTTTCATTGGAGCACCCATAAACGACACACCTGTCCGGCATTTTGCTAATTCGTGTATAGGATAGACCACACTACTGCAATTACCGGGAAGTGTTTACTTTGCGGCTTCCCGGAATGTACGTCACAAGAGCTCGCCCCATGCCTTTTAGCAAAAGCGCGAATTTTTGAAAATTTGGTCCAAAGCCGCGGTTAAAAGACTGCATTTCTCTTGAAGAGGAAAGGATTTTCGAAAAATTAAATCAAAATCATAATCAACTGAGCATTTTGCAACATTTATGATCATATTTAAATTGGGCTAGATAGGCACTTTAAAGTGCCTATCTAACCAAATTTTCAATATCGGTGTTAAAACTTTTTTTAAATCCGATGACTATACTTGTGACGAATAACCTTTTGTTTAAATTTTTACGACTTTTTATCTCTTAAAATAAGAGGTTCAAAGTGCTACTTTTTGGAAAAATCGCGCTTCTAAGGGTCTGAGTCGAGGGAGGCGCGTGACGTACATTCCGGGACACCGCTCCCTGGGCGAATAGGCAAAGATGTCTTCCGAATCGGAGTGTGACGACGCCACTTCAGTACAAAGCTCATCAAGCGATTTTGAACAAGAAGTTGAGGGTGCAACTGCAGCTACAGCCAACTTGAATTTAAACGGTAACGAAAGCTATGGGCCATATGCTGATGAACCTCGCGCGAATCAGGATTGGATCAGAAATTATCGTAGGAGAAGAAGGGAGGAAAGTGAGCGGACAGAAATGCTAGCTTTGCGACTAAATGGCACAACCCCAATAGAGCAATGGTAAGGATTTGTCTTTCAAAAATAATATGAATGTAGCTAGTTTCATTCATTCAATTTGTATGAGTGTTTTCATGACTAATAGCCCTTTGTTTGCAACGGATTATTGAAGAAACTTGATATGGGCCTAGAGGCTACGGGCTATCGTAAAGTTACGACACACTTGCAGCAGATCATGTTGTATAATAAATCAGACTGAGGTTAACTATACTGACTAAAAATTCATTAAGCGTGACTTAAAATTCATACAAACCATGGGAGGTACCTCGAATCATTGAATTAGGCCTATGAGGCTTATTAATTTGCAACGTTTTTTGGTGTGAGGATTTATTCTAGTACAAGGCTTTTTACAGGGGTGGCTTATAAAGTATATATTTATTTATATACATATATATATATAATATGAAAGTGGCCATAAAAATATTTTGCAGGAATTAAATTCTTGTAGATCATCATAAATGTTGTGTTGTCGTGAAAATGCTTCGTTTGTTTTTGTTTCTTGTTTATCTGTTTTCTTTATAATTGGCTAAATCATGCATTGCAAAAATAAGCATGTAGGGGTAGCGGTTTTTCACATCCACAGTAGGGGCTGATTGGATGGGGCTTATTTACAGGGGTGCATTTGAAAATATTATTATATGTTTCTGCCTTTTTGTTTGCACTTAAATTGGATACTTTTTGGTGACTGGCAAAGGAAATATCTAAGCTTTGTCATTTCAAGAGATCAATCTCCAGAAATTAAGCTTTGTCAATTTTTTGTTTCCACATCTCAATTGTAAAAAACAAACAAAAAGAAGCAAGGGTAGACACCATTAACACTTTTTCTGTCAGAACCATCATTTTTATAATACTTTATTCTTAACTTTTCACTTTTTCCTATATTTTCATTTTCTTCACTTTTTCCTATACCTTAGGTGCAAGTGTGGTAATTGCAATTTGACTAAACTTGCAAAACCAAAAGAGTGTTGCTGTTGCAGTGATCTTGAGGCTGTCAATGTTTGTCTTTCAGACAAAAGAATTCTGGCAGATCTCAATGATGTACCCAAATGTGTAACTGAGCACCCAGCATTTGAGCCAGTAATTCTTGGAAAATGGTCACTGAGGCAGGCAGCAGATCGATACAGGACAAGAGAAAAAAGCCATTATAAAAACACTGGTGATGAAAATAAGTATGTACAACATTTGTTAGATACTTATTATATTTGCATACTTGTGGACATCAGTTATTATATCACAAACTGAACAAAATTTAAATGTAAGGTTTATCTATTAAATCTATCTTGGCAATTTGTACAGAATTTAGCTTCACAAAGCTTTCTAAACGTTTTCCAATTCAGTACTTATTTATTGTGAATATGTGCATGTAAAGCACAAGAAATCAGTTTGTGTTCATGCAATATTTCTAAAATTGTTGATTTCTGGACATATACTCATAGTTTATTATTTTGAATCTTTTCTAGATTCCTTCGCGCTATCTCTTATAGAGAATTTACAAGGCTGGTGCATGGCAGAATAGGAAACAAAAGAATCCCTCTCCCAGCCTGTGCTTACAACAAAATCAGGCAGAAATTTCCTTCTGAAGAGATGACTGGCTATGAGTCCGATAGTGACTGAGTAGCTCACAATGTTATTTTACATTTTAATCAAAGTTTGTTTTATATGATAAAGGTCTGTAATATCATTCAGACAAAGTAAGCTGCTTCAACACTTTCCGATGATTTTGGGTCAATACAAAATGTAGAATTGAGTTCCTCATAGAGGCAAACTTGAAAGCAAAAAAGCAAACCACTTCTAAGATAGTTTTAGCAAAAAGAAGCTTTTTTGACTCAGCTAAGGGATTTATTTATTGGTTTTTCGGGCATGTCAAAATGTTTTTGTGACCTTTCATTGAGTTATGACAGATAGAACATTGAGGGGGTGCACGTCGATTTTGCTGTTGTTTCCTGCTCACTACTTCATCAACTGAAAAGATAGAAAAAGAACCATTCATATATTTAAAGCCTCCCTTGATTATCATGGTAAAATGGTAAAACTATGGTTCAAATAAAGAAAATTTGGTACCTGATGTTGATGGAGGAACTGGAACAGTAACTGCTGATTTACGGGCAAAATGCTTTTCAATGGCAGCAAACCTATCTTCCTTTTCTATTGCTGAAGACATTGGACAAGGAGCGAGTTTATTTAAATGTTCAACTGTAGCATTCAGGTTGTTAGCAGCTATGGCATCCACCAATGTCTCATAGATATCAGGAACGTAATCTATGTTTGGGAATACAATGTCAGTACTGCACTTATTGTGTTACATATTTTCAATGTTGATTCTTTCTATTGTTTGAGTTTATTCAATATCGCAGACAATTAAACAAATGAATATACTAAATTATATGCTAGTGATCTTCAAATGCCCATACCAAATCTCTGTTTTACTTTGACTTCCTTGACAGTTGCTTCTCCGTTCTTGAATTTTGGGTAGGTGACCTTAACTTGGGGTGTACCAGATCCATCCTGTGTTGTTTGTACATCACGGTGCAAGTTTAAATTGAAGTGAACAATTGCCAAAATATGTCTTAAAAAGAAAGGAATATTTATGCAACAACAATGATCATGCCACTTTTACAATCTTAACAAATTCTTGAAAAGTGATATATGACAAGGATAAAAATATGCTTAATACAACCTACCTAATCAACATTCCTGTATAACTGAAAGCAATCATTTTCGGAGCAAAATGGTTCAATACAGAGTGGAAACCTTCTAATGCACTGGTCTGGGAAAGTGGAGATGCCTGTTTGATCCCATTTTGAAGGCTCTTCTTGGTCAAGGCCTGCCTCAGCTTTTCGTATACAGTTGTATCTGTTCAGTAAAAAAGGTAGCGCATTAAAATAAAATATGTACAGATGTGTCCAATTTTTTTATAATCTAACAGAAAAACAATTTATCAATATAAGTATGCTATCTAAAATACTATAGGAAGATTTTCCAAACAGTCAAAGTATTTTTTTTAGTTTCTCATAGGGAAGAGCCTAGTGTCTGTATTATATTCCTCTAAGAGAAAAGAAGGAACACTAAACAGAAACCATTTTTGACAAGTTTCGGTATAATTTTTCTAGGGAGACCAAACAAGACCAAATCAAACATTTACCTTTTTCTAGCCATTTTCTTTCTTCAATGTCTTCTCCGTGTGCGCAGTGGTCAAAAAGTGGATCTTCAAAACCAGTATGCTCATCCAAAATGTGCCAAAGGAAGGAAACAAATTTTGCCCAGATAATATCTCCATTGCCATCAGGTGTTGATGTGGCACTCCAGTACAAATGCCTTTCACAAGCCTTGATCCATTCAGACAAGTCTCCACAATCTTTGGTATTTGAAATGCTCAGAAGAATCTTTCGAATTTCTGAAAATAAAACAAGAAGATTCCTTAAGTTAGGGTCGCTGAACTACAATTAATATTTTCTTTTGCATTAAGTGGACTAACTGAGGGTTAACTGGGGAGTGAGATTAGCTTTTTTGGCAATGGAATTAAGAATGATCATCAAGCAACTGGAGCTGGAAAAATAAATTCTAGTACTGGGACCATTATTTCAAGGAGTGTTGGACTTTAGTGACCAATCTGCAAATAAGGTAAACAACACCTACTTTTCTTCAAATGCCAAAGATCAAAATAGTGCAATACATCTTTTCGCTCCTCTCTGAAGTATTTAGCGATGGACAAGTGTCTGTCAGAGATGAATGTTGTCACATTAAGTCCATTGTTCTCCAGAAACTGTAAGCTGCGCTTGAAACCCTCAAACTCCATGGCAGTACTACTTCCAATCTCATTGCGCTTTCATTGAGTATAAAAGGTAATAACAATATTGTGAATACAAGAAAACACCAGAAACTAAAACTAGCTTTTAACCTTAAATGTTATTAGGATCTGTGATGTATTTTGTTGTTATCAAAGAGAAAACTGAATCAGTGAATGTATTAGTGATGAAATATAAAAATATACCACAAAATTTAAAATTTGAATTACCTTATACTCACAGAATAGTTTATAGTCATTAAACCATATAGTCAAAGTTTTCTGTGAACACCATTTGTTAGAGTCAAGGAAAAGAAAGATACCTGAACAAGAGAAAAGTGTATGATTTGTGATGTATTGCAGCAGAATAGGCTGTAAGCTCCAAACTTGGCACTATGGCCCATACTGTCATGCCTCCCATCCCCAGAAACCACCAGTTGTTCTCCAGATTCTGTTAATGATGAAATCATTCTATTTTGGGTATTTATCCAGTATTGGTAGACAGCTGGGAAAAGCTTTTCCTAAAAAGTGAAGGAGGGACATTGATTACATCTTGGACCACCTCACTCAAGCAAGTTATTGCATTTTGTTTCTACAGTGATGGTAAATATAAGCAGTGAGCATGTCAAAATGTAAATACTGTTCACCTTTTGATGTTTGAAAAATGTTGATAATGAGATGCAAGCAAGACCCATATGATTAAAGATGTGTGAAACCTTAGTAGCTGAACTACCACCAACAAGTATTGCAAAGGACAAAAGGAGGTTTGCAGCAGGAATCTTTGTGCCAGGAAAAAGGGGTTGACTTTGCCATTTGTTTTCATTTCTTATACAGTCTTCATTCTGACAAACAGTCTTGACCTCAATCATGGTTCCAACTCTCCGCATGGTAATTTTTGGGTCATCTGATTTGCACAGAGAGCAGAATCTGAACAGAAGAAGAAGCTGCGACAAGAAGACAATAAATTTGGGTTCTTTTTTATGATCAGATTTCTCCTCACTGAAAAATGAAACAAAATCAAGTTGAGCTGAAGAGTGGGAAATGGTTACATTGCAACATTGACTCTGATAATTTCAGAACAAAACTACCTTACCTATATAACACAATGTTTAGAGTAGAATTTAATAAATTCCCCCAGACTTTAAGATTTTGAATAATCTTGATGTTTTGCCTTTCAAACTCTTTAAAGGCCTGATTCAAATAAAATTCATATCATTTTATAACCTTATGTCATCATCACTTCCAACTGCTTGCAACTCTGTTTCTTCCTCAATGTCAAAATAGTCCTCTGATTCAGAGATATTGTCCATTGATTCAGCTTCATCTACTGGTGACTCTACATTGGCAAAAGACGCATTAAGATCTGCCTGCATTTCTGACCACTCCAACTTTGATAATATTTCTAAAAATGAAAAATTCCAGTCAATTGTTGAAACAAGGCAACAAAGATTTTCCTAATTTGTAAATGCAAAAAAGGTCTATAATTTTTGCGGATGTATAATATCTTTATCAGAGCGAGTAATTCTATTACTTTTTATCATGGCAGTAGCTTATCAATTATAGTATATCTCACTCAATTCAAATGTTACATTCTGGGGCATTTTGAATGTATTTATATTAGTTTGTCTTAACTTACCATTTTTAGCCTTAATTTCTTCCTTAAGTTTAAGAACTTCAGACTTCTTTGCTATCCACATGTTGCGTGTTCTACGGTGTCTGCTCAAAAGCCATTTACAATTTAGACAACCAGGTGTCTGACTTGCAAAATCCTCCATCTATAAAAATAGGAAAGCTTCATGTAAATACAATAATAATTGTGATTCGCATATATCGCCATTAGGGCTTCTGGTGAAAGCATTTCAGTCTAGAAAGTCACATAAAAAGCAAAGCAAGTCATAATATCATTACACATCAACTCTGGCAATTCATTCAAACATGCATGCATACACACATATATATTTATAGTTCTTTGTTTGCTAACTCAGGTCATGCTAAGGCAAATAAAGAGAGCTAACATGCTAATGCTAGTGCTCTGATGCTGGTAGGATAAATTCTCAACAATAAAATATCCACCTTGGTGCTATTTTCATCCTGTGCTAGATATATTTGACTATCATTTTCTATGTAGTCTTCATCTTGTGTATCATCGTCCTCGTCATCACCATCAAAGTCCTCTTCTTGTTCCTTGTGGGTTTCTTTCATTGCATTTCTAATGAACTGCAAGAGATTCAAATGAAGGATTACTTCAAAACTAGAAGTAATTCAGCAAGGGGGTCACACTAGGGTCTAGAAAGTAGCATGCTGACTTTGCTAATGTTAAGGATTTATTGAACCTTGCCAACGAAATAAATTTATACTCAAGCAGAACATGAATTTAGCAAAATTCTTTGAAGTTTCACAAAATTTGTAGCTGTATCTTTTGCAATACTATCAAAAATTAGGTTCACCCCCCTGGTGGGATGCCAATGGGGGAGGATCTGCCAGATCCTTTTCATATTCACAGATCTCAAAAAAACAATTTTGCAACTGAAACACACTAAGAATAGCTTCAGAGTACTTATGTTAACTTTAAATATTCAACGGACTTCAAATATTGGCATGAACCTAACCCCCACCCCTACCCATTTTGAAAGGTAGCGAGTATGAAATTAAATAAATGAAAAGAGAGAATCTGTCAAACAAACCATTCGATGCTGGCGTGAGGTCCTTGGCCTCTTGACTCCTTTATTTGCAGCACTCTTTCCTCCTTTGGCTGGTGCCGAAGTGCTAGGCCCATCCTGATCTCCGTCTGTTTCGCCCGTCTCCACTTCCATGCTTGTCGCGAATATCGAAGGAACCGCACTTACCCCTAAATCATCTCTAACAAGGCTCCTTTTTAAATTGCTAGTAAAACCTTGAATTGCAAAATTCTGCCTTTCAAAGTCTTCCGGCTTAAAGTGAACGGAGCATACGGAAGAATACTTTGATGGCTGAAAATTCGCTCTTTTGGTCCTAATAAAGTTGACCCACAGCTTTCTTCGGCGACAAGCTGCTGGATTTTCATCCTGCCAATATGGAATTCTATGTAATGAGATGCCCTTTACCTTAGAATTTTCATTGGAGCACCCATAAACGACACACCTGTCCGGCATTTTGCTAATTCGTGTATAGGATAGACCACACTACTGCAATTACCGGGAAGTGTTTACTTTGCGGCTTCCCGGAATGTACGTCACAAGAGCTCGCCCCATGCCTTTTAGCAAAAGCGCGAATTTTTGAAAATTTGGTCCAAAGCCGCGGTTAAAAGACTGCATTTCTCTTGAAGAGGAAAGGATTTTCGAAAAATTAAATCAAAATCATAATCAACTGAGCATTTTGCAACATTTATGATCATATTTAAATTGGGCTAGATAGGCACTTTAAAGTGCCTATCTAACCAAATTTTCAATATCGGTGTTAAAACTTTTTTTAAATCCGATGACTATACTTGTGACGAATAACCTTTTGTTTAAATTTTTACGACTTTTTATCTCTTAAAATAAGAGGTTCAAAGTGCTACTTTTTGGAAAAATCGCGCTTCTAAGGGTCTGAGTCGAGGGAGGCGCGTGACGTACATTCCGGGACACCGCTCCCTGGGCGAATAGGCAAAGATGTCTTCCGAATCGGAGTGTGACGACGCCACTTCAGTACAAAGCTCATCAAGCGATTTTGAACAAGAAGTTGAGGGTGCAACTGCAGCTACAGCCAACTTGAATTTAAACGGTAACGAAAGCTATGGGCCATATGCTGATGAACCTCGCGCGAATCAGGATTGGATCAGAAATTATCGTAGGAGAAGAAGGGAGGAAAGTGAGCGGACAGAAATGCTAGCTTTGCGACTAAATGGCACAACCCCAATAGAGCAATGGTAAGGATTTGTCTTTCAAAAATAATATGAATGTAGCTAGTTTCATTCATTCAATTTGTATGAGTGTTTTCATGACTAATAGCCCTTTGTTTGCAACGGATTATTGAAGAAACTTGATATGGGCCTAGAGGCTACGGGCTATCGTAAAGTTACGACACACTTGCAGCAGATCATGTTGTATAATAAATCAGACTGAGGTTAACTATACTGACTAAAAATTCATTAAGCGTGACTTAAAATTCATACAAACCATGGGAGGTACCTCGAATCATTGAATTAGGCCTATGAGGCTTATTAATTTGCAACGTTTTTTGGTGTGAGGATTTATTCTAGTACAAGGCTTTTTACAGGGGTGGCTTATAAAGTATATATTTATTTATATACATATATATATATAATATGAAAGTGGCCATAAAAATATTTTGCAGGAATTAAATTCTTGTAGATCATCATAAATGTTGTGTTGTCGTGAAAATGCTTCGTTTGTTTTTGTTTCTTGTTTATCTGTTTTCTTTATAATTGGCTAAATCATGCATTGCAAAAATAAGCATGTAGGGGTAGCGGTTTTTCACATCCACAGTAGGGGCTGATTGGATGGGGCTTATTTACAGGGGTGCATTTGAAAATATTATTATATGTTTCTGCCTTTTTGTTTGCACTTAAATTGGATACTTTTTGGTGACTGGCAAAGGAAATATCTAAGCTTTGTCATTTCAAGAGATCAATCTCCAGAAATTAAGCTTTGTCAATTTTTTGTTTCCACATCTCAATTGTAAAAAACAAACAAAAAGAAGCAAGGGTAGACACCATTAACACTTTTTCTGTCAGAACCATCATTTTTATAATACTTTATTCTTAACTTTTCACTTTTTCCTATATTTTCATTTTCTTCACTTTTTCCTATACCTTAGGTGCAAGTGTGGTAATTGCAATTTGACTAAACTTGCAAAACCAAAAGAGTGTTGCTGTTGCAGTGATCTTGAGGCTGTCAATGTTTGTCTTTCAGACAAAAGAATTCTGGCAGATCTCAATGATGTACCCAAATGTGTAACTGAGCACCCAGCATTTGAGCCAGTAATTCTTGGAAAATGGTCACTGAGGCAGGCAGCAGATCGATACAGGACAAGAGAAAAAAGCCATTATAAAAACACTGGTGATGAAAATAAGTATGTACAACATTTGTTGGATACTTATTATATTTGCATACTTGTGGACATCAGTTATTATATCACAAACTGAACAAAATTTAAATGTAAGGTTTATCTATTAAATCTATCTTGGCAATTTGTACAGAATTTAGCTTCACAAAGCTTTCTAAACGTTTTCCAATTCAGTACTTATTTATTGTGAATATGTGCATGTAAAGCACAAGAAATCAGTTTGTGTTCATGCAATATTTCTAAAATTGTTGATTTCTGGACATATACTCATAGTTTATTATTTTGAATCTTTTCTAGATTCCTTCGCGCTATCTCTTATAGAGAATTTACAAGGCTGGTGCATGGCAGAATAGGAAACAAAAGAATCCCTCTCCCAGCCTGTGCTTACAACAAAATCAGGCAGAAATTTCCTTCTGAAGAGATGACTGGCTATGAGTCCGATAGTGACTGAGTAGCTCACAATGTTATTTTACATTTTAATCAAAGTTTGTTTTATATGATAAAGGTCTGTAATATCATTCAGACAAAGTAAGCTGCTTCAACACTTTCCGATGATTTTGGGTCAATACAAAATGTAGAATTGAGTTCCTCATAGAGGCAAACTTGAAAGCAAAAAAGCAAACCACTTCTAAGATAGTTTTAGCAAAAAGAAGCTTTTTTGACTCAGCTAAGGGATTTATTTATTGGTTTTTCGGGCATGTCAAAATGTTTTTGTGACCTTTCATTGAGTTATGACAGATAGAACATTGAGGGGGTGCACGTCGATTTTGCTGTTGTTTCCTGCTCACTACTTCATCAACTGAAAAGATAGAAAAAGAACCATTCATATATTTAAAGCCTCCCTTGATTATCATGGTAAAATGGTAAAACTATGGTTCAAATAAAGAAAATTTGGTACCTGATGTTGATGGAGGAACTGGAACAGTAACTGCTGATTTACGGGCAAAATGCTTTTCAATGGCAGCAAACCTATCTTCCTTTTCTATTGCTGAAGACATTGGACAAGGAGCGAGTTTATTTAAATGTTCAACTGTAGCATTCAGGTTGTTAGCAGCTATGGCATCCACCAATGTCTCATAGATATCAGGAACGTAATCTATGTTTGGGAATACAATGTCAGTACTGCACTTATTGTGTTACATATTTTCAATGTTGATTCTTTCTATTGTTTGAGTTTATTCAATATCGCAGACAATTAAACAAATGAATATACTAAATTATATGCTAGTGATCTTCAAATGCCCATACCAAATCTCTGTTTTACTTTGACTTCCTTGACAGTTGCTTCTCCGTTCTTGAATTTTGGGTAGGTGACCTTAACTTGGGGTGTACCAGATCCATCCTGTGTTGTTTGTACATCACGGTGCAAGTTTAAATTGAAGTGAACAATTGCCAAAATATGTCTTAAAAAGAAAGGAATATTTATGCAACAACAATGATCATGCCACTTTTACAATCTTAACAAATTCTTGAAAAGTGATATATGACAAGGATAAAAATATGCTTAATACAACCTACCTAATCAACATTCCTGTATAACTGAAAGCAATCATTTTCGGAGCAAAATGGTTCAATACAGAGTGGAAACCTTCTAATGCACTGGTCTGGGAAAGTGGAGATGCCTGTTTGATCCCATTTTGAAGGCTCTTCTTGGTCAAGGCCTGCCTCAGCTTTTCGTATACAGTTGTATCTGTTCAGTAAAAAAGGTAGCGCATTAAAATAAAATATGTACAGATGTGTCCAATTTTTTTATAATCTAACAGAAAAACAATTTATCAATATAAGTATGCTATCTAAAATACTATAGGAAGATTTTCCAAACAGTCAAAGTATTTTTTTTAGTTTCTCATAGGGAAGAGCCTAGTGTCTGTATTATATTCCTCTAAGAGAAAAGAAGGAACACTAAACAGAAACCATTTTTGACAAGTTTCGGTATAATTTTTCTAGGGAGACCAAACAAGACCAAATCAAACATTTACCTTTTTCTAGCCATTTTCTTTCTTCAATGTCTTCTCCGTGTGCGCAGTGGTCAAAAAGTGGATCTTCAAAACCAGTATGCTCATCCAAAATGTGCCAAAGGAAGGAAACAAATTTTGCCCAGATAATATCTCCATTGCCATCAGGTGTTGATGTGGCACTCCAGTACAAATGCCTTTCACAAGCCTTGATCCATTCAGACAAGTCTCCACAATCTTTGGTATTTGAAATGCTCAGAAGAATCTTTCGAATTTCTGAAAATAAAACAAGAAGATTCCTTAAGTTAGGGTCGCTGAACTACAATTAATATTTTCTTTTGCATTAAGTGGACTAACTGAGGGTTAACTGGGGAGTGAGATTAGCTTTTTTGGCAATGGAATTAAGAATGATCATCAAGCAACTGGAGCTGGAAAAATAAATTCTAGTACTGGGACCATTATTTCAAGGAGTGTTGGACTTTGGTGACCAATCTGCAAATAAGGTAAACAACACCTACTTTTCTTCAAATGCCAAAGATCAAAATAGTGCAATACATCTTTTCGCTCCTCTCTGAAGTATTTAGCGATGGACAAGTGTCTGTCAGAGATGAATGTTGTCACATTAAGTCCATTGTTCTCCAGAAACTGTAAGCTGCGCTTGAAACCCTCAAACTCCATGGCAGTACTACTTCCAATCTCATTGCGCTTTCATTGAGTATAAAAGGTAATAACAATATTGTGAATACAAGAAAACACCAGAAACTAAAACTAGCTTTTAACCTTAAATGTTATTAGGATCTGTGATGTATTTTGTTGTTATCAAAGAGAAAACTGAATCAGTGAATGTATTAGTGATGAAATATAAAAATATACCACAAAATTTAAAATTTGAATTACCTTATACTCACAGAATAGTTTATAGTCATTAAACCATATAGTCAAAGTTTTCTGTGAACACCATTTGTTAGAGTCAAGGAAAAGAAAGATACCTGAACAAGAGAAAAGTGTATGATTTGTGATGTATTGCAGCAGAATAGGCTGTAAGCTCCAAACTTGGCACTATGGCCCATACTGTCATGCCTCCCATCCCCAGAAACCACCAGTTGTTCTCCAGATTCTGTTAATGATGAAATCATTCTATTTTGGGTATTTATCCAGTATTGGTAGACAGCTGGGAAAAGCTTTTCCTAAAAAGTGAAGGAGGGACATTGATTACATCTTGGACCACCTCACTCAAGCAAGTTATTGCATTTTGTTTCTACAGTGATGGTAAATATAAGCAGTGAGCATGTCAAAATGTAAATACTGTTCACCTTTTGATGTTTGAAAAATGTTGATAATGAGATGCAAGCAAGACCCATATGATTAAAGATGTGTGAAACCTTAGTAGCTGAACTACCACCAACAAGTATTGCAAAGGACAAAAGGAGGTTTGCAGCAGGAATCTTTGTGCCAGGAAAAAGGGGTTGACTTTGCCATTTGTTTTCATTTCTTATACAGTCTTCATTCTGACAAACAGTCTTGACCTCAATCATGGTTCCAACTCTCCGCATGGTAATTTTTGGGTCATCTGATTTGCACAGAGAGCAGAATCTGAACAGAAGAAGAAGCTGCGACAAGAAGACAATAAATTTGGGTTCTTTTTTATGATCAGATTTCTCCTCACTGAAAAATGAAACAAAATCAAGTTGAGCTGAAGAGTGGGAAATGGTTACATTGCAACATTGACTCTGATAATTTCAGAACAAAACTACCTTACCTATATAACACAATGTTTAGAGTAGAATTTAATAAATTCCCCCAGACTTTAAGATTTTGAATAATCTTGATGTTTTGCCTTTCAAACTCTTTAAAGGCCTGATTCAAATAAAATTCATATCATTTTATAACCTTATGTCATCATCACTTCCAACTGCTTGCAACTCTGTTTCTTCCTCAATGTCAAAATAGTCCTCTGATTCAGAGATATTGTCCATTGATTCAGCTTCATCTACTGGTGACTCTACATTGGCAAAAGACGCATTAAGATCTGCCTGCATTTCTGACCACTCCAACTTTGATAATATTTCTAAAAATGAAAAATTCCAGTCAATTGTTGAAACAAGGCAACAAAGATTTTCCTAATTTGTTAATGCAAAAAAGGTCTATAATTTTTGCGGATGTATAATATCTTTATCAGAGCGAGTAATTCTATTACTTTTTATCATGGCAGTAGCTTATCAATTATAGTATATCTCACTCAATTCAAATGTTACATTCTGGGGCATTTTGAATGTATTTATATTAGTTTGTCTTAACTTACCATTTTTAGCCTTAATTTCTTCCTTAAGTTTAAGAACTTCAGACTTCTTTGCTATCCACATGTTGCGTGTTCTACGGTGTCTGCTCAAAAGCCATTTACAATTTAGACAACCAGGTGTCTGACTTGCAAAATCCTCCATCTATAAAAATAGGAAAGCTTCATGTAAATACAATAATAATTGTGATTCGCATATATCGCCATTAGGGCTTCTGGTGAAAGCATTTCAGTCTAGAAAGTCACATAAAAAGCAAAGCAAGTCATAATATCATTACACATCAACTCTGGCAATTCATTCAAACATGCATGCATACACACATATATATTTATAGTTCTTTGTTTGCTAACTCAGGTCATGCTAAGGCAAATAAAGAGAGCTAACATGCTAATGCTAGTGCTCTGATGCTGGTAGGATAAATTCTCAACAATAAAATATCCACCTTGGTGCTATTTTCATCCTGTGCTAGATATATTTGACTATCATTTTCTATGTAGTCTTCATCTTGTGTATCATCGTCCTCGTCATCACCATCAAAGTCCTCTTCTTGTTCCTTGTGGGTTTCTTTCATTGCATTTCTAATGAACTGCAAGAGATTCAAATGAAGGATTACTTCAAAACTAGAAGTAATTCAGCAAGGGGGTCACACTAGGGTCTAGAAAGTAGCATGCTGACTTTGCTAATGTTAAGGATTTATTGAACCTTGCCAACGAAATAAATTTATACTCAAGCAGAACATGAATTTAGCAAAATTCTTTGAAGTTTCACAAAATTTGTAGCTGTATCTTTTGCAATACTATCAAAAATTAGGTTCACCCCCCTGGTGGGATGCCAATGGGGGAGGATCTGCCAGATCCTTTTCATATTCACAGATCTCAAAAAAACAATTTTGCAACTGAAACACACTAAGAATAGCTTCAGAGTACTTATGTTAACTTTAAATATTCAACGGACTTCAAATATTGGCATGAACCTAACCCCCACCCCTACCCATTTTGAAAGGTAGCGAGTATGAAATTAAATAAATGAAAAGAGAGAATCTGTCAAACAAACCATTCGATGCTGGCGTGAGGTCCTTGGCCTCTTGACTCCTTTATTTGCAGCACTCTTTCCTCCTTTGGCTGGTGCCGAAGTGCTAGGCCCATCCTGATCTCCGTCTGTTTCGCCCGTCTCCACTTCCATGCTTGTCGCGAATATCGAAGGAACCGCACTTACCCCTAAATCATCTCTAACAAGGCTCCTTTTTAAATTGCTAGTAAAACCTTGAATTGCAAAATTCTGCCTTTCAAAGTCTTCCGGCTTAAAGTGAACGGAGCATACGGAAGAATACTTTGATGGCTGAAAATTCGCTCTTTTGGTCCTAATAAAGTTGACCCACAGCTTTCTTCGGCGACAAGCTGCTGGATTTTCATCCTGCCAATATGGAATTCTATGTAATGAGATGCCCTTTACCTTAGAATTTTCATTGGAGCACCCATAAACGACACACCTGTCCGGCATTTTGCTAATTCGTGTATAGGATAGACCACACTACTGCAATTACCGGGAAGTGTTTACTTTGCGGCTTCCCGGAATGTACGTCACAAGAGCTCGCCCCATGCCTTTTAGCAAAAGCGCGAATTTTTGAAAATTTGGTCCAAAGCCGCGGTTAAAAGACTGCATTTCTCTTGAAGAGGAAAGGATTTTCGAAAAATTAAATCAAAATCATAATCAACTGAGCATTTTGCAACATTTATGATCATATTTAAATTGGGCTAGATAGGCACTTTAATGATTTTGAAATCTTCTTTACCTTGTACCTGTTGATCCTTGTACCTGCCTTGTACTTGCCTTGTACCTGTTGATTTGCTTTGGCATACAGTATCAAAGCTTGGTTCAAAATGTCTTTTGCCACACTTTCAGGAACCTTAATTTCAGCATAACCTAGGCACTGTCAAAAAATGATCACAATTTCATGGTTCTTAACGAGAGTATTAATATTTCCTTTCCAGTCCTTACAATGTGACCTCCCGATGTCAGGTTTTTGAACTGGATTTCTGCAACTGTAAAAATTTGCTCAACTTCCTTGCTGATTCTCCAAAGGCCTTCTCCATTAACGCAATCAACAAGGTTATGTGAAGCAGTTGAATCTATGCCTTGCTTTCCAGATTGAAGCAAAGCAATGGCCTGTTGGCTTGGTTTGGTTTTCCATTTGGAGGATCTACCCAGATGCTGGTTCAGACTAAACAGCACATAGCCACTGATATTGCAAGGCTGAGTTTTCTTTTACTGATAGACTTGTAGAGGTTTCTCTTACTATAGGAAGTTGAACTTTCCTCTTCTGCTTGATAAATGATACAATTTTGTCTGCTAATCTTGTGGCTAGAAGAACAGATGCTATCAAATCAAGTCCAGGAAAAAATTCTACTGCATGTATCGGCACTGATGCAGAAAAAATTCAAAAATTTTCTTGATATTGCCATTTTTTCAAAACATAAATATAGTGCCCTAATTTTTCCAAACATCACAAACTTTTGAAGGTCCTGATCTTGAGGAGAATGAAGAAATTTATATCCGCACTCTGTACTAATTAAATTTATATTCCTTGAACCTATTCCTCACAACTTCAGGGTAGCATTTGTCTTCACCAAGGATCTCAACACAATTATTTACCAGCTGACAGTAATCTTCAATCAAAAATGAATCTGGTTAATTTTTGTCAATATCTCGATGCTTTGTATTTTTGTGCCTTGATAGACCGCCCTTACTTCTACACTTTTTACCACAAATGTCACAGCAAAATCCACTCACTTCAAGCTCCAAAAGATAAAAATAGAGAGAAGATTTAGAATAACTGTAAAATAATGGAAGGAACTTAAGTGTTGGAAACAACAGATACTATGAAAATCATAGGCAGGGCTACCTGCTTTTCAACAACCAAAAATTGAAACTTCATCTGTTACTGATCAATTATTTTGGAATGGCCACGTAGGAAGTCTGATAAGAAAGCCTGAATAAAAACACTCTTGGAAAATTCTTTGAAGAGATACCTATGGCGATCAATGCTAAAATTGCACAATTTGAGTGTCAAGGATATTTAAATCATTGCTGAAAGTCTATGCGTACTGTTTTATATTAACTGCTAAGAACTTCAGATTAAGAATCTAAATATATTCTATCCAACCAATGACTCAGTTGTAACAACACAGCCCAGACCTTCAAATTTACATGGTGACAACATCATCGCTTTCTCTTTTATGTGCTCAACAAATCTTTATAAACATTTCTAACTTCCTTAGCTCTTAAACAGCATTATCGAATAAATCCTGAATCACGAGTTCATCGTCTAAAAAACCTGACTCAAAGAGCTCCATAATCATATCAAGATCATCGCCTGAAATCATATCCTCCTGCATTGCCGTTGCCATTTTAAAATTTTGTGTGCACGGTGATGGGTCATATGATATCTAAAACTAATCATAGCAACATGCATATCGGTGCCCTTTGATCTTTGTGCTCTTTCTAGACCAGAGTATTTTGAATGACTATGGCTGAATGCAGACGACACGAAAAGGATCCTGCCAGGAGAATATGTTGCTCTTCCACAGAAACACAAGGAATATGTAGTTCCATAGACATGTAGTTTACTGCTTTGGAGTTTACATTATATGCAACTCTATCCCTTCATTTACAGAAACTGATGAAGCTGCTTTTAAGACATGGATGGCTATATTCAAAACAAGATATTTGAAGGAAAGGAATCCACAAGCAACAAACTACCCGGGAAAAATCTATATACAGTGCTTCCATTTGTGCACAAGTAAATTACGTTTTTCATGACTATATACTGTTTTTCAAGTTACGTCTGCTGATCAACCGCCAAAACGAAAGAAATCTGGTGCAGGAAACAGAAAAGCAAAATCTGCAAGAAAGGAAGATGAGAACAAGCTTGGTATTGCGATCATGAAATACTTTAATGGAGGGAAAAATGAGTTAAGCAAAGAAATGCATGAAACTGAGGAAGCAGCAATAAATACGAAAGTTATCACAGGAGAAGAAAACTGCTTGATTGAGCTTGAGAACCTGAAATCTAAGGCTACAGGAGATGATCCTGCTTCAATGTCATATAATGTTTGTATCAGTGATACTAAAAGCACAGTTATCAATTCTGACCCAGATTATGATTATGCCCCTGAAGAAGGAAGCAGAGAAGATATAAATAGAAGCTATGAGTTTTAAAAGGCAACAGTCAATTCTGTAGAAAAAATGTCAAATTCAAGTGAAAAAATTGTATAAGCTTTCCAATTAACCAATCGATATCTATGGACGCGGATCACCATACATTCTACCCTGCCTCGATCGTTGGTTTGAATCTTAAGATTGAAGAAAAAGCTCTGCTTATCCAGATGGAGCCTTACTGGCACAAAATGCTTAAAGCGCACCAAGGTGATAAAAGAGGTGCGAAAGGAAGAGGCTCAAAGCTGACATTTCTCAGCCAAAATACACAGAAGGCAGTCATAAATATTATTGGAGATGAGATAAAATCAGAACTTGTAAAAAAGATACGTGACTGCAGAGCTTTAATTGCTGATACTACTCCAGACATCAGTTAACATGAGCAGTAACGTATTTGCATTAGAGTAATTACGAGAGCTGATCAATGCTCAGAACACCTTTTGTTCTGTAAAAGAGCACCAGGAACAACTGCACTTGAGATATACATCTGCATAGCGACCGCTCTTACTGGTAAAGAAATCTTATTTGCAAAATTGGTTGCCCAAACATATGATGGTGCATCTTATATGAGTGGCTGCTAAAATGGGTTGCAAGCGATTATTAAAGAGAAAGTTAGAGCGCATGTCCTGTATGTACATTGCACAAACAGATAATCTTGTTCTCTCTGATTCTGCTTAGGGCAGTGGCTATTGTCGGGCCTAGGGCCGGCTTTAGAATGGAGAAGTAGGGCGACTCCTTCCCTCCACTAGCCTGGGTGTTCACAGTTGGGGCTGTGAACTCTGATAACATTTGCTATCCTACCCGTAGCCCCCCGTGTCAGGGTACGACAATGGCGGTTCTGGCTACCAACTCGACACCAGCTCCGGCACTCGGCAGTGATGTCTTCGTCAACTCGGCAACATCGCTGGCACCTGGCATGAATGCACTGTCAACTCGGCAACATCCATGGCAAAAAAACAACAGAAGCATCATGCAGTTGTCTCAACTTTGTTGTGCCACTGGTCAATGTGATCTTCTGCCAAGGGACACTATCGTGCACCGTTTAGTGTCGTCATCATAGGTGCAGCCTCACTCAAATAAAATGATGGAAGCAGATTTGAATTTAACCGACCAAGCTACCGCACCCGGGGCAACCGATGCGCCACAGGTCACGGCCATGGTGAAAAAGAAGCGAAATCCGTGCAAATCACTCTATCTAAAGCTTGGTGCATGGAATGTAAGAACAACAAATGACAGCGATGCTTCGATCAGACCAGAACGCGCAACAGCCATTATATCTAAAGAACTTTAAAGTCGTCAATCGATATTTGTGCACTAAGTGAAGTTCGTCGACCTGGAACAGGGAACCTTGTGGAGATAAGTCATACAATCTTTTGGAGTGGGAGTGTCAAGAAAGAAGCTGGTGTTGGCTTTGCGATACGCAACAAACTTCTTATCCAATCCGATCTGAACCCAATCCCTATAAATGATCGTCTCTCAACACTGCGAGTATTGTTAAAAGATGACGATTATTTGACGCTCATCAGTGTGTATGGACCCACCATGCAAAGAAGTCAAGAGGAAAAAGAACAGTTTTATGAACAGTTAGGTGATTGCTTAGAGAATGCTAGAAACGACAAAATAATTGTGCTTGGTGATCTAAATGCTCGTGTTGGAAAAGATTGGTCATCTTGGCCCTCCATAATCGGTAAACATGGTATTGGAAATATGAACTCCAACGGTCTAATGTTGCTTGAATTTTGCGCCAGACACCAATTATCTGTCATGGGAACCATGTTTCAATTGAAAGACTCTTTAAAAACCACTTGGCAGCATCCACGATCGAAACATTACCACCAAAACAATTCATCAATGTCACCAAAATCGACCCAAATGCTGATTGTCTCACGGATCATAAGTTGTTAATGTCAAGCTGCAACTTCCGAATTCATCGTAGAGAGAAAGGGACAAAGCCTCCTAAAAAGTTCGACATCACATTGACGCCAGAGAAGAAGCAACGCCTGCAATCGTTTCTTGATGAGAATCTACCGAATTGTAGACACGACTGGGAAGAATTTAAAACGATTTTACAAGAAGCAGCAAAACACACCTTTGATCAAAAGAAAAAAGTAGCAAATGATTGGTTTGACGAACACGACGAAGAGATACAACGACTCCTGAAAGATAAACGCTTGAATCGGAACGAATTGCGTGAACGAATAAGACAACTGAAAAATCAATGGTTCTACGAAAGAGCTGTAGAAGCTGAACGATATGCCCAGTCCAAGAATCACCGAGAGTTTTATGCAACTGTCAGCAAAGTCTATGGTCCTAGGAGCAAGTCGACTCACCCTTTTCGTTCCAAAGACGGCAACCTTCTCACGTCATCCACCAATATCAAAAAGAGATGGGTGGAACACTTTGACGAACTCCTCAATCAACCTACTGATGATGACGATAGCCTCATTGACGAAATTGAGCAGCTTCCCATTGATAACTCCCTCGACCTCCCATTAACAGAAGAGGAACTTGACACTGCACTAAAAAACACAAAGCTTGGTAAAAGCCCTGGTCCCGACGGCGTTCTTCCCGAAGTTCTCGTACACGGAGGAAATACACTGAAAGCTTTTCTCTTTGCCATAATCTCAATGTTTTGGATTACTGAGAACATGCCATCCGAAGTAACTGACCCAAACATCACTATTCTCTTTAAAGGAGAAGTCCGGGATAATATTAAGTTACCATTACAAGGGGTTTTTTGAGGTGCTGAATTCATTAGCAATCTTTATTTTTCAAAATTCGGGCTTGTTTCTGAGAAATTAGAACCGAAAGACAAAATGCGGGTCGAATCCCGAAAAAGGACGGGATTGATTGCGCTTTGTCCCGCGGTAGAGCGTTCACGCTTTGTGACGTCAAAGGTGATCAGTGGTGTTGAGCAATAGTACTAATAGTATCGCTACAAAACGTGAGAACCGTTTAAAGAAAATTGTTTTTGTGGAAATGGCGCAAGGTCATGAAGATGAAATCTTTGAAGACGAACGTTTAACGATCAGAAGACTTCAGATTGAACCATTTATGTTCGAACCTGGTGCTGACGGATTAGAGCGAGAGGATAGTTTCTCAACTGGGCAGGGATCAACTGGCGATAGCGATGAGGAAGAAGAGATGCCTGATGTAAATCTAGAAAGAATCGGAAATACTGAGTGGTATGTTGATTTCACCTATACCTTTGCACTTTGTTATGTTTTTGAATGCGGGCGTTCGGATTTTTGCCTTTTTTGTCATGTTTTGACTATTGACTAAAACAGTATGGTCATTCATTAGCTAGGCCTATTAATAGAGATCTCTAGATAGAGACTAACTTTGATATGCCTTATTGACCGGAGGCCAGTAACAGTAGAACGATGACATAAATTTCAGTTTATCTCCCGTTTGTAAACATTTTTAGGTGCCAATGCGGGAAGTGCACACGTATGCCTACCGGCCGTGAGAGTTTGTGTTGTCGTGAAGTTTACAGGGTGCGGCTAAAGGCAGATGACAAGAACTTACAATGTATAGGCGAAGACGAAGATTTTAAGACCGTATGCTTAAATACAGCAGTAATATTGACAGCAATCTACCAGTATGTTGAGGATGAAACTTACTTGGATGATACACCAACATTTGAGTAAGTTATAATTACATATTATATCTGAAGCATTTTAAATAGTTAGAGGGCACAGCAAGGGGGAGACACTGGTATATCTCATAAAACTGCAATTATCCTAAGAGTACAAATGACTATATACCTACTGAAGAATTAGAGTTAGATTTTTCATTAAATGTAATAGGTTGGAATCTACAAATCTAACATTTCTAAAATATGCAAAAAGGACACTTGTGAGAAGGGGCACTTTTTCAAATTTCGAGACACATGTCCCTGATCCCTAGTGCACCCAATTCTGACGTCTTTGCAATTGTTTATATGAGCACCCCTTTCATCAATTTACCTGCAGGAGTTATCATCATTACAAATTAACATATGAAAAGAAAAATTCCCTTGATATGAATAATCTAGTCACTGTACAATTTTTTGTTCTATGTACACATTTTATGTAGGAAGGTAACATGTTGTTTAGAAAATCTGGAATGAATTTGAGAAAAAATATGATGAATTTTCTTTCTACATCAATCACTAGGTATTTTTCAGGAGGTCCTATTCATAGGTGTTTTGTCTAGCACAAATTGGCCATGTGGTTAAAAAACCTTTTTCTCATTTATCTATTCCAGATTGTTTCGATACATCAGCTACCGACAGTTTGTAAGATGGATTTGGCACAGACTTGGAAAGCACAGACGAGAAAAACTGCCTGCTTGTGTTGTCTGCTCCATAAGGAAAAAATTTCCTTCAAATGAATATACCGGCTTTAAATACCCAAAACTGGACATCTAAGATTTAAATGCAAAAATGATTATATTTTAAATTTTAACCCGGAAAAGAATTTACTGCTTCTAGCTGCTGTGTAGAGAAATTAAATACACATTTATAATTTTGCAAATCTTGTGTGATGCCTTTCAATTGCCTCTGCCTTTGACATCTTTTTGTGCTTATCCGAAAGAAAGGCTGGAGTATCACAAGACGAAGGAGCTTCTTTTGCAGCATGTAGCATGTTTGGCTGTTTTCTTCTCAACTCAACTGCCTTCTTTATCAATGCAGTTACGTATTCTGAAAAGAAAATTCAGTAATTGACTTTTGATTTTAATCAGTAAACAGAAAATAGCATTTACCTTTGAAATTTGATAGTGGTGCAAAAGAAATCCTTTAAATATTCATAAATTTTTGTAACATTGTTGTAAGCAAGAGTGAACAAGAGTTTGAAAGAAATTATATTCACCATAAGAAACTCCTTCCTTAACTTGCTGAACAGTACCTTCTCCATCCTTGAACTTTCGAAAAGTAACTCTCCACTGCCTTTCTCCAGAGGTCTTATTTAATGCCTGGCTTCTTTCTGAGTTCTCATTAAAATGGAGAACAGCTAAAAAAATCCTGTAGGACAACAAAAATCAATTTTTTCAACTTTCCTGAATGATAGTTTTACATAATAAGTAAGGATTTGTGTCAAAGTTACCTAAATCTTAAAACATTCCCATTCATGGAAGAAGAATTCATTTAAAAAAATGAATATTTCTGATAAACTTATCAAAGAACCAAATAAAACCATAAAGGCACCAGAAATACTACCCCTGTGGAGGAATTAATTTAAAACCAGTTACCATACTTTTTTCCATTAAAATGAAGGGATTAAATATTGTGTGTTGTTTTGCATTTCTGTTTCAATCTAATGTTAAACAGAATGTTTGAAAAACTTAAAAATTTGCACTTAATGTTGTTCACCATAATTTACATCATTATCAATAAGAAAGTTTGTATATTTTTACCTTGCTTTCATACATGGGTAGAAGAAATGAGTGTTTTTGGGGGCAAAGCGTATGATGACATTGTGGAAGGATTCCAATGCACTGGTTTGCTCTAATGGCGAAAGTTTAGCAACATCATTTATAAGTCGTTTTGTTGTGAGGACATGCTTTAATTCTTTGTATCCTTTCTGACCTAGAAATTGCAAAATGATACAATTAATACAAGTTTCATTTGACTTGAAGTGTTAGATACGCATAGCTAACATATGTAAACATAACATATAAATATTTTGAAGGTAATATCTAAACTCAATTATAACATCAGAAAATGAAAATGCTTATAAATAAATTTACTCAAAATTTTTAATAAATGACTTACTCTTTTTTAACCAGTTGCGCACAAGTTTGCCATGAGGACATTTCTTGTAAGAACTCCCATGACCTTCATGAACATTGACAACATGGTTAAGAAGTGACAGCCATTTTTCTTTCATTTCAATGGTGCTACCCATAGATGATGCTGCACACCAATAAACATGATTTTTAATGCTTTTTACCCAATCAAGTATTGCACCATTGCCTTTCTTTTTGCCAATTTTTTCAACTTTTTTCCCAATTGCTTTAAAGAGAATGGAAAGAAAAAATCTGGTAAAAAATCCCATATGGCAGAAACTCTTCTTAATCACATTAAGAAATGCAAAAGCTGAAGGAAGAAATTGTTTAAGTTTCTCATGTTTACTAGGATTGAAGTTAAACAAACTTTCAAATTTTTCTCACATTTTGCAACATGGAAAACATCAAAGTAGTGTTGTTTGTCCTTCTTCTGCAGTCTCATATACTTTCTAACAGGGCCATGACGATCTGTTACAAGTGCTCTGTACTCAATCTTTTCTCCCTCTATCTTGCCCAGAGCCCGCTTAAGACCTTCTAATTCCATGAAGCCTGCTCCTCCAACCTCATTACTCTGGAAAAGATAATAAAAATGTTTACCTTCCCGTTAAAAAATGTTTGTTGGGCTTTTGTCATAACATGTACTCAAATAAGAAATTGGTATAGTCAAGACTAGTAGGACTTTATTTCCCTGACTTTTAAGAGATCACCACAAAAATCAACATCACTTTTCAGGGGCGGATTCAGACGGTGGCACCGGTGGCACGTGCCACGGTCAGATTTCCAAATTTAAAATTTGGAAAATAATGGACTGTTCTAAATATCCTGATATGTTCCTTGCTGTCTAACACTTCCCCTTCGCTTCAGCGTCTATCTATCACGCCCTCTCTCCGCTGTCAATTTAGGAGTACGCCGTATTGGATTTGCTTATTGTTTGCCTTTTGTTAACCAAAGAATAATTGGCTCTACCAAATATGGATAGTAACAATCGTGCCACACTAGATATAAATAGAAATATGCGCGCACATTTTTAAACAATATGTTTTGAGACCAAATGGCTGTGCTTTTGTTCTTGTGCCACGGTCGAGGCTCTGTATGCTTCTGTTGAGGCCCGAGAAATGTGTATTGAAATCAATTGCATCGAGGCTCCGTATGTTCTTTCATTAAGTGGCACCGTGGCACAAATATTTAAAAAATGTGCTGTCGAGTTGTGATTTCGGTGATACTGGGTGCCTTATAAGTCTCTCTTGAAAACAAACAAAACGTGTTCGGTCTGCAGGAAACTAACGATTCAGCACGCAAGAATTTTATTGAGTTCGAGTTTGAGTTTATTGCAAGGATTCCCCTTGCTTTGGCAATGAATATTCAAAGAATAGTTGAAAAATTTATTAAATCGCGAGACCATGCAGCTTTGAAGGAACTTTTCGTGGACGAGCTGTCGGAGATTCGCAAAAGTATGCCTAGTTTAATTTGTCAAGAATTTGATCTGGCTAAAGATAAAAATAATTTGATCTGTCAGTTGTAAGAACTAGCCATTATTTATAAATTTGTAAATGTATATTATTTAAGTGCGTCCAGTGACTAGCCTACATCAGTTTGCATCGTTATTTGTTTGCAAGTTGAAAACATAGAGCCAGTATTGTTAAATGATAAAACGACAGGAGCGGTGACAGCTTTGCGTTAAATGTAACTATGTTTTCGCTATAAAAGCTATACCGGTCTCTGTATGCTCAGACTGGGCGTTTCCGAAAGACCAGAGGGCGTGGTCACCCAAAAAAAATCCTGGGGGCTAAGCCCCCCGGACCCCCACTGTTCTTGTGCCACGGTCATGATTTTTTCTGCGTCCGCCCCTGCTTTTTAACAGACAATGTAGACTGCATATATAGCAATTTTAATACCTGAATCAGCTGTGTATCTATAATTTTATTACTTTCCAGATCCATTAAGGAATAAGACCCATATTTTGCAGAATAGCCTGGGGAATCCATACGTGCATCACCACCAAGAACTAATTGCTTTCCTTGTAATTTTTGAAAAAGTTTCTTTTGAGACTCTTCCCAAACAGCAAAGACAGATGGTATGAGATATGCACTCTGAATAGCATTGTATACTGTTTTTGATATTCCTGCCATATTCAAATGTTTGAGGAAAGAAATAACTTTTGAAGGCTGGCTGCCAGAAAATAAACAGGCAGCAGCTATTCGTAAGTTCCCCCATGGCATTTTCTTGTGCATTGGCTGGGAATACCAGACCTTTTTGTGCCCTTCAATGCATTCAGCCTCTATACGCAACATTGACCCGCAAAGAGTTTTTCTTATATTTGTGCATGGGGCAAGACAAATGTTGCAAATTGCAAAAAGTGACATGATGCAAGATTCGAAAACCAGGTATGTCTTTGGTTCTTGTAAATTAGCTTCAGATTCAGAACTTTCTGAATCTTCAGTATCAGACTCTTCAGTGGTGCCTATCCAGTCCTCATCTTCCATTGTGGATTGCCCTGCTGGTGCCTCATCAGATTCATCATCCATCTCATCAACAGGTGTTATAGACGTCTGATTTGTTTGATGGTTATCTGTCTGTGTTTGCTGATCAACCATGATTGACAGAGTGGTATCATGTGTTTCTGTTTGAGTGCCTTAAAAAATTTAAAAAAACGTTTTAATACAATATATAAACTGCCTATGGGAATAACTAAAGGGAAGATCAAAGGGGCAGGGGTTTCCAGAATATAATGAAAAGGTCATCTTGTGAAGTGACATAAAAAAGTTATATAGAAGTTTAATCAAGGCATTACAGATATGTATCAGGTAAAGCCCCCAAGTCCTGGATACAGAATACTTACCACGTGACCATATTCTGGGGTTTGTCTGTGTCCCACGAAAATGCCATGTGATAGGTGTTTGTGTTGCATAACTTTTTCTAACACACATTTCATCTGCAATGGTTGTCAGCTGAGTTGACTTGTCAACAAATGGTGTCTTGTTCTTATCCTGTTTGTTTTGTATTGGTTCCGTAACAGCATCTTCTGTCTCAACCAACACCAAAGGTGAAACCACAAAATCACTGGGGGTGTATTCGTAAGGTTTCTTCTTTTCCTCTTCCAGAATTTCTGATATCATCTAAAAAGAAAGGCTGACTGGTTTTACACTTTAAATCAAATCTTTATTATGGTTCACAGTATACATACAATATCTTGTAGTTAAGGCTCTGGGAAAGATTCATGACCTTTTTAAGGGACTTCAGTTTCAAGGTCAAACCAAATTTATATGTGTTTAGTTCTGTAAAACGTGATTAAGTCAATGTGTAGTTGATTTTATTTTAGTCATTCTTTGTGTGATGGCCCTGGGGTAGTCATTATTGCTTGCTCCTCGGGATATCAAGATTTAGGGGGCTTAATAAAAGTAGACATCAAAGCAGTTGTTTGTAAAACCAGCAAAATTCTGCTTTATTGAGAACTACTTTTTCCAGTGCGAACACAGTGCGTTTGTTAATCTAGTCCAGACTGAATCACCGCGGAGAAGGATGGCTTATATAAAAATTACAGATATAACTACTAGTAAAGAAATTTTAATCGAAAATTACGCGGTAAATTTTAACTTACCTCGAGCCTCCGGCGCTTGACAAATGCTCCATATTTCTTAGGACGCGATTTTTTTGGACTTGGGGAATTAGACGACAGATGCGACTTAAAACGTGATTCGAGTCTCTTGACAGGATTTCTTTTAAACTTTTTGTTTCCTTTGACTTGTCCACTCGCTTTTGGCGAACCTTTGTCGAATATTGTTGGGACTGCATCGCTTTTCAGGGAGAGCCGCTTGATCCCAGTCAGTCCCAGCGACGAAATCCTTTTTGGGCCTATTTCAAATTGATTCTCTTCGAAATGGTCTCGACACAGCCTTGAATGAGGTTTTACTTTAAAATTTACCAAATTAAGTTTGGCAACCCAAACTTTCCGTAGGGCAGAATCGGATGGAAACCTAAAGAAACTCTTTCGTTGCCTAGGCCTTATCCCAACAGCTTCCCTTGACGCTCCACTTTCGGGGACTGCTACTGCGTCTTCATCTCCTTTCCTTTTTCTACTGTCTGCCAAACAGTTGTATGCACTGCAGTGTACCATTTTCAGCTTTTAAATGTTCGAAACGGAATCAAAATACGAGTGACAGAATGAATTCAAGACACGTCTTTAATACCGTTTGGTGATCGCGTGCAAATGCAGTGATCATCTTTGACGTCACAATAGGGGGATTAATTCTCGGAAACGAAAAAGATCCGACCATTTTTAGGCAAAGAACGAGCCGGTAATTGCGCAATTACTCGAAAATAAAAAACCATAGCCAAAAAATTCTTTCACGATGACTTTTTTCACCTTTAATTACCCCTTTCTATTGTACATCGTGAATATCCCGGACTTCTCCTTTAAGAAAGGGGATCGAAGTCAATGCGGAAACTACCGTGGCATTTCCCTCCTAAGTGTTGTAGGAAAGTTGTTTGCTGACATTCTCCTGCAAAGGCTTAAACGTATAGCTGACAAAGTGTATCCCCAGTCCCAATCCGGCTACCGTGAGAACAGAAGTACCATCGACGGAATCTTTACTCTGAAACAACTGATGGAAAAAACCAGAGAGCAACGACAAAATATGTATATTGTTTTTGTCGACTTTACCAAGGTGTTTGATACCGTCAACAGAGACTTTTTGTTTCAAATCTTGGGAAAGCTCAGCTGTCCTCCAAAATTCATCAGATTTATTCAAAGCCTCTATTCCGAAGTTAATGCTCGTCTAATTGTAGATGGTGTCCTAACAGAACCGTTTGAATACAATAGTGGTGTAAAGCAAGGGTGCAAGCTAGCGCCCATCTTGTATGGCATCTACACTGCTGTACTTCTCTTGCTCGCTTATGCAACCATTGGTCATCAATTCAGCGTAAAAATCAGATTTCGGTATGACGGTGATCTCTTCGATTTGAGTAGATTGAAAGCCAAAACGAAAACCTTTATCGATTTCATCAGAGAAGCACAATATGCTGACGATATTGCAATCTTCAATGACTCGGCACTTGGACTACAGGTTCTATTAAACGCCTATAATAACACGGCTAAACGAATGGGGCTTTCGATCAATATAAAGAAAACTGAGACAATGTCCATTGGTCCGGAAGAGGAGTTTTTCATTGACGGTTTGAATCGTTTCAAATACCTTGGAAGCATTGTTACTAACGATTGTTCAATGAACACCGAGCTCATCACATGTATACAAGCTTTGTCTTCTGCGTATGGCAGGCTCCGTGAACGTGTATACGACTCACATGACCTTACCATATCGACAAAACTGAAAGTGTATGCTCAGTGTTTAACACCACTTCTCACGTATGGTTCTGAAACCTGGACACTGTATCGACACCACATCAATCAGCTTCGCACAGTCCAGCAACGGCATTTGAGGAAGATTCTCCGAATAAAATGGAGTGACTTTGTAAGCAATGAAGAAGTACTATGTCGAGCAGATGTTGACGATATAGAAATAACACTCATTAAAAATCGTCTACGTTGGCTTGGTCATGTGTCAAGAATGAACGACAATCATCCCGTTAAAGCTCTTATGTATGGTCAGCTCGACAAAGGCACTCGTTCTGTTGGTCGACCGAAACTACGATATAAAGATACGTGCAAAAGCGTTCTTTAATCTGGAAGAATCTTAGGCCAATGGCAAGAAGTGGTTGTTGATCGTCAACTATGGAGACAACCATTGCAAATGTCTGTCAAAATGTGAATGCAAATCGAATTGCGATCTATGAAAGACGAAAAGAGCACCGAGCTCGAAAGAAAATTATAAGTGGAAATTTAGGTTAAAATAAAATTTGTTTTTTGATTTAGTATTTCTAGTGTATTGCCCGTGTCGGGCTCTAGGCGTATTATTATTATTCTGATTCTGCTGGAGCATCTGTCGAAGTAATCATTTTTTTTGATAACCTCAAAAAGCTTTACAACTTGTTCCGAAAATCACAGAAGATCAACGACCTTTATGAAGCTATTCAGAAAGAGATGAAATTGAAAGTGATTTCCTTGAAGCGAATCAACACTGTTAGATGGAGTTCCCGGGAGTACAGTCTAAAAGCATTATAAATGCATAATGTCCGCATTGAAGACAGTTTCAACTGACTCCTCATTTGAAGGAAATCAACGGTGCACTTTTGCAGGGCTATTGGAATGTTTCCAGTCAAAGCAGTTAGTTGCTACAGCCTACCTTTTTAGAGAGATATTTTCTGTTACTGGTCCATTAAGCCGATATCTTCAAAGTATTGATATAAATTTTGGCCAGGCAGTCAACATGATTGATAGTGCCATTGCTCAGCTTGATAAGCTACGGGAAGAGCCATTGAAGATTGCAAAGACTTTGACCCTGTAGAAGTAGCGTGGAAATCAACGAGAATTCGAATCGCAGGATGATGGAGCAGATCAAGGATGACCCAGCTTTGACAGCGTCAGATCATTGGATTTGAGAGATATTTTGTGTTTTAATCAATAAAGTATCCAGCGGAAAAACGAATCAATTCAAGAAGAGCAAACCTGGAAGCTTTTATTTGTTTGTGTCAGAAATCGCTTAGCCAGCCTAACTTCTGACTACCCGTTAGATTAAAACTCGTTAGAAAAAACAATTGATTAACTTAAGAGGACTGTATTAGGTAAATCTGTATAGATATCATAGTCTAGAGTGACATAGATTTTACTCACATGTAGATTTTACCCTAGCATAGGTAGCATCTAAAATAGAGCCTATGGTGTCTCTCGACCGAATGAAGTCTGAAACGAATTCCTACTGAATATATAGCGATATAAAGGATTAATTTAGCTACATTACATCACTAAGGATTACATCATATGGCGCTGTTGGCCCTATGCCGCTAGGTTACACACACGCCTCCAGCTAAATATTTATTATCTACGTACTAAATACCATAAAAACAAATACAAACAACCAGATGATTCTAAAATACCCTAGACGTAATCAGGTTGCCTAATAGATAAAAATAAATCCAAACACAAAAGAGGAAAAATGCGATTAATATACTTTCTTCATTCAAAGTCATTCAACTCTATCAGTAGCCAATTACCAATTCACGATACACCACCCCCAAGTCAAAGTTAGGTTTGATTTTCTTCTTCCAGCATCTGAGTCGCTTTGATCACACTCTTCGCATCGAGGGCTGCTTTCCGTTTTGGCCTTGCGTCGGCTACTTCTCCCGTTTCCCGCGTTTCTTGAACCCTCTTCTCATCCGAATCTGCTCTAAGTTCCAAAGGATACAAGTTCTGAACAGGTTGATCTATTTCGTACGTTCTGCCTCTTGTGGTAGTCTTCAACGTAACACCCCTTTCAATGCCATCTCTACCGCGGATTATGTGAAGAACCTTCCCGAGCTTCCATTTGTTTTTCGTTAAGTTTTCATCCTTCACCAATGCAATGTCTCCAACCGTTATTTCGTTGCACCCTCCGTGGTGTATTTTGTGGTATTCTCTGAGACTGGTTAAGTATTCTTGTGACCACCGCTTCCAGTACTTCTCTCTGCAGTTCTGAAGGTACCTTAGTCTCTTTCTTGCTGGGATCTTGTCTTCGTTGCTGAATATCTCTTCCTCTCTGATTGGTCTGATTCTCCGGCCATGGACAAGATGGTTAGTGGTTAGGAGTCAACACTTCGTCATCTAGCTGATCCGTTTGGTAAGTCAGTGGCCGGTTGTTTAAGCAGAACTCGATGTCCAGCAGAACTTCTTGTAACTCGCTAACCGTAAGATTCGCTAGGCCAAGGGTCTTCTTGAGAGTAGTTTTCACCATCCCGATCATTCTCTCGAAGAAACTGCCCCACCATGGGGATCTCGATAGGTTGAATCTCCAGTTGATCTTCTGCTCTTGAAGTAAGTCTCGGACCCTTTCATTTTTAACTATTGACTGAAGCCATCTTGCAGTTGCTTGGAACGTTTTGGCGTTGTCCGATACTATTAGCTGCGGTGTTCCCCTCCGAGTCATCAGTGACTTTAGGCTTTTCCTGAATGTTTTAGCTGTTAGATCCTCTACAAGTTCGATGTATACGGCTCTTGATGTAGCACAGGTGAAGAGAGTAATGTAGGTTTTCTTCTGTCTCCTTCCGTCTTTGCAGTAGAAAGGTCCAGCGAAATCAATGACTGTAGTTAGGAATGCGTAGCCAGGTGTCACTCTGAAGTCAGGAATTGGTGCTGTTGCCGGCTGTTCATAAGGCTTTGCACTGTAGCGTTTGCAATGGTTGCATGATCTGATCATCTTTTTTACTTCTTGCCGTCCTTTAGGCACCCAAAATCTGCTCCTAATCTCTGCCAGTGTAGATGCCACCCCCATATGCAACACTCGTCTGTGAGAATCCATAATCAAAAGGCTGGTGAGGTGGTGCTGTTTCGGCAGATAGATCGGTTGCTGATCTTCGTGCTGTTGGAATCGTCCAAAGCATCTTAGTATACCGTTTCCATCAACTCTGAGGCCAAGCTGGTTTACTTGTTCGCTTGTTGGCTTGTGCTGATTCTGAATATCCTTGATCCAAGCATCTTCTGCTGCTTTGATTTCTCTGATAGTCAGAGCTTCCGCTGTTTCTAGTGATCTTCCTTTCAGTTTGTTTACAAAACGCCAGATCCAGGCTGTTATTCTGAAAAGTTTCTTCCCACTGCTGTACTTTCTTGGATCTATGAAGCTGCTTATTCCCAGGGTCACTTCGGTTGTTGCTATAACTGCTGTAGCTTGTCTCATCTCCGCTTTGGCTTCGTCACTCGCTATTGCTTGAGGTTGGGTCGGCCAGTTTTCTCTTTTCGTGAGCCATGTCGGTCCTTCCCACCATTTGTCACAATGCTGTAGTTTAGCTGCAGTCGTTCGTCTCGTTCCAAGGTCTGCTGGGTTGAACTCAGTAGGGCAGTACATCCATTTCACCTCTGCAGCCAGAATCTGATCGACTCGTTTACGAACGAACTGCTTCCATTCACCATTGTTTTCAAGCCAGCAAAGTACGGTTTTACTATCCAGCCATCCATAGGTTTGCGATACATCGAGTTCCAATACTGATTTCACGTTCTGAATCAATTTGGTTAGCATCTGGGCACCGACTAGTTCTAGTCTTGGTACCGATGTGTTGGGTTTGGCTATTCTTGCCTTCGCTGTGAGCTGCTTCACATAAGTTCCAGTTGATTGTGTAATCTTCAAATAGATCACTGCACAGCATGCTGCTACACTCGAATCTGCGAATCCGTGGATTTCGATGCTTTCAATTCGTTCTTGTGGGTGTGCAATTAAACATCTATCGAATGTGAGAACTGGGTGATCTTTGAAATTCGCCAGCCATTTCTTCCACCGTTTGAGTAAGTCTGCTGAAATCTCTCCATCCCAACCAAACTTTCGCATACACACTTCATGGTAAATGATCTTTGCCAAGATAGTGATGGGGCTTGCACTTCCAATTGGATCGTAGATCGCTGCCACGGTTCTTAGAATTCCTCGTTGTGTAGGTTCATGTTCCATTGTTGAGACTTTTTCGAAGCTGACACCTATGACGTCGGTTTTTTGATTCCAAGTGACTCCCAAGACCTTCTCTTTTGCATTGTTCCTGCTGGTGCTGCCAGTCCGTGGTTGCGTCGCAGTCTGTTCGCTGTATCTTGATGTTGGAGTAATTTGGTCTCTCAGTTTTGACACATTTGACTTCCATTTCCTCATGTTGAAGTGACCGTTTTTAAATCTTTCGATCAGTTTCTGCTTCAATCTGCTGACTGCATCTGTATTTGCTCCTCCACAGACCATATCATCCACGAACAGGCTCTTTGTGACACGGTCAACAAATTCAGGGTCTTCTACTTTGTATTGCTCCATGTGCTGTCTGATGGTAGCACCAAGAAGGAAAGGGCTGGGGCCTGAACCAAAGATCACCCGGGTGAAGCGCAATTCTTGTATCTCTGAATCTGCCTTCGAAACATGTTTAGGCCACAGGAATCTCATAGCGTCCCAATCTTCTTTGTCAACTTTGATTTGCAAAAATGCTTGTTGAATGTCCCCAAGCAGTGCCACTGGATACATCCGGAACCTGATTAAGATGTCGTGAAGGAGCGGCTGTAGAGGAGGTCCAATGTGAAGGCAGTCGTTCATTGACTTGTCATACTTGCGTTCTTTCGCTGAGCAGTCATACACAATTCTTAACTTTGTCGTCTCAGCTTCTCTACGGATCACTGTGTGGTGTGGTAGGTAGTGGACATGCTTGCCATCTGGGTTTTCTGGTACAGGCTCTACTTTACCGTCTTTCAACTGTTGCTGAATGACGTCATCATATGTCTTCAAATCTTCTGGCGATTTCTTCAGTTTCTTGAGCTGTCCTGTCAATCGTGCCTGACACATCTGTTTGTTGCTGGGCAAGAAAAAGTTCCCCTTCTTCCAAGGAAGCTTCACTGAGTATCTGCCTTCCTCATCCCTTGAGATGCTGTCTTTAAACTCTTCAAAGACATCTTCACCGCTATCTTTAATGCCGAGAACATCCAAGTCATGGAGCTGTCTGAATTCGTCGTGGACGGATCTCGGCTGCTCGATCATCAGGTTTGCCACGGACTGTTTTGCGTTCGACTGCTGGTCTTGAATCGCTCCCATTAGAGTCCATCCCAGTATGGTTTCTTCGGCCATCGGTTTGTTATCATTTCCCTTGATCATTTTTCCAGTTCTGATGTGGGCATAGTCTCTCACTCCAAGTATGGCATGGATCGGTAGGCTGTCTTCTTGGGGAACATCTGAGAACCATATTCCTTCTAGATGAGCAAACTTCTGCCTCTGTTTTTCTGGATGAGCGTTCGGGACCGAGGTTAGCATGTAAAGATCCAACTCCGCGAATTCTGTTGAGAATCTGTTTCCATTTGCCTTGCCAACTCCAGCAACTTCAAGGTTGTAGACAGGGCACTTTACCTCTTTTTCCCCGTTTACTGTGCCAATGATTCGATTTTCGGTGCCAACTGGGTTTCCTGCTATTTTCCTGCCATGCTCTCTGCTGATATATGACTTGCCACCTCCTCCATCGAGTAGAATGCGACACCTTTGGCCTCCGACTTTGGCAATGACCGTCTGATAGGCTGCTGGACCACTCTGTATATGTCCATTATGATCTATAGTTGATCAGCAGAAGGTCGGCTGGCTTCAGATCTGGGACAAATCGAGGAATGGTGTTTGCCTTTGCAGTGATAGCATAGATTCCGGCTTTTGCATTCTCTGAGGGTGTGGTTGTTTCTTGTGCAATTGAAACACCGCTTCTGGTTCTGAAGGATTGATTTTCTTTCCGCCACACTACTGACGTTGGTACATTCGAAGGCTTTATGGCTACCCTTGCAGTAAACGCATACATTCACCCGTGTTGTTATTGTCGTATTCACCACTTGCCGTCTTGATGATGATGGTTCAAATCTTAACGTCTCTGTTGGCTCGATTTCTTCACACGTCTTCAGGTAGATCCACAACCTTTCTAAGAATCTGGTGAAATCCCATTTCGTCCAACTTCTGTCATCTTTCGTCAGCTCGTATCGAATAGGGCGTGGCAACTTCATCACGGTTTCTTCCACCAGACACATCACGTGTGCTTCGTACCCCATGGATCTCAAGGAGGCAAAGTTGATCGAAACATCTTCCTAGAATCTCCTCAGTTGTTTCAGATGGTGGGCGTTGGTGACTGGCTGGACTTCTCGAATGGCCTTTATGTGCGCACTTCTTAGTCTTGTATCATCTCCGAATTCTTGTTGGAGTAGATCAATAGCCACTTCGTAGTTTTCAGCTGATAGGGACAACCCTCTGATGACAGCAGATGCTTTACCAATCAGTAGTTCTCTCAAGTATGAGAATTTCGTTGTAGCTTCCAAAGAACTTGAATGGATGTTGTTTTTGAACTGTTCCCAGAATTCCCTCCACTTCAAAGGTTCTCCAGCGTATGCGTTGATCTGCAGCTTTGGAAGCTTGGCATTCTGTTGGGCCACCACGTTAGTTCTGATTTCTGGTGCTTTCTTCTTTTCAAGTCTCTGTAGTGCGTCTTCGATGTCTGCGATCGTGTCTTCGTGTGCGTCCAAATCGGATTCGCTTCTGAAGTTGAACTGAGCCACCTCTTCGCAAGACACACCCATCTGTATCATGTACTCACTGATTTGTTGATTCAGTTTCTTCAACGAAACTAGCTTCTCTTTGATTCGTTTCTTCGTTCTTCTTAACTCTGATGGCCGGTTTCGCTGGAAAACGTCGTCCACTGTATCTAGAAATAGGTCCAGCGTCTGTTTCGCCACATCTCGCATTTTTCGGCTCTGATCTAGTAAGATCTCAGGGGTCTTGATACCAAACATCATTGCTGGTGATTGCGAGTAGATTTCTTCTTGTTCTCTCTGCTCAGACTCTTCTCGTTGTTGTAGTTCTTGATTTTCTTGTTGTTGAGACATCTCATTCCTTTGTAGTTCCTTATATCCGGCTCGGTGGGTCAAAATGTCAGAAATCGCTTAGCCAGCCTAACTTCTGACTACCCGTTAAATTAAAACTCGTTAGAAAAAACAATTGATTAACTTAAGAGGACTGTATTAGGTAAATCGAATAGAGACTGTATAGATATCATAGTCTAGAGTGACATAGATTTTACTCACATGTAGATTTTACCCTAGCATAGGTAGCATCTAAAATAGAGCCTATGGTGTCTCTCGACCGAATGAAGTCTGAAACGAATTCCTACTGAATATATAGCGATATAAAGGATTAATTTAGCTACATTACATCACTAAGGATTACATCATATGGCGCTGTTGGCCCTATGTCGCTAGGTTACACACACGCCTCCAGCTAAATATTTATTATCTACGTACTAAATACCATAACAACAAATACAAACAACCAGATGATTCTAAAATACCCTAGACGTAATCAGGTTGCCTAATAGATAAAAATAAATCCAAACACAAAAAAGGAAAAATGCGATTAATATACTTTCTTCATTCAAAGTCATTCAACTCTATCAGTAGCCAATTACCAATTCACGATAGTTTGCCCCTAGTCGCTTTCCTCACCTCCTGCTACAATACAAGGCCTCCCGTGATCTCCAGAAAGCCTTTAAGGGTTTTTGCAAGGCATACAAGCTGGAAAGTTACAGGTGTGCTGAGGAGCTTCTCGCTTTTTATAAAACATTCCCAAAGTTCAATTGTATTTGCCAAGATGAGGATGAGTACAACACAGCCTTGCTAGTGATGCTGATGACGGTTCTCTGCAATCTTTGGATGGAAGTGATGCACACAATGGGCCTGTGAGGGTTGCCAATAACGACAAAGCACCAAAGAAGAAAGCTCAGAAAAACCAGAACAAAAGAATTTACCCGTTCTGTTGGCTTTTCTACTTTTCTAATGACACCAAGATGCTCCATTTTTTCTAATTCTTCTCTAAATTTATCATAGAGTGAAAATGGTACATTTCTGTAATACTCAATATATGTCAATAATATGTCATCTTTTTCTCGATTTCTAATGTCATCTTTGCTATTGCATTATCAAAGAGGTCTTTGCTTGGTAAGTCAATAATAGCATCTCTGATTGGAGTAAGCGCGTCTTCTACGATCGCCTTTAGACGTGTTAGAGGCCCTGTTTCCAACTTTTTTAAAGAAGTGAAATCCTAGCCTCCAGAATACTACCGAAATTATTACATGAAATAAAACAAGGTAATTGAGAGTTTGACATTTTGATAAAGTTTATATTCATATTCCACTTATGCCCTTCTTTTGCTATGGGCTCAACGATCACAGCATAGTGACACGTAGATTACCCCCATCACCGCCATGAGTAGTTTTGATCACCAACCAAAAGTTGGTGAACATTGTAGTGCACATATTGTCCACAGCTGTATTATCACCATTCATTTGTGCCAAATTTTAAGGCGAACATCAAGCTCAGTACTAAGTCAATTGTAATAGTAGGCTAGCTGTTAGAATACATGTGTCAATTTTTGTTCCTTATTTTGTATTTTTGGTGTTAATTTCAGGTTAGTAAGTGTTAATATATATTCAAAATTTATTATCGTTTTGTGTACATGCCAACTAAAATAAAGATACAAAAAATAACAACATCCCACCTTTTAGGATTCAGCAACCGGAATCCAGATTAAGCCTGGTTTCCATATAGCCGTAAGGTGCCGGTACCACTTGCCTGTACCGTCGGTAACGGTATGCCTCAGCCATTTCAATTTATATGGAAACCACTTTTCAAGTTGCCTGTACCATCGGCAACGGCAGCCTCAGCCACCTCAATTTATATGGAAACGTTTTTTCTAAGTGCCGCCGGCAGTCTCAGCCATGGTAATTGAGGTGCCGGAACGACCTTGAAAAGTTGAATTATTTTCAACTTTTTCCGATCCTTATGGCATGGCACCGGCAGCCGCTACCATGAAATTTCATATGGAAACGCATACCTTGCCGGTAACTATGCCGGTATCTAAGTAGAACCTCGGCAAGCTATTGTTCTCATGTTCTCTTTTGTTAATGGTAACCAATCAAGATAGGCTTATGTCAGCCTCAGTTTCGAGTTAAAAAATTTTTTTCGAAAAGTATTTCGCGAAGTTTTGCTCAAGAAGAGAGATTAAAAGCACTACAGCAAAATATCTAGTGTATTTTGATAGGTAAGAAATGGCAAGCCAAAAGGAAGGGGATAATCTGGAAAGTATTTATATTGATAATGAAGCATTAATGAGTTGTGTTCGCAAATACCCCGCTCTATATGACAAGGGCTGCAAAGATTACAGACTGCCCCTGAAAAAACGGAATGCATGGAAGGAGATAGGTTTAGAATTAAGCATTGATTGGAGGGAGGCCCCAACCCGCTATAATAGCATTAGGACAAATTTTTCCAAATACTTAAAACGACAAAAATCTGTCAGGTCTGGCTCTGGTGTGGCTGATGTTCCTGAGATAAAGCCAGAATATGAGCACCTTCGGTGGCTGCTGGCATATATACAGCACCGGGCAAGCACAACAAATTTTAAGAGGAATCCAAAAGCTACAGGGCCAGGGGTTCATGATCAATTCAATGTTGAGGCATGCACTGAAGTCTCTAATCAGATGCATGTGGAAGATGACATAGATACTAGTCATGAATTAGATGAAGCAGAGAATTTTAATGCACACAGCCCAGGAAACAATAGTAGGATATCAAATGGTGATATTGCTCTGGAACCATTAACTTCACCCATCTCATGCAGTTCTGGTGCACAAGAAGAGAGTAAGGGCTCCCCATTACAAATTAGTATTGAAGAAGGGCTTAACTCTTCTGCATATGTCACTGGAGAGCACAGCAGTTTAAGTTCACAGAAAAGAAGATGATGAATTTCCTGTGAAAAGGCAGAGAAATGAGAGGCAAAAGAAAGGAGCATGGTCAAAAGATAGCAACAAGCAGACATCTGGTGTAGAAATTGAGAAGGGATTGGTTAAAACAATGACCAATTTACAATGGGCAATAGAGAATGAGACAGAAAAAGCAAAGCCTGTTAACATTGATGACGAATCTGATGAGGATCGTCATTTCTGCCTAAGTTTAGTTGGATTATTGAAGGATTTAGAGCCCCATTATAAGATAATGGCCAAATTCCAAATAATGAAAGTGTTTAATGATATTGCAGTCACCAAAATATCAATGGAGAAGCGCTATGAAAGCCAACAATATAGCTATCCAATGCAGAATTACAATAGCTCTAGTGGCACTCCATACATGCAGCACTCTTACATGAGTTATCTAAGTCAGTCAATGCAACAGAAACAACCTGATGAAGGTGACAAGCATCAAACCAATTTGACATCTTTGTAATACTGAAAGCAATATTAGCTTAAAAACTTTTCACAATTGTTAAATCTAGATACTTTTTAATGCTTTAGCAATTCTATTTATATTGGGTCACTTTAGGACAAATTTGGAATTGATAATTGGAACTGGGTCAAGTCTCCAAAGATAAAATTAGAGATGTACCTGTTATTGCATCTAGATTTCTGGGTACTCTTTGATGCCTAATAGACATCCCCCCCACTTAACAATTTTTTAATTTTTTCCACCCAGGAAATTCTTATTCCAACCCCAGGCTATTACATTTTTGAAATACAATCTGCCCAAGACAAATATCAGAATTATATTTTTTGATAATTGCATTTCTCACTAGAATTATATTTCAGCTTTTCCTTTTTTGAAGTTAAACATTTTTGACATTCTCGAGAAGATGTGAACAACTGGAAAACTTTTTATTAACAAAAACTTTTTCATCATATTTTGCTCATATCTTCTGTTTTATTACAGTTTCGTTGGTATGTTATAAAAAATTTCATCTTTAGAAATTATTGCTATCTCCTGCCCCCCGGCTATTAAGTTTCTGGGAATTTTCCAACCCCCCAGCTATTCCATCCCACCCACTTATTATGTTTTGGAGATTTTTCCAACCCCCCCTGCTTATTCCAACCCCCCTTCTATTAGGCACCAAAGGGCACACAATCAAATTTTTTCAGAACTGATAGGGGGGATGATATTAGATGGCCTGTATGCATTTAAAATCAGTGATTACCTCACTGGAACTTTGGTGTAGGTGTTGAGTGACCTAATACTGGTAGGAAAGTAAATATGCTTTATTTTTTATCAACAGTTTGCTAGAAAATGTTCAGTTCTTTTTACCACAGCTTGTTACATTCTGAAGCTGCCAAGACACTGAGCCAGGCTCACTTATAAAGTAATTTTTAAAAGTTTCTCTGATCAACTTGGCATTAATTGTGTAGTTATTGCTACCAGCTCTTTTAACAGGCTTTAGAGCTGACTGGTCTTTCTCCACCAATGATCGCCAGGTACCTGGTATCAGATTGCCACTATTGTCTTCAGCATCTACAAAGCCTTTGGGTGCATAAAATGCATTATCAGTTTGCATCAAATAGTTGTGTAAGCAAACACAAGCTTTTGTTATATTTTCAACAGTTGAAACACTTGCCCGGATAGACCTTCTGAGAATCCGCCATCTAGCTGCCAGTATGCCAAATGCATTTTCAATAGTTCTTCTACACCTTGACAATCTATAGTTATAGATCATCTTCCCTACATCTAGATTTTGTCCAGGAAATGGTTTCATCAACCAGGGCTCCAGCTTGAAAAGTTCATCAGAAACAAGAACATATGGTAGAGTAAAACCATCAGTGGTATCTGGTTTGGGGATATCCATTTCTCCCTCTTTGAAAGCCATACCCATCTCTGAACCCCCAAAAATTGAGGCATCGTTGTCTCCTCCATACCCTCCTATATCTACAATTGTGAAGCAATAGTTAGCATCACATACAGTCATTAACACCATGCTGTGAAACCCCTTATAGTTAAAAAAATTTGACCCTTGATTTTTTGGGCACTCCATTGCTACATGCTTCCCATCTAGAGCACCAATGCAATGGGGAAAGTTCCATTCTCTCTCAAAACCTCTAGCAATTTCCTTCCAATCTTCCTCTGTGTCTGGTGCATTGAGATATTTTGCATGTAACTCTGTCCAAAGTGCTTTGCAAGTATCACGAATGATATGACACACTGTAGCCTTGCCAACACGAAAATTGAAAGAATGTGACTGCTGTGAGTCCCCAGTTGCCAAGTATCTGAGAGTGATAACAAGGCGTTCTGATGGCGAAATGATTTGACGACTCCTACATTTTTTCTTTCCCAAACGGGGTCCAACGAGTGTTAATAAATGTTGAAATCGCTCAGGTGACATTCTTAGGTATCTAAAACATATGCAGAAAAGTTTGAGCTGCAATCAATTGATGGTTATTTTATGTCAATCATAATAATCGAGTTCAAGAATACAGCAATAAGCCTTATCTGAACAAGTACTCGGTAATTTCTTATTCAAATTTATACAGGCCAATTATACTTTCATGTTTAGAATAAATAATACATAATTGACGTGTAAGTTATTTGCAATGTCCTAAAAAGGAAGTTGACCAAATAAGTGAAACACAGGTTGAAATTTGGCAAATATTTTCAATGGACGCTAATGTATGTTTGTAGGGGACTTACCTGTAAAAATACTCTCTATTGTGAATTTCCATTTCACAAAACAATGTGTGAAATTGACCAAAGTTCAATCGCGCTGGAATATTTTCCTCACCCAGAATTTGTGCTTCCTTTTCATTCTTTGGTTAGCACGTCGTAATCGCATATACCCAAGAAATACAAGAAGTAGGCTTTTCAATAGGAATTTTTTATTCACAGCGGCAGCCATTTTCGAAAAATAATTTGCCGAATTGAAAAAGCGCACGCAACTTTACATAGTTACCGGCATAGTTACCGGCAAGGTATGCGTTTCCATATGAAATTTCATGGTAGCGGCTGCCGGTGCCATGTCGTAAGGATCGGAAAAAGTTGAAATAATTCAACTTTTCAAGGTCGTTCCGGCACCTCAATTACCATGGCTGAGACTGCCGGCAACACTTAGAAAAAACGTTTCCATATAAATTGAAATGGCTGAGGCATACCGTTACCGACGGTACAGGCAAGTGGTACCGGCACCTTACGGCTATATGGAAACCAGGCTTTAGAGCTCGTGTTTTCAGCTTATCCCTTCAGCCAAACCAAGATCTTTTTTATAATTACAAGTAAAACTCAGAATAGAATTGAACTGTAAAAGGCTTACAGCCTCAGCAGAATTATTTTATGTCATGATAAAATTCTATAACTACTATGAAGAGTGGTTTTAGTTTTAAAATCAAATCATTGTACAGATTGCTTGTTAAGATTTCAGGGTAAATTAGCTTTGAATAAGAATGTATTCTTGATATGTTTCCTTATTGATTTTTATTCTATTTCAATATTCTATTAATTGGGCCAAAAATGACATGGACCCTTGAGCATGACACACTGCTCTGTAGAGAAATCCTTGTCGAGGAGCCTTACCAGTTTAAAATGCATACTTGGGAGCATGGTCACAGTTGGGATAAGGTGGTCACTAATTCAAATAAAATCGGCCAACCACATTTTATGGTAGACCGAAGGGAAGCTCGGGACTGTTTTTTGAAGTTGGAGAGGAATTTCAAAAGAAAGATGGCAGAGGAAGAGTCTGCTAGTGGTATCAGTCCACCAGAACCCACTGGACTGGAGCAAGCAGTTCAAGACATTATTGAAAGGTGCACTGAGGCACAAGCTGTTATGTTAAGGTTTGAAGGGAAAGTAGTTGAAAAGGAGAAGGAAACTGGAGAATCGATCTGAAAGCCATCCATGGAAAGGTTGGCCAGAGGAAAGAAAGGTCAGGAAAGAGGAAAGAAAGAAAAAAGACTGATTGGGACAAGGATACTGAATTGATGCATTATATGAGCGGAAAGGTTGAGAGACAGACGGAACTAAAAAGCGAAAAGTTTGAATTAAGAAGAAGAGATATTGAGATAAAAGAAAAAGAAAAGAAGAAAGAATAAAGGTAATGGAGAGAGAGTGCGAAATTGAGCAACAAGAGCTAGAAATGAAGAAAAAATTGAGGCAAGGGTAAAGAAAGACACGGAAATGATGGCAATGTTTCAGCAGCAGCAAGGGCAAATGCAACATCAGAACCAGCTGCTGCTTGATGTTGTTAATAAATTGTTGGATAAATCTTAATATGTTAACAGTCATAACAGCAAATACATAAATAATTTAAACAAGCTCCCCTTTTTGCTATCAACTTTTGAATAAGACTACCCTAATAAAACTGTTGAATTTACAAAAACTGATTCCAACTTCTTCACAAACACATTAGAGCATATATAATAACTGTTTATTGCCACTGGTCTGTCATAGAGTGGTTAATGCCAAATGTACACTCTTTGATTTGTAGATTTTAAGTTGCAACTTAAGTGCATCATGCCCTATGCTTTATTTTAGGCAATTGTCCTTCCCTTAGAAAGAGCATTCAATTTTTTTCTTTAATTCCAAAGCAAAAATTGTGATCCCGATGTGGTAAAGTCTTACAGACTTTCTTGTTAGCCTTTAAACAGTGTTTACAGCTGTACTTTTTAACTATACTTTTACTTTTTAAATAAAGTCTGATTTTGCAGTTAATCATATTTTACTGTGAACTGTAGTTACGTTATATTTGTCAATCAAATAAGAACCTGATAGTATTATAACTGTTTTATATCTAAAATGGTTTTAAATAATCTGTAGTACCTCTGCATTACCTTCTCAACAATTTATCCAAGGATTCCCTGTTGTTTTTCTGTACTAATTTGAGTTTGCAATTATCAATTGAAGCAACACCCTTAAAGTGCATATGACACGAAAATTTTTATTCGCTTAAATCATCAAAGAAACATCGCTGGTAACGATGGTGAACTTAGCTTTTTCATTTGCGACTTACTTTCCCCAAAAATTTAGCTCGATGTAGATCCACTCGAGCTAAAATGTGTCACAAGAAAAACGCGGTGGAGCCTGTGGTCACGTGACCCATGTGACGTAAAGTGGTTGTGTATCCGTTGAATAGAACAAGGCTTCTGTATGGTCTCACTATATTCGGGCACTACTGTTGTCACCCTAAAGATTTTTTTCATCCATAATTGTAAAAAGTTTTATTTAGATAACTCAAGCAATGCCATCAAAGGTTGGAAAGTAATTTAGAAAAATTTTTTGGTTCATTATAAAATTGATAAAAATTGAAATAAAGTGAGCCGGCTATGGTCATAATTTTGCAACTCGCTATGTTATCATATGGCCAACCCAGGTTAGTTTGCAAGAAAAGCTTATTCAAAAATAAACTGCCATCCTGGAAAACCTGCCCCAACAGAAGTTCGCCGCTTTTTATTACTTATTAAAAATGCAGCGTAAAGATATCCAGCCATCATCTTATTCAAGATCACCTTTTTCCGACTGATTTTTCACACCGAAAACACTAAAACCTTTTTTCGACGTGATGCTCTACCTTCAGTTCGCAAACTAAAACAAGACAAAGAACTAAGCAAGAATGAAAAAGCATGGTGAGTAATATGATTCCTATTATTTTTTTATAACTTCCTAACAATGTTCTATTGTGTAACAGCTGAGAGACGTTATTGGTAGTGACTCGACAACACCGGGGGCACTCGCTTTATGGAAAAAAGGGACTCCTTGTCCCTCTGTGTGTGGGTCCATGTCACCGTTTTTAATACATAAAAATAACCGAAATATTCAATTTTGAATTTTTTTTTAAACAATTTAAACAAATGTGAACTATTTCAATATTCTATACAAAAGCGCAAAAGGTTTTGGAAACTCAAAAAGCAGGGGGTTGGAAACTCAAGAAATATTAACAAGCAGGGAAGTGATATTCGATGGGATAAAGTGATCAATTAAATCACGGACTCAAATTTTTAAAAAAAATATTTCTGTATAGAGGAAATATTGGTCTTTGACCTGGTCAGCCTTGGTCAAAGACCAAAAAGTTATTCTGTGTCTTGCATCATGTTTGTTGTTAAATCTAAATATTGAAATTTGTGTTCCTCGTTCTTCACAGGCAAGCAGCGAAAACGGAAGCTCTGCACAGATGGATTTGCTTTGGCATGAACAAGGTTTTGAATCTCTCAGAAGTTCTGGAATTGAAGTTTTACGTTTGTCTCAGACAGGCACCAAGACTGTATGCCATTGCACAGAGATACCTATTGAACAAAAACATTGTATGACTCAATATAATGGTTGATTTGAGTTTCTCTTACATTCTTTAGAATCAGCAGGATCATCACATTGCATATATATATATATATATATATATATATTAGATCTCCTGAAGAGTGAGTTACTCACGAAACAGGCTTGTAGAGATAAACCATGTAGTTTTACTTTCTTCAATCTATGATATATCACGCTCTACGTGCTAACGTATTGAGCACTGTGCTACGGAGGTATACTCATTTTTGCCATATTTAATGAAAATAAAATATTAAATTTACTAATTCCAAGAATTTAAGGTGCCAAACAGAATTTGTATTTCTAGACAGATTAACTTCTTCTTCATTCGCCCATTCAATGCAATAAGCTAGGCTGCTATGATCAGGGAATGGTGGCCTAGAAAACAGAAGAGATGTACAGGGAATACTGAATTTATAACACTAAAAAACACAATGACAAGTTATTTCACTCACCATTGACTCAAAGTAATAATTCCTCGCCATCGATCACACAGTTGGGATTTTTGTATTCCATCTTCGTCCTCTACCCGGTCATGAAAGCTTCGAGCCATAGTTCGGCGTCTGAATTATCCGCAGAAAAAAGACTGGTTCGTTCTTGCAAGGCAAAAATAGCCCATCAGCAGCACCTAAAAGCTATTCTCCTACACTTTCGTCAAAAGTTGATGCCCTCGAGCTTGAATATTTGACGTGAGACATGTTCACAAACTTGCAAGTAAAACTCCGTCGTATAAATTCTTGTTAGTTAGCAATCTAAATTTTTCACTAACACAACCACTTTACATCACTTCCTGTCAAACTCGACCCAATCCCTTGTGACAGAATTTGAAGCAAAAAGTCGAAAGTGTTTGTTTTTCAAAAATTTTATGGTGATTTTCGTGATCAGCATACTCGATTACGTCTTGGGGGCGAATAAAAATTGTCCTGTCATATGCACTTTAATTGAACACTTAATTTATTTTTTCTATCAAAAGCTGCTGCACATAGACATTTTACGGCAACTATTTATGAAGATGGCACATATCCTTTCCAGTTGAGAAATGACATAATGCCATTTCATCTCAAGTTTGGATATTTGCCATATTAATGACCCAGCTACTGATGATTAGATTATAAGCAATATTCACTGTAGCTATTATTCAAAATGCGAGAGGATTTCATCAAAAAGCTATGTACCGATTTCTTTTGGAATGTACCGAATTCCTGCATGTTGGCCTGACAGTGCAATTTGGTTTTTTTTAACAGAAGTACAACTTACATTCAGGAGTAGATTATATTCCTCTCTTAGCTTTATTTTGAGCAGCTATCAACAAGACAGCATATAAAAACAGGGGTGGCTATTAAACAGAATATGAAACAATAATAAAGAAAGTTTGTCAATGCAATACGTGTAGCAATATTTAGTGTGGTGTTACAGGGATACCATAAGAACTTTATCAATGTAATAATTTTTAAAAAAACTGTTTATGGTATGTGAGCATCTAGTGCCAAGTGGCTCCATCTTCCGGGTTCTCAAGTCTTTTGAATCAATTAGATCTACAAGAAATACTCATTTAGTGTTGGGGGCTCGACTTCAAAGAATTTTGTAGCTCTGTTGCCATTCAAGCATTGGAGAGTTTACGATTCAGATTTCTTGAACTCTCTATTGCTGGGGAGATGGTGCCACTTGAAGAGTCTGACAGTTTCCTGTTATGAAACTGGAAGACAGCTCGCCAATCTGGTCAACTATTGTCGATAATATAGGCTGACTAATGTTATCAGCCATCTTACAACTCTAAAACCACTGTGTGGTTGGCACAAATCTTGTGCGCAATGCTAATTGCAAATACTAAATACAAATTTCAGACAACAAATTTGATTTTGGACAGTAAATACAAACCTTGGAAAACAAATTTAAATCTTGGACAACAACTTCCAATCTAGGACAACAAATTAAATCTCGGATACAAAATACAAATCTTGGACAACAAATTTAATCTCGGACACTAAAAACAAATCTGGGACAATAAATTTAATTCCTGGACACTAAATACAAATCTCGGACAACAAATTGAAATCTCAGACAAAAAGTTCAAATCTCGGACACCAAATACAAAACTCAAACATCAAACATGAAGCTCAACCTGTACAAATTGGATCTGAACATACAAATATTTTTTCAACAACCTTTTGTCCACTACAGCGTGCTTTACTGAGTCACTGTGTCAGCGGCTAATACTTTGATAAAATATTTGATATTGAATCACATCAAAGGTAGCAAGTCAACTAGTAACTTTGAATAACTCTGACAACTAGTATGATGAATAATCTCTTTGATATGATAGATTCTAGGAGCTAATTTGGCAAAAACAAAAAAGCCAATTGACAAAAATAATTTAAACGTAATATGGTTCCACTTAAAATATTCCACAGACTTTTAGAAATCTCTCAAAGGCAACCCTTGGCTTCCATTGATGAATGACCCAAGAAAGTGTTTGTGATAGGTTTTTGTATCTCATTCTGCTCAATCCATTCTTGTCATTAGACTCAATCCGAGTTGTTGTTGTTGGAATGGCGTGAGGTTGCTTATTCGACTGGGTGAAACTAGTTTAAATTATATTTTAACATCATAGAGATTACAATGTGAAATTTAAGCTATGAATAAAATAAACACGGGTAGAAAAAAAACTGCTGATTTGGGAAGCAAGGAATTCGAAGATTCCTAGAAAACTTCTGAAGCTGAGTCTGTAAATAGGTCTAGCATGCCTAGGCTGGATGCAGGTGAGTCTATTGATCTGATGCAACAGGAGCAGCCCGCTTGGGTGAATCAACTCCACAAGGATCTAAAAAATGTCATTGAAACCAAGATTGATGAAAGGTTTAATGAGCTACAAAATAATTTATGCAAAAGACTAGAAGTTGCCGAAAAAAATATTGGGAAACTGCATTCAAATAATGATCTCACTTGTGATAAAGTCAGACATTGTAGAATCAATTTCACAAACAAATTCTAATAAAATCAACAAGTTGGAAGAAGAGGTGCTAAAAAACAAGGTCTTATCAAAGGCCTTCAAGAGGAAATCGAAGATCCTAGAAATAGAACCATAAGAAGGACCCTTGTCTTCCATGGCTTCCCGGAACCAAAATCAAAAAGTGAAAGCTGGGAGCAGTCAAAGGAATTGATTTCTAAGCATCTCACTAAATGTGAATTAAAAGAGATCATCATAGATAGAGCCCATAGAGTAAATCGAAAAGATTCTTCTGTCACTGCCCCGAGACCTATTTATGCTGAGTTTCAAACATGGCAGGATTCAAACAGAGTCTTATCTCAGTCAAAAAGAATCATGGACACAAAGTTCCAAACAACAAACAAAGTCAAGTGAACAATTAAAGTTGAGCAGCTGTTTTCTGCTCAAACCATGATCAGAAGGAAAAAGCTCCTTAAGATCTGCAGATTCTTTATGATTCACAATAGGTCATGGAAAATAAAGCTGTCCTACCCTGAAACCTTGCTTATTAACAATGGCTCAGGTTTCAAAAAGTATACCTACAGTGAAAAGGACTTCAATTGTCACCATTTTGTCGTATAACATTTGCTTTTGCGACACTTCTAGTTATACATTTGTATCTGATTTAAGTTTTCTTTAAACCAGATAGCCTCTATCAAAGACAAAACCAACCATTTTATAGACAGAGTACAGAATGCAAGTTCAATCTCTTTCCTAGATTCCAGCACTATTTGCACCATTTGTCTTAAAAGGGTTCATAAGAACCAAAAATACTTGTGCTGTAGTCAATGCAATCACAAGATTCATATTAAATGTAATGATATCTCAACTCAACATTATGAAGCTCTCAAGGATGAAACCCTCTTTGTCAACTGGACTTGCCTTTTCTGCACAGTAAAAAGTTATACAAAGAATTTCCCGTACACCTTTGTCTCTGACGAAGTTCTGCTTGGAACTAGGAATTTAGATCTACCATCAATAGTTGACTCAATTCCAAATTTAGAAATTCTTTCTAAAATCCAAAACCTTCCAAACCTATCTGATTATGACATTGATGAGAATTTTGAGCCTGACATTGATTCCAGCTATCATAACCTTGATAAACTGAAGGCTATTGAAATCTCATCAAAAGATCTCTCACTCTTTCATATGAATATCAGAAGTCTTCCACTTCATTTTGATGAACTATATACACTGCTAGGAAATATCGGCATTGACTTTCAGCTGATAGGCCTGTCAGAAACCAAGATATCTGTAGATCCACCTCTCCTATCAAATACTGACATTCCCGGATACAAATTTCATCACACACCTGCTCTTACTTCTGCTGGTGGTGTAGGTGTTTATGTGAAATCAGACCTTACAACAAATAAGCGGCTTGACCTTTATGCTAAAACTCAGAACTTTGAGACTGTATGGATTGAAATAGAGAATGCTAAGTCAAAAAATATACTATGTTGCTGTGCATACTGCCATCCAAGCACTGATATCGCTCTTTTCAATGATCACATGCAAGAGGTTATGCTAAATATTGCAAATTAAAATAAGTTAACATTTATAATGGGTGATTTCAACATAAACCTGCTCAACTATGAGAATCATACCCTCACTGGTGACTTTGCAAATAACATGTTCTCTAATCAATTTCAGCAACTTATTCTACAACCAACAAGAGTAACTGAATCAACAGCAACATTAATAGACAACAAATTTTCAAATGGTTTTAATAATAGGGTCACAAGTGCAAATATTCTGATCCAAATTTCAGACCACTTCCCCCAGTTCTCCATTTTTCAAAATTCTGCACCTACTTACAATAACACCTCATATTTTATTTACGATTAGAAAAACTTTGACAATACAAAATTCCTAAATGACTACCAAAATATGAATTTTGACCATCTGGAAAGTGATAATCTCACTGTTGACAATAATTTCGGAAAATTTTTAGATGATTTTAAACCAACTTGTTGATAGACACTGCATATAACCTTTACAGTCATGTGCTCGTGTTTCTGATTGGCCTATTTCGATCCACAACTGGGTATATATTTCTTAGCGTAGAGTTTTTGATCTATGTTCTGACGTTTTAAACTCTGAAGAGTGTCAGACAAAAAGCTTTAGTTTACTAAATGTTTGCTTTTTTCAAAGCCATTTACAAGTCTTGTACCACCAAAAGATTGTTTAAATATATATTATGAATCTGATAACTTAAACAAACTAACTTAAAGAATTCATAGAGACTTGCTGAAAGTATAGTCGTGGCTTGAAATAAAGAAACTAGCGCTTAACATTGAGAAAATAAATTTTGTCATATTCTGTTCACCAAGAAAGAAATTTGTTGAAAACATAACTATAAAATTTGGTAAGAAGCCTGTCTCTAGATCTGGCTATGTTAAGTTCCTAGGCCTACTGATGGATGAACATCTTTCCTGGAAATATCATATTTCAGAACTAGCTAAGAAACTTTCAAGAACATCTGGTATCATTAAGATCCGACATTTCCTTCCCCTTGATATTTTAAAAAATCTTTACTATTCCATTTTCTCCTCATTTTTTTGCTACGGCTCCACAGCTTGGGGTCTTTCACATGAAACCTAGTATGAATGAAGAATATTAATTATGATGAAAAAACAACTCTTACTCACTCGTGTCACTTCTAAGCTCCTTTCCAGAGATGGTCTTCCTCTCCTACGACTTCTTGGGGGTATCAATGCATTTGAAGATGCATCTGGCTGCATCTGCTATTTGAGAAATGAATAGGAGAAGTGGCATCTGTTCCTTTTTTGGCACACCAAAATGTTTGCAGTGTCTTCTGTAAATTAGCCATCCATTAATAGGAGAAGTTGCAAGAATCCAGAAGAATATCTTCATGTACCATCTTTGGCTCTTGTGATCTAAAGAGTACAATGCTCCAAACATGTCAAAACGATTAACTCTTCAAATATCTGCATTATATAGTTGAACAACAAGTGGTCTTGGGACATTAGCAAATTGTCTTTTAGACTTGGAGAAACGTCTGACATTATCAATGTTATGTTTCCTTAAAACATGGCCTAGCAAAACGAGACATGAAAAACAATGCGACATAACACTCAACTTCGAAAAACAAATAACAAACCATCAGCGTTTCAATGTTTGGCAGTTGGCTTATAAACAATTTCATAAGTATATGCAGACAATATGATCGACCATCTTTGCAATCCACTTGCAATTATAGTTGGAATACCTTTCTTCGATCCAAAAATTGTTACAAGTGGCTTATGATCGGTAACTAACTGAAAGGTATGTCCCATAAAAATTGATGAAATTTCTTCACGCCAAACACAATGCTTAATCCTTATCTCTCTATTTGCCAATAATTCTTCTCTGCGGGTGTTAACGACTTTGACGCATAGGCTATAGGGCGTTCCTCTCCACTTGGCAAAACATGAAACAACACTGCACCAATTCCAGAACCACTTGCATCACAGGCAAGTCCTAAAGGCAGGCTAGGTTCGAAATGCACTAGTACTGACTTAGACATCAGATCATCTTTTGAACCATTAAAAGCAACAGATCTTTTGGCAGTCCAGTTCCATGTCATACCTTTCTTCAACAGCTCATTTAAAGGACCTGCACGCGCAGATAACTGAGGCAAGAATTTGGCAAAATAGACAACCATTGCTAAAAAACTCCTCAGCTCAGTGACATTTTTGGGCTCAGGAATTTCTTTATGGCTTCTTTTTTCTTTGGAGATGGATGAATACCTTCACGTGAAATAATATGACCAAGTGTAACAACAGAGCCAGTGTCAACTTCCAAAGTAACTGGGTGTCCGTTAATTAAATATTCATCTATTGGAAATGGTTTCAAACTTTCAGCAACATGATTTGTTTCTTTTGAGTCAACAGATAATGTTTCAAAATCCAAGGTTTCTTCTGAAATATGCTTGACATGGTTCTGCGAGAACTTATGAGGGACACAAGAGGCCCTGCAGTTTCTTGCAAAATGTCCCTGGTACCACAATTATAGCATTTCACTTATTTAGTTGCACTCGAAAGATTTCGTCTTTCTTTAGAAACTTCATTCTTTTGAGCTTTCGCTTTCTTTCTTCCCGGCCTCAGTGTGTGAACATTGATAGACCCTCTCGCTGCAAAAGTGTTTAATTGATGAGCATCTTTCTGTGCAGCTCTGGCAGCTTTCATTATTTCGATGGCTCTCGTGACGGTCAAAACTCCAATTTCTTGCAATGATCGGCGTTGCCATGCTTCGTTATTCAAGCCAAAAACAAACTGATCCCTAAGCGACTGAAGTAATGGTGTCAAGGCTGCATCTGTAGAAGCTGTAAAATCGCATGTTTTTGCTAATCTTCTCAGTTCTGCTTCATATTCAGCTATGGACTCACTTGGCATCTGCTTTCTGTTATAAAACTTAAAGCGTTCGGCCATAACCAAAGGTTTTGGTTTGTAGTACTTCCTCAAGACGTCTAGGAGCTCCTCTAATCATTTTCCTTCTGGTTCCTCTGGCGAACAGAGGATGATCAACTTCTCGGAAGCATTACATCTGACGAAAAGCAAGAATTGGTCCGTTTTCTCCCTCTCAGCGACTTTGTTCACTCTCCAAAAAAGTTTAACGCGCGTCACATAGCTGTCAAAGTTCTCTTGTTCGTCGTATTCCCCTGGATTTTCAATGTATTGCTCTCTCCGTGGCTGAGAAGCTTGTCCAGGCTGTGCAGGACTATCATCATCAGACATTTTCGAAAGAAAAACTGTCAACTGCGCCAAAATTTTATGTTTCCTTAAAATATGGCCTAGCAAAAAGAGAACTTCAAAGAACAAATAAAAACTGTTGTAAACAACTATGCACAAGCATAAAGTCTATTCTTGTTATTCTGTTTAAACGGTTAACAATAACACAATCATCAAATCTCCCCTCTTATCCTTGGCGTATCCTTGTCAGACTTGGAGAAACGTCTGACATTATCAAGAGAGGCAATGAACGCATAAATCAATGCCAAATGCACTGCTCTGTTATCATACCATCTTACAACAGTAACACCTGAGTTGAAATCCATTGCTCCACCATGTGAATCTCTGCCTTTTATTTCAAGATCTTTCTCTGATTTCAACTTGCATTCACGGATCCTATTTGCTCACAATGTGCCAAATGCCCAGATCTTTTTCTCATTCAACTTTACCAATAACTCCAGGTAATTAAAGAATTTTACAAAGAACAGCTTGTGATTTTGGTTCTTTGGCAAATGATGACAAAGTCTCATAACAACATCAGCTCAATGATACAAATTCTCATAACAGCATCAGCTCCATGATATCCTAGCTTCTCAACAGACACATGATCTGGATTTTGAGCCCCATCCAGTTCAAGATCATAGCAGATCTCATTTCTGGAGTAGATTTAATAGATCATATTGTGGCCGTGCATGAAATTCGAACTATTAATTAAGAAGATTGTAAATGAACGATCTCACCAAGCCATGTTTACTGTGCCTTAGGCTATCGACTCACAGAAAACAAACCAGCTTGGTTTTTCTGTTACGTCTTTTCTCCAGCGAAATGAAAACTAATTCTTTACAAAACTAGGTGTATAGACATAAAACTAGTGGAGGCGACAAGGGTGTTGTAGGCAATGGAAGGTGTGAATGACAAGATTACAATGGGAAACATGAATACCTTTAACATTTATATACAAGCTGAATACAACATTTAACCGAATACAAGCTGAGTTATTTTTGGAACCTAAAATGACATTTACATACTCTCTGCCATGCCTTTACTTGAAAATACCAAGGTATGTCCTTCGGATGAATAGAAAATATTATATTACCCTGCCAAAGTACGTAATTACTTTCTATCTTGTTTGTTTGAAACCATAAAAAAGGACAAGCACAGCTTGTCAAAACTAACAAAAATCAGTGTAATACCAACCTCAACCAGATCACACTTGGCCCTCTCACAAAATCTTGTGACTTTAGAAGATCTTGGATCCAGGTTGTTGTTAGAATAGTGTGCCCCAAGATCTCTGCGGAAGAATGCTTCAGGCTTGTCTACTGCAGGGCCTTGTCGGTCATGTTTGCCGTTCGTACATCATCACTGTGGATGCCTTATATGACGATAACCACAAGATCCATCAATCATATGCTCCACAAACAGGCATACAACAGCCCCTGAGCTTCACTCTCGCTCGAAACCAAGCCTGCGCTTGCTAATATAATACAAGACTATCTGCAAAATCAGCACGTTATAATGGCCAGCAACTACATTCCAAAAGACAAAGAAAACACACGTGATTCATCCATCACCAAGAAAGGTACTACATTTCTACTTTACAAATTACAAATTATCCACACCTATAATGCTCGTTCTCCTCACATGGTTTAGCACTCTATGTCAGTATTTCATATGATACTCGTTACATATATAGCCAAAAATCATATTTATATCAATATATACCAGAATCCGCAAAGCATACACCTGTCGGTGCACATATATACATGTACATATAAAGCAGACGTAATTTACACATAAAAAAATATGTATCTGCAAATCTTTGTATCTACATATTTATGACATCGGTTCATCGTGCAACCTATGAAAATCACACGACCCACCTTTAGGGTACAGGCACGACTACACAGGTTCGGTTGTCCAAAAAATTATCGCGAACAAAAAGTTTTGTATACATATCATCAAAATGGTGAAACCTCTATACAAATATTCATAAGTGTGTATATATTTCTGAATAATATCACACAACATATCTCACAACATTGTTATACCTATACTTGCACAGATAACACAAAAAAACTTCTTGACATGGTGCTGGAAACCACCAGTGAGGATGAACTTATTGAATGTGGCCAATGCACTCCCGAGAACACCAGGCACGGCCTCTCTGGTTACAAGATACCAAAGAAAAAGCAACCGTCTTCCACCCCTCTCAGAAAGAGGTCTGAAAAACACACTCCTCCAGCCAGCATAATAGTGGGGCACATTGACTGCTCTCATATCCAACAGCCTGGCGAGTAGCTTCTACCACCAGGAGAAATCTGGAGAATTTCAGAGACACGCAGAGAAAGGTCGATTCTCTACAGGGAAGTCGACGTCAATACAGAAATTATTTCTTCTCGGATTTGCAAAAACAAGTGGCAGAGGCCAGTTGCACGTTCGCCAAGACCATGTGCAACATACTGGCTTCTCATCATGAATCAATGAGGTCATCGCAAGATGATCTCACACAAAACTATGTAGACATGGCCAGGAAAAGATATCCCGGTGCTGGTATTGAGGGCAGTAACCCTGGCTATGAACAAACAGATAAAATACAAAGGAACCAGAGAGGGCCCAACAACAGGCAACAAGCGGAAAGGCGAACAGCGTTGAACAATTTTGAATTTATAATTAAACAACAATATACATATAATTTTATTTTATTTTACAACTATAATATAAAACCTCATTTACATTGTCTTCTATTGTTCTCGCTGCATACAGGATCGAAAGGTACACGTAAATTCACAAATCAACATACCAAAACATGCCTTAGAAAGATTTTAGGCCAAAATAGGAAACATCGGGTGAAAGTGAAAACACAAAAATTTGGCATATTTACTATTCCATGACCTTGATTTTGTCCAAATATATCTGTTTGTTATATATCTGTTTTCTTGTTTTGAAGCCTGCCCCCCCCCTCAGGTATGGTTCTTGCTCCAGTTTGCCCCCCCTAGCCGACACCTACAGCTATGTGGTTGCATTGTTGTGTTTGTAGTTTCTGCAGCTTATCACACAAGGTTTGAATCATGAACTATTAAATTTTCGCAATTTTCGTCCCAATCATACAATGATCGCTTATAACAAATTCGAGGACAATAGTCTTGGTTATATTGTGTGGAATATTGGTCAAAATGAGATCAACTAGATATGTGGTCTCCTTAGTAATTCTTGTAGGACACGTCACCATTTACGGAAATCCAGTGAAATTAGAAAAAGATTGAAAACTGTTTTTTGCGCTTTTGTCGTTAAAATGTTGTCCTATGACAGGAAATTTGCTTGTTTCTCGAGGATTTCCTCTACCCCACCCACCTGAAACATGAAGTCCCGCCTCTGTCAGATTGTATTGTGAATTGTGAAAACACTAGGTATTTCATTGAAGAACGACAAAGAGTCTGTTCCTTCTCAAATTGCTTGCAGGGGTTGCTGTATACTTTTATGCAAGTTATGTGGTGCTTCTGCTTTATATGATAATTTCAAAGGTGAATTTCTTGAAGAACAAATATCTATAAAGGATTAAATGTTCATACTTTGTGTCTAAAGTAGGCTACATTAATAATGCTTTTACTTGGTACTTACACTTTTTAAATACTTATTTCTAATTACCACTGTTCTAACAAGCTGCTCTACGTTTTACTATATCCTCTTGCGGGATTTTATAGGACTGCATTGCAAATTAAATGTGACACGCTTCAAGGTCGGGGAACTGTTTTCATTTGAAATCAGCTCTTCGGTATCACTTTCCCCTGCAAAGTCCAAGCTATCTGCTTCGCCATTTATCTCAACATTACTTCCAACTTTCCTTTCCTGTTCATCTCCAGAGCCATTAACGGCATTTTTCTTTGTTGAAAAGTGGTCATTACATGTAAAAACATGGCATACACCTGGTGATGATGAATCTTGTGCATATGATAAATCTACGTTTGCAAAGTTATCACAAACACCTGGAGATAGGGGCTCATCAGCTAAAATTTGGCTCTATGTATGATCATCAGCATAACTTGCTGCCTCCACTTCGTCTCAGTCCCATAAAAATTCATTCTCCTCTTCCTCTGTCTTTTTAACATTGACCTGATGCATAGGATCTGTTTCGTGAAATGTTGCTGCATTTCTTTCTGTTAGTTTCTCATGACGACTGTTTGGAAAAAAATTATTACTAAAGACTGCCTTCCTATGGCATCAAAATTCACTTACAAACCAGTGTCATTTCCCCTTTAGAAATTTTCCATTACCAACTTCGTTTTGCAGGTTGATAGCCTACAAGAAAGCAATAAACAAAGCAAGCCTGCAAGAGCTTAAAGTTGCAGGATGGACTGGAGATGACGGGTCAGGACTTATGTCACATGCATTGTTATTATCCAGCCAAAGGAAAGAAAGAATTAATGACCCCGATGTAGCATTTTCAATATTTTCTTGCATACTTTCAGCTACCCTCCCTTCAAATGGGGCGAAGAAATCATAGTGAAAGCGGTTGCCATGAGCAGCAACCATGTGCGCCATGTCACAAACTAAAACATTTGGTCGAAATTTCAGACTCCTTATTATGTCTATATAATCACGAGGACTTTCTGCTCTCAAAAGAAATTTTACTGCATAGATAATACCATGCTTACATGCTACAGTTACCCACCAGAGCAACCAAAATGTTTTTTGAATATTTTGTTAAATCTCGCCTCTCCTTTGCCTAATGCTTCTTTAATTCGGTTTATAATGTCAAGTTTTGAACCCTTAGAGCTTACATGAACCTTTTTGCAAGTTTTTGGACATTGACCAATTTCCTTCTGAAAAGTTGCTCTAAGGCGCTCTTCACTAAGTTCTTGGCAGTCTGCCCCCATTTCCCCAGATTCCCTATGAACTTTACGATGCTCGCTGTTTGGAATGTAATCACTGCAACTAGCATTGGGGCCCATGTATGGTGCCCAAAAAGACATGTTTGGTTTTAAATGAAAGGAGCTAATTTTCTACCGAGAAAACCTTTACTTAAAACATTTGATGGGACCATCCCCCAGAAGTTTACACAGTTCATATAGTCCGTGTTTTCGTCATCTTTGTCTGGTAGATATCATTACAATCTACACAATAAATCTCAGCTGATTCCGATGGGTTAAGAGTTTTCAAATGAGCGGGTGGAGGAAATGGAATTTTCTCAGATTTAGGTGGATAAAGAATGGTGTCCAATTCAAGGTCATCATCTCCAGCACTTCTACCGATTTCCTCACTCTCATCACGAGTCGTAATTTCTTCTTCAGAATTAATAGCATATTGGTGGAGATACCAAAGTGCCAATGTCTTATGGAGACAAAAGAAATGATTCATTTGTCAACGGCAATCTATTTTACACTTAAGCTTATCATACATTACAATTATTTTAGAATGGACTTTGAAGTCACTATATTTCCCATCAAATATTGATAAATGGATGTAGTTTTTATCATCCCAATCAATAATTATTGGGGCCTTTTTCCGCATTGCTAATTCTTTATGCTGAATGCATTTTTCAATAGTTTCACTTTTCAAACTTTTTTTATGAACCTAACTCAAGAAGACGGTTTTTGTCAAGATCTATATTTTTGGGAAAGCAGGCATCATTTACAAGAAGAAGATGAGCACACTCTCTTCCTTTCATATTCAACTTTGCAGCTATCGCCATTTCCTCTCTACAACTCATAACCTCACAATCTAGTGCTTTCCCCTGGTTGGTGTTTACTACTTTCTGCACATGTATGGGGTACGAAATTCTACCATGGTTAGACCTGCAGACCATGTCCAAGATCACTGTCACAGCAAAAGGCAGTGTATATTGTTTGTATTTCATGCTTAGACTTCAAATATCTTTTCAGATATTTTGCTGTAATTAGCTTGCCGCAATGATGGCAAGGCTCCCTTTCTCCTTTACTGTGTCTTCGTATTTCTGGTATAACATCCTCTTTCAAATGATTACCTTGTGATTTGTGTATTTCAGCGTTAATTGGCTTTTGCTTCTCAATTCTACTTTTACACTGATTATTTTCCTTGCAAATACTGTTCACATGGGATTGAATATGTTGCAAGAAATAGCTCCTTTGCTGTAAAACATTCCCATATTCAGGACAATGGTAGTTTAGTTTTCTCGGTACACATTCTCATTGCTTTTGAATAATTACAGGATGTCATCAATAAACCCAACCACGCAGTTGTATCTTTGACGTGACTAACATGTGTCCTATTCGTTGCCAAAGTTGATTCACTGGTGAGTTCAGCAACAGGGACGTTGGAATTATTGTCTGCCTTTCTAGTTGAACTTTCTTTACTCCCAGACGAAGAAGCTGCTTTACTATTCTTTTTTACTTCTTGTCTGGGCTTAGTGGAGGAAGGCATGGAGTTGGTACCATGACTGTCTATTCTTTAGGGCATACTCTGTGGCTTATTTACATGTGAATCAGGCACATTGTATTCAGAGACGGCTGGACATTCTTCCCCACAAGCTAGAGACAAATCTATGCATCCAGAAAGCAACCATTTAGCAACAACTAGCCTCAGAAAATCGTTATCATGACTAACATTTCTCAAAAAGCGGTAATGAGAATTCTCACACCCAGGAATACCACGCAAAGACATAAAGGATGCATCATCTAGTGCTGCCAGGCACATGCAAACAGTCATGGAAATTCCACGAATACTGCTGTCTGTTTGCAAGTGGAAAATGTCCAGCAATCGTTAGAGCAAACATGATTACCAGCGGTATATACATTACAATGCATGGAAGTAACCAAACGCCGAAAAGCTATCTCATTGTCACCCAACAAACACAAAAACTCCTTAAATATCCTATTAACTTCACTGGGGATATCATAGCCTAGGGAATCTCCGTAGTAAAGGGTGTTACTATCTGAATAGTAAATGAAACATGCAAAATGGTTACCGCTCTAATAAACGACATCTATCATGCTGTGACCCAAATACCTTCGGTGGAACAAACGACAATGAATCTTTCCTTGGTCTATTCATCAGGGCTGCAGCCGCTTCTTCCTCGGCGATCAAATCTATTGCATAACTCTGTGGAGAAAAGGGAAACGGGGTTTTTTTTCAAGGTAACCTCGGTTTTCTGTGGTCTAAAGATGTTGATACGATTTAGAGTAATAGCAAAGGGAGTAGAAAGTAGAGATTTTACTCCTACCTTTCCAGTCAAATTAGTTTTGCCCCCATCAAGGAAAGATGCTGACGCTATCTATAAGAAAGGACAAAATGGTAAGCAATGACACTTCTTGAAGCAGGGACCATAGGAAAGGCTTTCAGTTTCAATGTGCAAAAGTAAACCGTGAAGACTTTATCCAACTGTGAAGACCGCTGAGATTTTCCCTACAACAAAATGAAACGACTATGTCTTTGAATTAATGAAAATATTATAGTTTCATAAAATAGATTTACTAGTTGAGGAATGACATCTTGAAGCTTTGCTAGCTTACCTGTCTTCATGTTGTGCATCTTATAATGTTCTCATTCTTTCCCTCGTGATTTTGAGCCTATAAAACCCTACATGGAAAGATCACCAGTTAAAAAACCAGTGTCAATGAATTCTCTGTACACTTGGAAAGTACAATATAAAAAAGTTTTGAAAACCGCAATTTTTGTATAAAATATTAGGTTGTGGCGCATTGTATATTGTCAAAACAGGGAAAATCATAGTGTCTAACTTAGTCAATGCAGCATTTCCTGTGGTAGTCGTTGAACAACTAATGACAGTCGGAAACTGAACTGTAATGAAAACTTTCAATTATATTCAAAAAGCACAATATTCATGTGTATGCAAGAGCATGCAACTAGTCGCAGTGACAGTTGCGATGTGCCCCCTTTATTGTCAGATTACGCCATATTTACCAGCAGGGACTTGAAAAACCTTTGGTTACATACTGCCATTCAGTGTGCCAAAAGATTTCTCTCCGTCAAAATTTTATTAACAGAAATAGAAAAATAACAAAGTGCATCCTACAGAGCTGTGGAGGGGACAAGGCTCTCTGTGCGCTGCCAAAGGTTGCAACAAAGATCTTCATTCTGCTTCTGTAGCAAAAAATCCACGGAAATGCAAGGAAACAATAATTCCGTCACATCTTCGTTGACTCTGAATTTAGTTTAGCAAGTCTTTCAGTTGACTTATACAAGAGGGGATAAAACACAACGATACAGAGAATGTAGGCCTACAAATAGAAAAACTGGATGAGCTCTGGAGCATACCTCTGAGGTATGACTCTTCTTCCTTGTCTTGCTTGGGGAACTTTGCAATGTATAACCGGATGCTTCAAGACAACAGCAGGGTTGGTCTTTGATAACGGTAGTTTCCCTGCACTGAATTGGAAGAAAATTATCAAAAGTCAAAGTCAAAAATCAAAAAAATTAAAATCAAAAGTCAAAGTCAAAGTCCCTATCAAAGTCAAAAGACAATTGAACAGCTATCAAAAAAATCTTGAAGATTTAATAGAATTTTTTTTTATAAAAACTGGGAGGGGGCAAGCAAAGGCAAAGAAACTTTCTGGGGGCCATTCCATTTCTGGAGGCCAGATAAAAAGAAAGATCCCTAAAAAAGTCAAAAAACGATTGGACAGCTATGAAAGAAATCTTGAAGTTTTAATAGCAAATTTTTTATAAAAAACTGGGAGGGGGCAAGCAAGGGCAAAGAAGCTTTCTGGGGGCCAGAAAAAAAGAAATATCCCTAAGAAAGTTCGAGAAACGATTCAACAGCTATTGGAGAAATCTTGATGTTTTAATAGAGAATTTTTTTAAAAAAACAAAGAAACTTTCTGGGGGCCATTCCATTTCTGGAGGCCAGATAAAAAGAAAGATCCCAAACAAAGTCAAAAACCGATTGAACAGCTATGAAAGAAAACTTGATGTTTGAATAGAAAAATTTTTAAACAAACTTGGAGGGGGCAAGCAAGGAGAAAGAAATTTTTTGGGGGCCATTCCAGTTCTGGGGGCCAGAAAAAAAGGAAGGTCCCTAACAACTTCAAAAACGATTGAACAGCTATGCAATGAATCTTGAAGTTTTAATAGCAATTTTTTAAAGAACGTTCAGGGGGCAAGCAAGAGCAAACAAACTTTATGAAGGGCCATTCCATTTCTGGGGGCCAGAAAAAAAATAAAGATCTCCAATAAAGTCAAAAAACGATTGAACAGCTATGGAAGAAATCTTGAAGTTTTATTAGAAATTTTTTTAAAAAACTGGGAGGGGGCATGCAAGGGCAAAGAAATTTTCTGGAGACCATTCAATTCCTGGGGGCAAGAAAAAAAGAAAGATCCCTAACAAAGTCCAAGAAAGATTGAACAGCTATGGAAGAAATCTTGATGTTTTAGCAGAAATTTCTTTAAAAAACTGGGAGGGAGGCAAGAAAAGGCAAAGAAACTTTCTGAGGGCCATTCCATTTCTGGGAGCTAGAAAAAAAGAAAGATCTCCAACAAAGTCAAAAAACGATTGAACAGCAATGGAAGAAATTTGATATTTCAATAGAAAATTTTTTTAAGTAACTGGGAAGGGGCAAGCAAGGGCAAAGAATTTTTCTGAAGGCCTTGTGTTTTCAGGGAGCCAGAAAAAAAAGAAAGATCCCTAAAAATGTCAAAAAACGATTGAACATTAATGGAAGAAATCTTGATGTTTGAAAAGAAATTTTTTTTTAAAAAGCTAGGAGGGGGAAAGCAAGGGAAAGAGGCTTTCTGGGGGCCATTTCATTTCTGGGGGCCAGAAAAAAAAGAAAGGTGCTTAACAACGTCAAAAACGATTGAACAGCTATTGAAGAAATCTTGATGTTTTAATAGAAGTTTTTTTGAAAAAACTGGGAGGGGGCAAGCAAGGGCAAACAAACCTTCTGGGGGCCATTCCATTTCTGGGAGCCAAAGAAAAAGAGCCTTAACAAAGTCAAAAAACGATTGAACAGCTATTGAAGAAATCTTTATGTTTTAATAGATTTTTTTTTAAAAACTGGGAGGGGGCAAGCAAGGGCAAAGAAACTTTCTTGGGGCCAATCCATTTCTGGGGGCCAGAAAAAAAAGAAAGATCCATAACAAGGTAAAAACACCATTGAACAGGTATGAAATAAATCTTGAGGTTTTAAAGAGAAATTTTTTTGAAAAACTTGGAGGGGGCAAGCAAGAGCAAACAAATTTTCTGGGGGCCATTCCATTTTTGGGGGCCATAAAAAAGAAAGAGCCCTAAAAAAGTCAAAAAACGATTGAACAGCTATAGAAGAAATCTTGATGTTTTATTAGAATTTTTTTTAAAAAACTGGGAGAGGGCAAGCAAGGGCATACAAACTTTTTGGGGGCCATTCCACTTCTGGAGGCCAGAAAAAAAGATCCCTCACAAAGTCAAAAAACGATTGAACAGCTATTGAAGAAATCCTGATGTTTTAATACAGAATTTTTCTAAAAAACTGGGAGGGGGAAAGCTAGGGCAAAGAAGTTTTCTGGGGGCCATTCCATTTCTGGGAGGCAGAAAAAAAAAACAGCGCTAACAAAGTAAAAAAAAATTGAACAGCTATGGAAGAAATTTTGATGTTTTAAAAGAAATTTTTGTTAAAAAAATAGGAGGGGTCGAGGAAGGGCAAAAAAACTTTCTGGGGGCGATTCCTTTCTGGGGGCCAGAAAAATAGGAAGATCCCTAGCAAAGTCAAAAAACGATTGAACAGCTATGGAAGAAATCTTGATGCTTTAATGGAAATTTTTTTTAAAAAATGGGAGGGGGCAAGTAAAGGCAAACAAATTTTCTTAGGGCCAGACAAAAAAAGAAATATCCCTAACAAAGTCAGAAAACGATTGAATAGCTATGGAAGGAATCTTGATGTTTAAATAGAATTTTTTTTTAAAAAATAGTAGGGGGCAAGCAAGGGCAAAGAAGCTTTCTGGGGGCCATTCCATTTCTGGGGGCCAGAAAAGAAGAAAGGTCCCTAACAACGTCAAAAACGTTTGAACAGCTTTGGAAGAAATCTTGATGTTTTAAGAGAAGTTTTTTTTAAAAACTGGGAGGGGGCAAGCAAGGGCAAATAAGCTTTCTGGGGGCCAGAAAAAAAGAAACAGCGCTAACAAAGTAAAAAAACAATTGAACAGTTATGGAAGAAATTTTGATGTTTTAAAAGAAATTTTTTCAAAAAAATGGGAGGGGTCGAGCAAGGGCAAAAAAACTTTCTGGGGGCCATTCCACTTCTGGAGGCCAGACAAAAAGATCCCTGACAAAGTCAAAAAACGATTGAACAGCTATTGAAGAAATCCTGATGTTTTAATACAGAATTTTTCTAAAAAACTTGGAGGGGGAAAGCTAGGGCAAAGAAGTTTTCTTGGGGCCATTCCATTTCTGGGAGCCAGAAAAAAAAGGATGACTCATTAGAAAGTCAAAAAACGATTGAACAGCTATGAAAGAAATCTTAATGTTTTGATAGAAATTTTTTTTAAAAACTGAGAGGGGGCAAGCAAGGGCGAAGAAGCTTTCTGGGGGCTATTTCATTTCTGGGGGCCAGAAAAAAGGGAAGATCCCTAGCAAAGTCAAAAACGATTGAACAGCTATGGAAGAAATCTTGATGTTTCAATAGAATTTTTTTTAAATAACTGGGAGAGGGCAAGCAAGGGCAAACAAACTTTCAGGGGGCCATTGCATTTTTGCGAGCCAGAAAAAAGAGGCTTAACAAAGTCAAAAAACGATTGAACAGCTATTGAAGAAATCTTGATGTTTTAATAGAATTTTTTTTAAAAACTGGGAGGGGGCAAGCAAGGGCAAAAAACTTTCTTGGGGCCAATCCATTTCTGGGGGCCAGAAAAAAAAGAAAGATCCATAACAAGGTAAAAACACCATTGAACAGGTATGAAATAAATCTTGAGGTTTTAAAGAGAAATTTTTTTGAAAAACTTGGAGGGGGCAAGCAAGAGCAAACAAATTTTCTGGGGGCCATTCCATTTTTGGGGGCCATAAAAAAGAAAGAGCCCTAAAAAAGTCAAAAAACGATTGAACAGCTATAGAAGAAATCTTGATGTTTTATTAGAATTTTTTTTAAAAAACTGGGAGAGGGCAAGCAAGGGCATACAAACTTTTTGGGGGCCATTCCACTTCTGGAGGCCAGAAAAAAAGATCCCTCACAAAGTCAAAAAACGATTGAACAGCTATTGAAGAAATCCTGATGTTTTAATACAGAATTTTTCTAAAAAACTGGGAGGGGGAAAGCTAGGGCAAAGAAGTTTTCTGGGGGCCATTCCATTTCTGGGAGGCAGAAAAAAAAAACAGCGCTAACAAAGTAAAAAAAAATTGAACAGCTATGGAAGAAATTTTGATGTTTTAAAAGAAATTTTTTTTAAAAAAATAGGAGGGGTCGAGGAAGGGCAAAAAAACTTTCTGGGGGCGATTCCTTTCTGGGGGCCAGAAAAATAGGAAGATCCCTAGCAAAGTCAAAAAACGATTGAACAGCTATGGAAGAAATCTTGATGCTTTAATGGAAATTTTTTTTAAAAACTGGGAGGGGGCAAGTAAAGGCAAACAAATTTTCTTAGGGCCAGACAAAAAAAGAAATATCCCTAACAAAGTCAGAAAACGATTGAATAGCTATGGAAGGAATCTTGATGTTTAAATAGAATTTTTTTTTAAAAAATAGTAGGGGGCAAGCAAGGGCAAAGAAGTTTTCTGGGGGCCATTCCATTTCTGGGGGCCAGAAAAGAAGAAAGGTCCCTAACAACGTCAAAAACGTTTGAACAGCTTTGGAAGAAATCTTGATGTTTTAAGAGAAGTTTTTTTTAAAAACTGGGAGGGGGCAAGCAAGGGCAAATAAGCTTTCTGGGGGCCAGAAAAAAAGAAACAGCGCTAACAAAGTAAAAAAACAATTGAACAGTTATGGAAGAAGTTTTGATGTTTTAAAAGAAATTTTTTTTAAAAAAATGGGAGGGGTCGAGCAAGGGCAAAAAAACTTTCTGGGGGCCATTCCACTTCTGGAGGCCAGACAAAAAGATCCCTGACAAAGTCAAAAAACGATTGAACAGCTATTGAAGAAATCCTGATGTTTTAATACAGAATTTTTCTAAAAAACTTGGAGGGGGAAAGCTAGGGCAAAGAAGTTTTCTTGGGGCCATTCCATTTCTGGGAGCCAGAAAAAAAAGGATGACTCATTAGAAAGTCAAAAAACGATTGAACAGCTATGAAAGAAATCTTAATGTTTTGATAGAAATTTTTTTTAAAAACTGAGAGGGGGCAAGCAAGGGCGAAGAAGCTTTCTGGGAGCTATTTCATTTCTGGGGGCCAGAAAAAAAGGAAGATCCCTAGCAAAGTCAAAAACGATTGAACAGCTATGGAAGAAATCTTGATGTTTCAATAGAATTTTTTTTAAAAAACTGGGAGAGGGCAAGCAAGGGCAAACAAACTTTCAGGGGGCCATTGCATTTTTGCGAGCCAGAAAAAAGAGGCTTAACAAAGTCAAAAAACGATTGAACACCTATAGAAGAAATCTTGATGTTTTAATAGAATTTTTTTAAAAACTGGGAGGGGGCAAGCAAGGGCAAAGAAACTTTCTTGGGGCCAATCCATTTCTGGGGGCCAGAAAAAAAAGAAAGATCCATAACAAGGTAAAAACACCATTGAACAGGTATGAAATAAATCTTGAGGTTTTAAACAGAAATTTTTTTGAAAAACTTGGAGGGGGCAAGCAAGAGCAAACAAATTTTCTGGGGGCCATTCCATTTTTGGGGGCCATAAAAAAGAAAGAGCCCTAAAAAAGTCAAAGAACGATTGAACAGCTATAGAAGAAATCTTGATGTTTTATTAGAATTTTTTTTAAAAAACTGGGAGAGGGCAAGCAAGGGCATACAAACTTTTTGGGGGCCATTCCACTTCTGGAGGCCAGAAAAAAAGATCCCTCACAAAGTCAAAAAACGATTGAACAGCTATTGAAGAAATCCTGATGTTTTAATACAGAATTTTTCTAAAAAACTGGGAGGGGGAAAGCTAGGGCAAAGAAGTTTTCTGGGGGCCATTCCATTTCTGGGAGGCAGAAAAAAAAAACAGCGCTAACAAAGTAAAAAAAAATTGAACAGCTATGGAAGAAATTTTGATGTTTTAAAAGAAATTTTTTTTGAAAAAATAGGAGGGGTAGAGGAAGGGCAAAAAAACTTTCTGGGGGCGATTCCTTTCTGGGGGCCAGAAAAATAGGAAGATCCCTAGCAAAGTCAAAAAACGATTGAACAGCTATGGAAGAAATCTTGATGCTTTAATGGAAATTTTTTTTAAAAACTGGGAGGGGGCAAGTAAAGGCAAACAAATTTTCTTAGGGCCAGACAAAAAAAGAAATATCCCTAACAAAGTCAGAAAACGATTGAATAGCTATGGAAGGAATCTTGATGTTTAAATAGAATTTTTTTTTAAAAAATAGTAGGGGGCAAGCAAGGGCAAAGAAGTTTTCTGGGGGCCATTCCATTTCTGGGGGCCAGAAAAGAAGAAAGGTCCCTAACAACGTCAAAAACGTTTGAACAGCTTTGGAAGAAATCTTGATGTTTTAAGAGAAGTTTTTTTTAAAAACTGGGAGGGGGCAAGCAAGGGCAAATAAGCTTTCTGGGGGCCAGAAAAAAAGAAACAGCGCTAACAAAGTAAAAAAACAATTGAACAGTTATGGAAGAAATTTTGATGTTTTAAAAGAAATTTTTTTTAAAAAAATGGGAGGGGTCGAGCAAGGGCAAAAAAACTTTCTGGGGGCCATTCCACTTCTGGAGGCCAGACAAAAAGATCCCTGACAAAGTCAAAAAACGATTGAACAGCTATTGAAGAAATCCTGATGTTTTAATACAGAATTTTTCTAAAAAACTTGGAGGGGGAAAGCTAGGGCAAAGAAGTTTTCTTGGGGCCATTCCATTTCTGGGAGCCAGAAAAAAAAAGGATGACTCATTAGAAAGTCAAAAAACGATTGAACAGCTATGAAAGAAATCTTAATGTTTTGAAAGAAATTTTTTTTAAAAACTGAGAGGGGGCAAGCAAGGGCGAAGAAGCTTTCTGGGGGCTATTTCATTTCTGGGGGCCAGAAAAAAAGGAAGATCCCTAGCAAAGTCAAAAACGATTGAACAGCTATGGAAGAAATCTTGATGTTTCAATAGAATTTTTTTTAAAAAACTGGGAGAGGGCAAGCAAGGGCAAACAAACTTTCTGGGGGCCATTCCACTGCTGGAGGCCAGAAAGAAAGAAAGATCCCTAACAACGTCAAAAACGATTTAACAGGTATGAAAGAAATCTTGAGGTTTTAAAAGAAAATTTTTTCGAAAAACCGGGAGAGGGCAAGCAAGGGCAAACAAACTTTCTTGGGGCCATTCCATTTTTGGGGGCCAGAAAAAAGAAAGATTCCTAAAAAAGTCAAAAAACCATTGAACAGCTATGAAAGAAATCTTGATGTTTTAATGGAAATTTTTTTTAAAAACTGGGAAGGGGGCAAGTAAAGGCAAACAAATTTTCTTAGGGCCAGACAAAAAAGAAATATCCCTAACAAAGTCAGAAAACGATTGAATAGCTATGGAAGGAATCTTGATGTTTAAATAGAATTTTTTTTTAAAAAATAGTAGGGGGCAAGCAAGGGCAAAGAAGCTTTCTGGGGGCCATTCCATTTCTCGAGGCCAGACAAAAAGATCCCTGACAAAGTCAAAAAACGATTGAACAGCTATTGAAGAAATCCTGATGTTTTAATACAGAATTTTTCTAAAAAACTTGGAGGGGGAAAGCTAGGGCAAAGAAGTTTTCTTGGGGCCATTCCATTTCTGGGAGCCAGAAAAAAAAGGATGACTCATTAGAAAGTCAAAAAACGATTGAACAGCTATGAAAGAAATCTTAATGTTTTGATAGAAATTTTTTTTAAAAACTGAGAGGGGGCAAGCAAGGGCGAAGAAGCTTTCTGGGGGCTATTTCATTTCTGGGGGCCAGAAAAAAAGGAAGATCCCTAGCAAAGTCAGAAACGATTGAACAGCTATGGAAGAAATCTTGATGTTTCAATAGAATTTTTTTTAAAAAACTGGGAGAGGGCAAGCAAGGGCAAAGAAGCTTTCTGGGGGCCATTCCATTTCTCGAGGCCAGACAAAAAGATCCCTGACAAAGTCAAAAAACGATTGAACAGCTATTGAAGAAATCCTGATGTTTTAATACAGAATTTTTCTAAAAAACTTGGAGGGGGAAAGCTAGGGCAAAGAAGTTTTCTTGGGGCCATTCCATTTCTGGGAGCCAGAAAAAAAAGGATGACTCATTAGAAAGTCAAAAAACGATTGAACAGCTATGAAAGAAATCTTAATGTTTTGATAGAAATTTTTTTTAAAAACTGAGAGGGGGCAAGCAAGGGCGAAGAAGCTTTCTGGGGGCTATTTCATTTCTGGGGGCCAGAAAAAAAGGAAGATCCCTAGCAAAGTCAGAAACGATTGAACAGCTATGGAAGAAATCTTGATGTTTCAATAGAATTTTTTTTAAAAACCTGGGAGAGGGCAAGCAAGGGCAAACAAACTTTCTGGGGGCCATTCCACTTCTGGAGGCCAGACAAAAAGATCCCTGACAAAGTCAAAAAACGATTGAACAGCTATTGAAGAAATCCTGATGTTTTAATACAGAATTTTTCTAAAAAACTTGGAGGGGAAAAGCTAGGGCAAAGAAGTTTTCTTGGGGCCATTCCATTTCTGGGAGCCAGAAAAAAAAGGATGACTCATTAGAAAGTCAAAAAACGATTGAACAGCTATGAAAGAAATCTTGATGTTTTTATAGATATTTTTTATAAAAAACTGGGAGGAGGAAGCAGGGCAAACAAAATTTCTAGGGGCCAGACAAAAAAAAAAAGATCCCTAACAAGTCCAAAAACGATTGAACAAATTTGGAAGAAATCTTGATGTTTAAAAGGAATTTTTTTTTTCAAAAAAAGGGGGGGGGGCAAGCAAAGGAAAGAAGCTTTCTGGGGGCCATTTCATTTCTGGGGGCCAGACAAAAAAAGAAATATCCCTAACAAAGTCCAAAAACGATTGAATAGCTATGGAAGGAATCTTGATGTTTAAATAGAAATTTTTTATTAAAAGCTAGGAGGGGGCAAGCAAGGCCAAAGAAGCTTTCTGGGGGCCATTCCTTTCTGGGGGCCAGAAAAAAAGGAAGATCCCTAGGAAAGTCAAAAAACGATTGAACAGCTTTAGAATAAATCTTGATGTTTTAATAGAATCTTTTTTAAAAAACTGGGAGGGGGCAAGCAAGGGTAAAATAATATTTAGTGGGCCATTCTATTTCAGGGAGCCAGGAAAAAAAGAAAGATCCCTAATGAAGTCAAAAAACGATTGAACATCAATGGAAGAAATCTTGATGTTTCAATAGAATTTTTTTTAAAAAACTGGGAGAGGGCAAGCAAGGGCAAACAAACTTTCTGGGGGCCATTCCACTGCTGGAGGCCAGAAAGAAAGAAAGATCCCTAACACAGTCCAAAAACGATTGAATAGCTATGGAAGGAATCTGATGTTTAAATAGAAATTTTTTATTAAAAGCTAGGAGGGGGCAAGCAAGGCCAAAGAAGCTTTCTGGGGGCCATTCCTTTCTGGGGGCCAGAAAAAAAGGAAGATCCCTAGGAAAGTCAAAAAACGATTGAACAGCTTTAGAATAAATCTTGATGTTTAAATAGAAATTTTTTTAAAAAACTGGGAGGGGGAACGCTAGGGCAAAGAAGTTTCCTGGGGGCCATTCAATTTCTGGAAGCCAGAAAAAGAAGAAAGATCTATTAGAAAGTCAAAAAACGATTGAATAGCTATGGAAGGAATCTTGATGTTTAAATAGAAATTTTTTTAAAAAACTGGGAGAGGGCGAGCAAGGGCAAACAAACTTTCTGGGGACCATTCCACTTCTGGAGGCAAGACAAAAAGATCCCTGACAAAGTCAAAAAACGATTGAACAGCTATTGAAGAAATCCTGATGTTTTAATAGAAATTTTTTTAAAAAAACTAGGAGGAGGATAGCAAGAGCAAACAAACCTTCTGGGGGTCATTCCATTTCTAGGAGCCAGAAAAAAAAGAGGCTTAACAAAGTCAAAAAACGATTGAACAGCTATGGAAGAAATCTTAATGTTTTAATAAAAAATTTTTGTTAAAAACTGGGAGGGGGCAAGCAAGGGAAAGAAGCTTTCTGGGGGCCAGAAGAAAAAGAAATGTCCCTAACAACGTCAAAAACGATTGAACAGCTATGGAAGAAATCCTGATGTTTCAATAGAATTTTTTTTTAAAAAACTGGGAGGGGGCAAGCAAGGGCAAACTAACTTTCTGGGGGCTATTTCAATTCTGGGAGCCAGAAAAAAAAGGATGATCCATTAGAAAGTCAAAAAACGATTGAACAGCTATGAAAGAAATCTGGATATTTTTATAGAAATTTTTTATAAAAAACTTGGAGGGGGAAAGCAAGGGAAACAAACTTTCTGGGAACCAGACAAATAAAAGAAAGATCCCTAACAAAGTCCGAAAACGATTGAACAACTATGGAAGAAATCTTGATGTTTAAAAAGAATTTTTTCTGGGGGCCATTCCATTTCTGGGGGCCATTCCATTTCTGGGGACCGGAAAAAAAAGAAAGACCCCTAGCAAAGTCAAAAACGATTAAACAGCTATGGAAGAAATCTTAATGTTTTAATAGAAATTTTCGTTAAAAAACTAGGAGGGGTCAAGCAAGGGCAAAAAAATTTCTTGGGTCCATGCCATTTAAGGGGGCCTGAAAAAAAGAAAGATACCTAACAAAGTCAAAAAACGATTGAACAGCAATGAAAGAAATCTTGAAGTTTTAAAAGAAATTTTTTAAAAAACTGTGAGGGGGAAAGCAAGGGCAAACAAACTTTCTGGGTGCCATTCCATTTCTGGGGGCCAGAAAAAAAGAAAGATCCCAAACAAAGTCAAATAACGATTGAACAGCTATGGACAAAATCCTTATGTTTAAATAGAAAATTTTTTAAAAAAATAGGAGGGGGCAAGCAAAGGCAAACAAACTTTCTGGGGGCCAGACAAAAAAAGAAATATCCCTAACAAAGTCCGAAAACGATTGAATAGCTATGGAAGGAATCTTGATGTTTGAATATAATTTTTTTTTAAAACTAGGAGGGGGCAAGCAAGGGCAAAGAAGCTTTCTGGGGGCTATTCCATTTCTTGGGGCCAGACAAAAGAGAAATATCCCAAACAAAGTCCGAAAACGATTGAATAGCTATGGAAGGAATCTTGGTCTTTAAATAGAAATTTTTTTGGTAAAACTGGGAGGGGCAAGGAGGGGCAAAGAACCTTTCTGGGGGCCATTCCTTTTCTGGGGGCCAGAAAAAAAGGAAGGTCCCTAACAACGCCAAAAACGTTTGAACAGCTTTGGAAGAAATCTTGATGTTTTAATAGAATTTTTTTTTAAAAAACTGGGAGGGGGCAAGCAAGGGCAAAGAAACTTTGTTGGGACAATTTCATTCCTGGCGGCCAGAAAAAAAGAAAGATCCCTAACAAGGTCAAAAAATAATTGAACAGCTATGGAAGAAATCTTGATCTTTTAATAGAAATTTTTTTTCTAACACTGGGAGGGGCAAGAAGGGGCAAAGAAACTTTCTGAAGGCCTTGTTTTTTCAGGGAGCCAGAAAAAAAGAAAGATCCCTAAAAAAGTCAAAAAACGATTGAACAGCTATAGAAGAAATATTAAGGTTTTAATAGAATTTTTTTAAAAAACTGGGAGGGGGAACGCTAGGGCAAAGAAGTTTTCTGGGGGCCATTCAATTTCTGGAAGCCAGAAAAAGAAGAAAGATCTATTAGAAAGTCAAAAAACGATTGAATAGCTATGGAAGGAATCTTGATGTTTAAATAGAAATTTTTTTAAAAAACTGGGAGAGGGCGAGCAAGGGCAAACAAACTTTCTGGGGACCATTCCACTTCTGGAGGCAAGACAAAAAGATCCCTGACAAAGTCAAAAAACGATTGAACAGCTATTGAAGAAATCCTGATGTTTTAATAGAAATTTTTTTAAAAAACTGGGAGAGGGCGAGCAAGGGCAAACAAACTTTCTGGGGACCATTCCACTTCTGGAGGCAAGACAAAAAGATCCCTGACAAAGTCAAAAAACGATTGAACAGCTATTGAAGAAATCCTGATGTTTTAATAGAAATTTTTTTAAAAAAACTAGGAGGAGGATAGCAAGAGCAAACAAACCTTCTGGGGGTCATTCCATTTCTAGGAGCCAGAAAAAAAAGAGGCTTAACAAAGTCAAAAAACGATTGAACAGCTATGGAAGAAATCTTAATGTTTTAATAAAAAATTTTTGTTAAAAACTGGGAGGGGGCAAGCAAGGGAAAGAAGCTTTCTGGGGGCCAGAAGAAAAAGAAATTTCCCTAACAACGTCAAAAACGATTGAACAGCTATGGAAGAAATCCTGATGTTTCAATAGAATTTTTTTTTAAAAAACTGGGAGGGGGCAAGCAAGGGCAAACTAACTTTCTGGGGGCTATTTCAATTCTGGGAGCCAGAAAAAAAAGGATGATCCATTAGAAAGTCAAAAAACGATTGAACAGCTATGAAAGAAATCTGGATATTTTTATAGAAATTTTTTATAAAAAACTTGGAGGGGGAAAGCAAGGGAAACAAACTTTCTGGGAACCAGACAAATAAAAGAAAGATCCCTAACAAAGTCCGAAAACGATTGAACAACTATGGAAGAAATCTTGATGTTTAAAAAGAATTTTTTCTGGGGGCCATTCCATTTCTGGGGGCCATTCCATTTCTGGGGACCGGAAAAAAAAGAAAGACCCCTAGCAAAGTCAAAAACGATTAAACAGCTATGGAAGAAATCTTAATGTTTTAATAGAAATTTTCGTGAAAAAACTAGGAGGGGTCAAGCAAGGGCAAAAAAATTTCTTGGGTCCATGCCATTTAAGGGGGCCTGAAAAAAAGAAAGATACCTAACAAAGTCAAAAAACGATTGAACAGCAATGAAAGAAATCTTGAAGTTTTAAAAGAAATTTTTTAAAAAACTGTGAGGGGGAAAGCAAGGGCAAACAAACTTTCTGGGTGCCATTCCATTTCTGGGGGCCAGAAAAAAAGAAAGATCCCAAACAAAGTCAAATAACGATTGAACAGCTATGGACAAAATCCTTATGTTTAAATAGAAAATTTTTTAAAAAAATAGGAGGGGGCAAGCAAAGGCAAACAAACTTTCTGGGGGCCAGACAAAAAAAGAAATATCCCTAACAAAGTCCGAAAACGATTGAATAGCTATGGAAGGAATCTTGGTCTTTAAATAGAAATTTTTTTGGTAAAACTGGGAGGGGCAAGGAGGGGCAAAGAACCTTTCTGGGGGCCATTCCTTTTCTGGGGGCCAGAAAAAAAGGAAGGTCCCTAACAACGCCAAAAACGTTTGAACAGCTTTGGAAGAAATCTTGATGTTTTAAAAGAAATTTTTTTTAAAAACTGGGAGGGGGCAAGCAAAGGCAAAGAAGCTTTCTGGGGGCGATTTCATTTCTGGGGGCCTGAAAAAAAGAAAGATCCCTAACAAGATCAAAAAATAATTGAACAGCTATGGAAGAAATCTTGATCTTTTAATAGAAATTTTTTTTCTAACACTGGGAGGGGCAAGAAGGGGCAAAGAACCTTTCTGGGGGTCATTCCATTTCTGGGGGCCAGAAAAAAAGGAAGGTCCCTAACAACGTCAAAAACATTTGAACAGCTTTAGAAGAAATCTTGATCTTTACATGGAAAATGTTTTTCAAAAATTAGAAGGGGGCAAGCAAGGGCAAACAAACTTTCTGGGGGCCATTCCACTTCTGGAGGCCAGAAAAACTGATCCCTAACAAAGTCAAAAAGCGATTGAACAGCTATTGAAGAAATCCTGATGTCTTAATACAGAATTTTCTAAATAACTGGGAGGGGGAAAGCAAGGACAAAGAAGCTTTCTGGGGGCCATTCCAATTCTGGGAGCCAGAAAAAAAAGAAAGATCCATTCGAAAGTCAAAAAACGATTGAACAGCTATGAAAGAAATCTTAACTTTTTAAAGAAAATTTTTAAAATTTGGGAGGGGGCAAGCAAGGCAAACAAACTTTCCGGGGGCCAGACAAAAAAAGAAATATCCCTAACAAAGTCCAAAAACGATTGAATAGCTATGGAAGGAATCTTGATGTTTAAATAGAAATTTTTTTTAAAAAAGTAGGAGGGGGCAAGCAAGACCAAAGAAGCTTTCTGGGGGCCATTCCATTTCCGGGGGCCAGAAAAAAAGGAAGGTCCCTAACAAGGTAAAAACACCATTGAACAGGTATGAAAGAAATTTTGAGGTTTTAAAAGAAAATTTTTTTGAAAAACTGGAAGAGGGCAAGCAAGAGCAAACAAACTTTCTGGGGGCCATTCCATTTTTGGGGGCCAGAAAAAGGAAAGAGCCCTAAAAAAGTCAAAAAACGATTGAACAGCTATAGAAGAAATCTTGATGTTTTAATACAGAATTTTTCTAAAAAACTGGGAGGGGGAAAGCAAGGACAAAGAAGCTTTCTGGGGGCCATTCCATTTCTGGGAGCCAGAAAAAAAAGAAAGATCCATTCGAAAGTCAAAAAACGATTGAACAGCTATTGAAAAAATCTTGATGTTTACTACAGAATTTTTCTAAAAAATTGGGAGGGGGCAAGCAAGGGCAAAGAAACTTTCCGGGGTCCATTCCATTTCTGGGGGCCATAAAAAAGAAAGATTCCTAAAAAAGTCAAAAAACGATTGAACAGCTATGGAAGAAATCTTGATGTTTTAAAAGAATTTTTTTTTAAAAAACTGGGAGGGGGCAAGCAAGGGCAAAGAAACTTTCTTGGGACAATTTCATTCCTGGCGGCCAGAAAAAAAGATCCCTAACAAAGTCAAAAAACGATTGAACAGCTATTGAAGAAATCCTGATGTTTTATTACAGAATTTTTCTAAAAAACTGGGAGGGGGCAAGCAAGAGCAAACAAACTTTCTGGCGGCCATTCCATTTCTGGGAGCCAGAAAAAAAAGAAAGATCCATTCGAAAGTCAAAAAACGATTGAACAGCTATTGAAGAAATCTTGATGTTTAAATAGAAATTTTTTTTAAAAAAGTAGGAGGGGGCAAGCGCGACCAAAGAAGCTTTCTGGGGGCCATTCCATTTTCTGGGGGCCAGAAAAAAAGCAAGGTCCCTAACAACGTCAAAAATGTTTGAACAGCTTTGGAAGAAATCTTGATGTTTTAATAGAATTTTTTTATAAAAACTGGGAGGGGGCAAGCAAAAGCAAAGAAGCTTTTTGGGGGCCATTCCATTTCTGGAGGCCAGAAAAAAAGGAAACAGCGCTAACAAAGTAAAAAAACCAATTGAACAGCTATTGAAGAAATCTTGATGTTTTAATAGAAATTTTTTCTAAAAAAATAGGAGGGGTCAAGCAGGGGCAAACAAACTTTCTGGGGGACATTCCATTTTTGGGAGCCAGAAATAAAAGAAAGATCCAAAAGAAAGTCAAAAAACGTTTGAACAGCTATAGAAGAAATCTTGATGTTTTAATAGAAATTTTTTTTAAAAACTGGGAGGGGGCAAGCAGAGAAAAAAAGCTTTCTGGGGGCCATTTCATTTCTGGGGGCCAGAAAAGAAGGAAGGTATTTAACAACGTCAAAAACGATTGAACAGCTATCGAAGAAATCTGGATGTTTTAATAGAAGTTTTTTTTAAAAAACTGCGAGGGAGCAAGCAAGGGCAAACAAACCTTCTGGGGGCCATTCCATTTTTGGGAGCCAGAAAAAGAAGAAAGATCCATAACAAGGTAAAAACACCATTGAACAGGTATGAAATAAATCTTGAGGTCTTAAAAGAAAATTTTTTGAAAAACTGGGAGGGGGCAAGCAAGAGCAAACAAACTTTCTGGGGGCCATTCCATTTTTGGGGGCCATAAAAAAGAAAGAGCCCTAAAAAGTCAAAAAACGATTGAACAGTTATAGAAGAAATCTTGATGTTTTAATAGAATTTTTTTCAAAAAACTGGGAGATGGCAAGCAAGGGCAAACAAACTTTTTGGGGGCCATTCGACTTCTGGAGGCCAGAAAAAAAGATCCCTAACAAAGTCAAAAAACGATTGAACAGCTATTGAAGGAATCCTGATGTTTTATTACAGAATTTTTCTAAAAAACTGGGAGGGGGAAAGCTAGGGCAAAGAAGTTTTCTGGGGGCCATTCCATTTCTGGGAGCCAGAAAAAAAAGGATGACTCATTAGAAAGTCAAAAAACGATTGAACAGCTATGAAAGAAATCTTGATGTTTTTATAGATGTTTTTTATAAAAAACTGGGAGGAGGAAGCAAGGCAAAAAAAATTTCTGGGGGCCAGACAAAAAAAGAAAGATCCCTAACAAGTCCAAAAACGATGGAACAAATTTGGAAGAAATCTTGATGTTTAAAAAGAATTTTTTTAAAAAAATAGGAGAGGGAAGCATAGAAAAGAAGCTTTCTGGGGGCCATTTCATTTCTGGGGACCAGGAAAAAAAGGAAGTTCCCTAACAACGTCAAAAACGATTGAACAGCTATAGAATAAATCTTTATGTTTTAATAGATTTTTTTTTGAAAAACTGGGAGGGGGCAAGCAAGGGTAAAATAATATTTAGTGGGCCATTCCATTTCAGGGAGCCAGGAAAAAAAGAAAGATCCCTAATAAAGTCAAAAAACGATTGAACAGCAATGGAAGAAATCTTGATGTTTTAATAGAAATTTTTTCTAAAAAAATAGGAGGGGTCAAGCAGGAGCAAACAAACTTTCTGGGGGACATTCCATTTTTGGGAGCCAGAAATAAAAGAAAGATCCAAAAGAAAGTCAAAAAACGTTTGAACAGCTATAGAAGAAATATTGATGTTTTAATAGAAATTTTTTTAAAAACTGGGAGGGGGCAAGCAGAAGAAAGAAGCTTTCTGGGGGCCATTTCATTTCTGGGGGCCAGAAAAGAAGGAAGGTATTTAACAACGTCAAAAACGATTGAACAGCTATCGAAGAAATCTGGATGTTTTAATAGAAGTTTTTTTTAAAAAACTGCGAGGGAGCAAGCAAGGGCAAACAAACCTTCTGGGGGCCATTCCATTTTTGGGAGCCAGAAAAAGAAGAAAGATCCATAACAAGGTAAAAACACCATTGAACAGGTATGAAATAAATCTTGAGGTCTTAAAAGAAATTTTTTTGAAAAACTGGGAGGGGGCAAGCAAGAGCAAACAAACTTTCTGGGGGCCATTCCATTTTTGGGGGCCATAAAAAAGAAAGAGCCCTAAAAAAGTCAAAAAACGATTGAACAGTTATAGAAGAAATCTTGATGTTTTAATAGAATTTTTTTCAAAAAACTGGGAGAGGGCAAGCAAGGGCAAACAAACTTTTTGGGGGCCATTCGACTTCTGGAGGCCAGAAAAAAAGATCCCTAACAAAGTCAAAAAACGATTGAACAGCTATTGAAGAAATCCTTATGTTTTATTACAGAATTTTTCTAAAAAACTGGGAGGGGGAAAGCTAGGGCAAAGAAGTTTTCTGGGGGCCATTCCATTTCTGGGAGCCAGAAAAAAAAGGATGACTCATTAGAAAGTCAAAAAACGATTGAACAGCTATGAAAGAAATCTTGATGTTTTTATAGATGTTTTTTATAAAAAACTGGGAGGAGGAAGCAAGGCAAACCAAATTTCTGGGGGCCAGACAAAAAAAGAAAGATCCCTAACAAGTCCAAAAACGATGGAACAAATTTGGAAGAAATCTTGATGTTTAAAAAGAATTTTTTTTTAAAAAATAGGAGAGGGAAGCAAGGAAAAGAAGCTTTCTGGGGGCCATTTCATTTCTGGGGACCAGAAAAAAAAGGAAGTTCCCTAACAACGTCAAAAACGATTGAACAGCTATAGAATAAATCTTTATGTTTTAATATAATTTTTTTTGAAAAACTGGGAGGGGGCAACCAAGGGTAAAATAATATTTAGTGGGCCATTCCATTTCAGGGAGCCAGGAAAAAAAGAAAGATCCCTAATAAAGTCAAAAAACGATTGAACAGCAATGGAAGAAATTTGATATTTTAATAGAAAATTTTTCTAAGAAACTGGGAAGGGGCAAGCAAGGGCAAAGAAACTTTCTGAAGGCCTTGTTTTTTTAGGGAGCCAGAAAAAAAGAAACATCCCTAAAAAAGTCAAAAAACGATTGAACAACTATAAAAGAGATATTAATGTTTTAATAGAATTTTTTTTAAAAAACTGGGAGGGGGAAAGCTAGGGCAAAGAGGTTTTCTGAAGGCCATTCCATTTCTGGGAGCCAGAACAAAAAAGAAAGATCTATTAGAAAGTCAAAAAACGATTGAACAGCTATGAAAGGAATCTTGACTTTTTTATAGAAAGTTTTTTTAAAAACTGGGAGGGGACAAGCAAGGGCAAAGAAGCTTTCTGGGCGCCATTCTATTTCTGGGGGCCAGAAAAAAAAGAAGTTCCTTTACAACGTCAAAAACGTTTGAACAGCTTTGGAAGAAATCTTGATGTTTTAATAGAATTTTTTTTTAAAAACTGGGAGGGGGCAAGCAAGGGCAAAGAAGCTTTCTGGGGGCCATTTCATTTCTGGGGGCCAGAAAAAAAGGAAGGTCTCTAACAACGTCAAAAACGATTGAACAGCTATGGAAGAAATCTTAATGTTTTAAAAGAAATTTTTTTTAAAAAAACTGGGAGGGGGCAAGCAAGGACAAACAAACTTTCTGGGAGCCATTGCATTTCTGGGAGCCTGAAAAAAAGAGGCTTAACAAAGTCAAGAAACGATTGACAGGTATGTGAGAAATCTTGATGTTTTAAGAGAAATTTTTTTAAAAAATTGAGGGGGCAAGCAAGGGCAAAGAAGATTTTTGGGGGCCATTCCATTTCTGGGGTTCAGAAAAAAAAGGAAGATCCCTAACAACATCAAAAAGGTTTGAACAGCTTTGGAAGAAATTCTGATGTTTTAAAAGAAATTTTTTTTAAAAACTGGGAGGGGGCAAGCAAGGGCAAACTAACTTTCTGGGGGCTATTTCATTTCTGGGAGCCAGAAAAAAAAGGATGATCCATTAGAAAGTCAAAAAACGATTGAACAGCTATGAAAGAAATCTGGATATTTTTAAAGAATTTTTTTATAAAAAACTTGGAGGGGGAAAGCAAGGGAAACAAACTTTCTGGGAGCCAGACAAAAAAAAGAAAGATCCCTAACAAAGTCCGAAAACGATTGAAAAACTATTGAAGAATTCTTGATGTTTAAAAAGAATTTTTTCTGGGGGCCATTCCATTTCTGGGGACTAGAAAAAAAAGAAAGACCCCTAGCAAAGTCAAAAAAGATTAAACAGCTATGGAAGAAATCTTAATGTTTTAATAGAAATTTTCGTTAAAAAACTAGGAGGGGTCAAGCAAGGGCAAAAAAATTTCTTGGGTCCATGCCATTTAAGGGGGCCTGAAAAAAGAAAGATACCTAACAAAGTCAAAAAACGATTGAACAGCAATGAAAGAAATCTTGAAGTTTTAAAAGAAATTTTTTAAAAAACTGTGAGGGGGAAAGCAAGGGCAAACAAACTTTCTGGGTGCCATTCCATTTCTGGGGGCCAGAAAAAAAGAAAGATCCCAAACAAAGTCAAATAACGATTGAACAGCTATGGACAAAATCCTTATGTTTAAATAGAAATTTTTTTAAAAAACTAGGATTGGGCAAGCAAAGGCAAACAAACTTTCTGGGGGCCAGACAAAAAAAGAAATATCCCTAACAAAGTCCGAAAACGATTGAATAGCTATGGAAGGGATCTTGGTCTTTAAATAGAAAATTTTTTGGGAAAACTGGGAGGGGCAAGGAGGGGCAAAGAACCTTTCTGGGGCCATTCCTTTTCTGGGGGCCAGAAAAAAAGGAAGGTCCCTAACAACGCCAAAAACGTTTGAACAGCTTTGGAAGAAATCTTGATGTTTTAAAAGAAATATTTTTTAAAAACTGGGTGGGGGCAAGCAAAGGCAAAGAAGCTTTCTGGGGGCCATTCCATTTCTGGGGGCCTGAAAAAAATAAACAGCGCTAACAAAGAAAAAAAACAATTGAACAGCTATGGAAGAAATTTTGATGTTTTAATAGAAAATTTTTTAAAAAAACTTGGAGGGGGCAAGCAAGGGTAAAATAATATTTAGTGGGCCATTCCATTTCAGGGAGCCAGGAAAAAAAGAAAGATCCCTAATAAAGTCAAAAAACGATTGAACAGCAATGGAAGAAATTTGATATTTTAATAGAAAATTTTTCTAAGAAACTGGGAAGGGGCAAGCAAGACCAAAGAAGCTTTCTGGGGGCCATTCCATTTCTGGGGGCCAGAAAAAAAGGAAGGTCCCTAACAACGTCAAAAATGTTTGAACAGCTTTGGAAGAAATCTTGATGTTTTAATAGAACTTTTTTTTAAAAACTGGGAGGGGGCAAGCAAAAGCAAAGAAGCTTTCTGGGGGCCATTCCATTTCTGGAGGCCAGAAAAAAAGAAACAGCGCTAACAAAGTAAAAAAACCAATTGAACAGCTATGGAAGAAATCTTGATGTTTTGATAGAAATTTTTTCTAAAAAAATAGAAGGGGTCAAGCAGGGGCAAACAAACTTTCTGGGGGACATTCCATTTTTGGGAGCCAGAAATAAAAGAAAGATCCAGAAGAAAGTCAAAAAACGTTTGAACAGCTATAGAAGAAATCTTGATGTTTTAATAGAATTTTTTTTTAAAAACTGGGAGGGGGCAAGCAGAGGAAAGAAGCTTTCTGGGGGCCATTTCATTTCTGAGGACCAGAAAAAAAGGAAGGTATTTAACAACGTCAAAAACGATTGAACAGCTATCGAAGAAATCTGGATGTTTTAATAGAAGTTTTTTTAAAAAACTGCGAGGGAGCAAGCAAGGGCAAACAAACCTTGTGGGGGCCATTCCATTTTTGGGAGCTAGAAAAAGAAGAAAGATCCATAACAAGGTAAAAACACCATTGAACAGGTATGAAATAAATCTTGAGGTCTTAAAAGAAAATTTTTTTGAAAAACTGGGAGGGGGCAAGCAAGAGCAAACAAACTTTCTGGGGGCCATTCCATTTTTGGGGGCCATAAAAAAGAAAGAGCCCTAAAAAAGTCAAAAAACGATTGAACAGCTATAGAAGAAATCTTGATGTTTTAATAGAATTTTTTTTAAAAAACTGGGAGAGGGCAAGCAAGGGCAAACAAACTTTTTGGGGGCCATTCGACTTCTGGAGGCCAGAAAAAAAGATCCCTAACAAAGTCAAAAAACGATTGAACAGCTATTGAAGAAATCCTGATGTTTTATTACAGAATTT